>NC_134364.1:132468751-132791251 GCF_048569485.1 Anomaloglossus baeobatrachus | reverse complement strand
CATTACCATTTTGCACTGTTGTTTCTTCCTCCGATTCTTCCAAGAGCCATGACTATTTTATTTTTCTGTCCCCGTAGTCATGCAACAGCTTGTATTTTGCAGGACGACCTATACTTTTGAATGATATCAATCATTTTATAATGTGATGCACTTGAAAGCAGGAAAAAAATTCTAAGTGTGTTGAAATTGCAGTCCTAGGAAACCTCAGAGTGTTATCCAAATCTATTTTATGGCAACATTCACCAAACTGGGCAAATTGTAATTTCTAAAAATTGGGTCATCTCCTTATGTAAATCCTACAAAGCTTTATGATGTTTGTCTGTTCTTCCAAAAAAAAAGCATTGCAGTATCCGTCTCACTGCATTAACAGCTGCAGCCTTAACCATACAGCCCTGCGATCGGATTTACACAACCAATAGTTACATTTCCTGTACATAAACATTATTTAGTGTAATGATCTGTCTGTTGTCCCTCTCCAGAAGCTCATATAGCCATTGAACTATAAATCTACTTACAGCATATCCAAAATTTAGATTTAGTTTCCAGCAAAAATCCCACCATACAGATTAAAATGCCTCTCACTCAATTCAATACATTTAATAAATGTGCTATCCTTCAGAGTACAGGTAGAACAGATCATTTTGAGAATGCTTTAAAGTTTCTACTTTAAGGACACATCACTGATAGATGTTATGAAGTTTAATTGCAGATGGTGGCTAAGATAAAAAAAAAATTGTGGGCCAAAAAATGTATCGCCTTAGAAACTTTATTGTTAGAGGTTAGTGAATATTTTAAAACTGGAATTCACCAACTTCATCAACTATTAAACCAAAATTCAATTAACAGAGAATACATTTTCCTGAATTTTAACACTGTAAGCTTGTAATTACATTTGAGCTTGAAAAGAGCGAGAGCCCCGCTGACCAGAACAGCTTACACTCTATAGAAGAAAGAAGACCTCACTGATCATAAGCGCTTATATTCTACAGGAGAGAGAAGACACTGCTGATCATAAGAGCTTACACTCTATAGGAGAAAGAGGAGCTCACTGATCATAAGAGCTTACACTCTACAGGAGAGAGAGGACCTCACCGATCATAAGAGCTTACACTCTACAGGAGAGAGAGGATCTCACTGATCATAAGAGCTTACACTCTACAGAAGAAAGAGGACCTCACTGATCATAAGCGCTTATATTCTACAGGAGAGAGAAGACACTGCTGATCATAAGAGCTTACACTCTACAGAAGAAAGAGGACCTCACCGATCATAAGCGCTTATATTCTACAGGAGAGAGAGAGAAGACACTGCTGATCATAAGAGCTTACACTCTACAGAAGAAAGAGGACCTCACTGATCATAAGAGCTTACACTCTACAGGAGAGACAGGACCTCACCGATCATAAGAGCTTACACTCTACAGGAGAGAGAGGACCTCACTGATCATAAGAGCTTACACTCTACAGAAGAAAGAGGACCTCACCGATCATAAGCGCTTATATTCTACAGGAGAGAGAGAGAAGACACTGCTGATCATAAGAGCTTACACTCTACAGAAGAAAGAGGACCTCACTGATCATAAGAGCTTACACTCTACAGGAGAGAGAGGACCTCACCGATCATAAGAGCTTACACTCTACAGGAGAGAGAGGACCTCACTGATCATAAGAGCTTACACTCTACAGAAGAAAGAGGACCTCACCGATCATAAGCGCTTATATTCTACAGGAGAGAGAAGACACTGCTGATCATAAGAGCTTACACTCTACAGAAGAAAGAGGACCTCACTGATCATAAGCTCTTACATTCTACAGGAGAGAGAAGACACTGCTGATCATAAGAGCTTACACTCTACAGGAGAAAGAGGAGCTCACCGATCATAAGCGCTTATATTCTACAGGAGAGAGAAGACACTGCTGATCATAAGAGCTTACACTCTACAGAAGAAAGAGGACCTCACTGATCATAAGAGCTTACACTCTACAGAAGAAAGAGGACCTCACCGATCATAAGCGCTTATATTCTACAGGAGAGAGAAGACACTGCTGATCATAAGAGCTTACACTCTACAGAAGAAAGAGGACCTCACTGATCATAAGCTCTTACATTCTACAGGAGAGAGAAGACACTGCTGATCATAAGAGCTTACACTCTACAGGAGAAAGAGGAGCTCACCGATCATAAGCGCTTATATTCTACAGGAGAGAGAAGACACTGCTGATCATAAGAGCTTACACTCTACAGAAGAAAGAGGACCTCACTGATCATAAGAGCTTACACTCTACAGAAGAAAGAGGACCTCACCGATCATAAGCGCTTATATTCTACAGGAGAGAGAAGACACTGCTGATCATAAGAGCTTACACTCTACAGAAGAAAGAGGACCTCACTGATCATAAGAGCTTACACTCTACAGAAGAAAGAGGACCTCACCGATCATAAGCGCTTATATTCTACAGGAGAGAGAAGACACTGCTGATCATAAGAGCTTACACTCTACAGAAGAAAGAGGACCTCACTGATCATAAGAGCTTACACTCTACAGAAGAAAGAGGACCTCACCGATCATAAGCGCTTATATTCTACAGGAGAGAGAAGACACTGCTGATCATAAGAGCTTACACTCTACAGAAGAAAGAGGACCTCACTGATCATAAGCTCTTACATTCTACAGGAGAGAGAAGACACTGCTGATCATAAGAGCTTACACTCTACAGGAGAAAGAGGAGCTCACCGATCATAAGCGCTTACATTCTACAGGAGAGAGAGAGAAGACAATGCTGATCATAAGAGCTTACACTCTACAGGAGAGAGAGGATCTCACTGATCATAAGAGCTTACACTCTACAGGAGAGAGAGGATCTCGCTGATCATAAGAGCTTACACTCTACAGGAGAGAGAGGATCTCACTGATCATAAGAGCTTACACTCTACAGGAGAGAGAGGATCTCGCTGATCATAAGAGCTTACACTCTACAGGAGAGAGAGGATCTCGCTGATCATAAGAGCTTACACTCTACAGGAGAGAGAGGATCTCGCTGATCATAAGAGCTTACACTCTACAGGAGAGAGATGATCTTGCTGATCATAAGAGCTTACACTCTACAAGAGAAAGAGGACCTCACTGATCATAAGAGCTTACACTCTACAGGAGAAAGAGGAGCTCTCTAATGATAAGAGTTTTTGTGGTGCCCCTGAAGATTCAGTCTCCACGGAGGTACTGCACCTCAGCCAGAGGTGTGGTATTCCATCCTGGGTATGGAGGAGGTCATCCACCAGTATGCACACTAAACCACACAATACTCTCACTCAGTTAACAACCTCATGTCCTAATAGTTGACTCCTGGCACTCCAAATGACATAATTTATACACATTTATTGGGCATTCCTAGATGACCAAATTGAAGGAGTGACACCATTTTCCAATAAAAACAATCTTTATTTAAACATATATTTTAAAATATTTTAGCATAAAGGTACCGTATAGAAGAGAGACACAGGCAGAAAAAATAATTAAATCCCTATATTAATAACTGGGATATTCATACCCAGACAGGTGAGTATCTATATAGTTACAGCCAAAAGTCATATGTTAAATGGACCAAATGTAGACTTAGTGATCACAGCTGTATTATTACTACCAATGCAACAAATTCTTTGCTACAAATTTCTCCCATATATGATTTTTAGAAAAGTATCATATATCATATGGACCAAGTGTAGACTCTGCGGTTCCACCTGCGTTTATCATCAGCAATGCACAAATTTTTCAATGCAGGGTTCCCCTATAAATAATCTGTACTCATGAGAATAAATAAATAAAAGAGTATACAGGTTCCCCAATACAAAAGAATTAATTCCAATGAATGAAATGTAGATTACTGATGAACGCATATAGCAGCATCCACTGAGCCCACATACGTCCTCAGACACATGGGATCTATTACAACTCAGAAATGCAGTATACATTTGCAAGCCACTCGTGATAATGAACGCAAAGACCACATAAGTCCATGATCAAATATAGATTGCTATAGTTAGGCTGACAATAAGCATGTTAATATCACAATATTACATCACCTGAATAGGAAGTGTCCTGCCGTGACCCTCGCACTCCGACACGTGTTTCGCAAACAGCTTTCTCGAGGAGCGTGTCAGAGGTGAGGGGCGGGCTGGTTAAAAACACCGGGTGACCAATGAGGGGTGCCGAACTCTGATTGCATTCAAGCGTCAGAGCAGGAAACAGATTAATCCCATTAGCGGCGCATGATTGCGGTTGCCACGGACGCTCGTAAAAAGACCTCCCACAAATCGCGATCACGTGACTGTGACGTCATGACCCACATGGTAGTGAGCCATGGCAACCACACGAACACTATCTGACGCGATGTGGGACGGCCAGCCGGCGGCACAGCAGACATGCGCACTGGGTAATCTGTAATACTTAGAAAAAGCACACGGCAGAGAGATTTCGGCCATTTTAATGCCCATTGTCAGAAAACCTATACAATGGACAGCAAAGGGGCACACCTTTAAGTAGGAGAGAATCACACAGTTGTACAATCATATGTAGCTTTACAAATTATTGACAAACCCCCATTGTAGCACACAATCAATATGACATAACTAGAAAGCGCACTATTCCATAATATGCAAAACAGTTAATCATACAACACGTTATATTAACAGTCCTTTCGAACAACTTGAAAGAGTAACTCCTTCCCCTAGGCATCAATGGTCATCAGAAGAGACCTTCTCTGGACATGTGGAAACGGCATACTTCATTGGTGAAAATAGCCCAAATATATGGTAACCTAATAAACTAAAAAAATAAATGGTTAAGATCACATAAAACAAAACCCACCAAACACATCTGACTAAAAACCAGGTATCCCTATGCAAGAAATACAAGAAGAGACTCCAAGATGTCATATGAACAGACAACTCAAAAAAAGCCCCCTTTAGATACAGCCAAATTAATTATAGAAAAGCTGAGAACCCCATATTCTCATTCAACCCATTCGGAGTCAAGGTTCCCAACCTATAAATCCACTTACTTTCAACCTGGGCAAGAAACCTGCCAAGATCGCCCCCCCTGGTGCCAAGAGACACTAAATCAATACCTTTCGCTTTCAACAGAGAGGAATTGCATCCATGAAATTTTTTATAATGTCTTGGGATGGTTTTTAACAAACTTTCATCGGTAATGCCTTTGGCTTTTTCAATGTCCAGACAGTGCTCACAAATTCTAATTTTCAACTCCCTCGTGGTCAACCCAATATATGCCCTTTTCCATGGGCACTCAATCCTGTAAATCACTCCTTTTGAGGAACACGTGATCCGGTGTCTAATATCGAATTTACGTGATCCATCAAAATTATGGAATTTCTTAGACTTCACAAGATTGGCACACGCCTTGCAAAGGCCACACGGAAAAAAGCCCACTGGCAATGATTGACTGGACATGCTTGTCTGAGATGGTTCATAATTACTATGGACAAGCATATCCCTCAGGTTTTTACCACGTTTGGCCACAATAGATGGTCGTGATGGGAGGATTCTTTTTAGAACCGGATCCGTCAATAGATTGTTCCAATGTTTTTGGACTATTGTCCTCATTCTATCCCACTTATTATTATAAGTGGTGATAAGACGCACTGTCTGGTCATTTTTTGTTGTTTTCACCGTGTTAGAAAAAAGGAGAGAGTTTCTGGAGGACCCCACTGCTCTCCTAAAACCATGCCTTATTGTCCTCCGACTATAACCTCTTGATTCGAATCTATGGGCCAGTTCCTCAGAGTGGGTCATGAAACTCGTGTCATCGGAACAAATTCTCCTAACCCTGAGGAACTGGCTGATAGGAATCCCCTTGATGGTATTTTGGGGTGTGCAGAATAGCCCAAATATATGGTAACCTAATAAACTAAAAAAATAAATGGTTAAGATCACATAAAACAAAACCCACCAAACACATCTGACTAAAAACCAGGTATCCCTATAGTATATAGTTTTTTTTTAGTTTATTAGGTTACCATATATTTGGGCTATTTTCACCAATGAAGTATGCCGTTTCCACATGTCCAGAGAAGGTCTCTTCTGATGACCATTGATGCCTAGGGGAAGGAGTTACTCTTTCAAGTTGTTCGAAAGGACTGTTAATATAACGTGTTGTATGATTAACTGTTTTGCATATTATGGAATAGTGCGCTTTCTAGTTATGTCATATTGATTGTGTGCTACAATGGGGGTTTGTCAATAATTTGTAAAGCTACATATGATTGTACAACTGTGTGATTCTCTCCTACTTAAAGGTGTGCCCCTTTGCTGTCCATTGTATAGGTTTTCTGACAATGGGCATTAAAATGGCCGAAATCTCTCTGCCGTGTGCTTTTTCTAAGTATTGCATATTACCCAGTGCGCATGTCTGCTGTGCCGCCGGCTGGCCGGCCCACATCGCGTCAGATAGTGTTCGTGTGGTTGCCATGGCTCACTACCATGTGGGTCATGACGTCACAGTCACGTGATCGCGATTTGTGGGAGGTCTTTTTACGAGCGTCCGTGGCAACCGCAATCATGCGCCGCTAATGGGATTAATCTGTTTCCTGCTCTGACGCTTGAATGCAATCAGAGTTCGGCACCCCTCATTGGTCACCCGGTGTTTTTAACCAGCCCGCCCCTCACCTCTGACACGCTCCTCGAGAAAGCTGTTTGCGAAACACGTGTCGGAGTGCGAGGGTCACGGCAGGACACTTCCTATTCAGGTGATGTAATATTGTGATATTAACATACTTATTGTCAGCCTAACTATAGCAATCTATATTTGATCATGGACTTATGTGGTCTTTGCGTTCATTATCACGAGTGGCTTGCAAATGTATACTGCATTTCTGAGTTGTAATAGATCCCATGTGTCTGAGGACGTATGTGGGCTCAGTGGATGCTGCTATATGCGTTCATCGGTAATCTACATTTCATTCATTGGAATTAATTCTTTTGTATTGGGGAACCTGTATACTCTTTTATTTATTTATTCTCATGAGTACAGATTATTTATAGGGGAACCCTGCATTGAAAAATTTGTGCATTGCTGATGATAAACGCAGGTGGAACCGCAGAGTCTACACTTGGTCCATATGATATATGATACTTTTCTAAAAATCATATATGGGAGAAATTTGTAGCAAAGAATTTGTTGCATTGGTAATAATAATACAGCTGTGATCACTAAGTCTACATTTGGTCCATTTAACATATGACTTTTGGCTGTAACTATATAGATACTCACCTGTCTGGGTATGAATATCCCAGTTATTAATATAGGGATTTAATTATTTTTTCTGCCTGTGTCTCTCTTCTATACGGTACCTTTATGCTAAAATATTTTAAAATATATGTTTAAATAAAGATTGTTTTTATTGGAAAATGGTGTCACTCCTTCAATTTGGTCATCTAGGGATGCCCAATAAATGTGTATAAATACTCTCACTCAGCAACATCTCATCACACACGGTAAGGGCGTGATTATACCCGAAGCCAGACTGGGGGGTGGAGTCTTATGGGTCGGAATAGACAGTCAGTCATGGAGTGTGGAGAGAGAAGGAAAGAAGAGGAGCAGTGGAGGAGCGAAGACCTGTGGCCTGGAGCTGGTACCGCTCGGCCGGGGCACAAACAGGGGTCCTACAGACCACAGGAGTGCCATAACCTCCAGTGGCCTTGTTCCACATATAATCTACAGGTCGAAGGACTTGGCCGCAACTCAGGGACTGGTCCCTAGGCTCGAGGAAAAGAACCTACGTACTCCAGTAGTAAAACCAGCGGCTGAGGTGACTGCAAGCACCAAAGCCACATCCGCACATATATTCGCTGGAAGGTGACCCAAAAGGACCAAGGGATAGAGCTTCACGCCACCCAACAGGGCCACTGGCACAGGGTTCAGTGAGTGAGGGCGCAAGGCAGGAAGGAGAAGCAAGTGCAGGAAGACGACCAGGGAAGGTACACTTAAGAAAAGTGCACCGGAGTTGACCTCCAAACTATCCGGGATCGGCTGGAGCCCATCACAATGAAACACCAACACTCCAAAGGTGGTCACTGGCATGTTGTGTTACTTTGGAACCTGCTAGAGTGAGTAAAAACATTGAGATTGCATCCCTGGGTCACTCCGTTATTCTCCTGTGCCTCCGGCCCAGCAACTCCCGCCATCGCCTATTACTACTACCCCCACCTGTACTGGGGCCCAGCTCTACCAATGGAGAGCTGCATCATCCAAGCTGAGTCACCATCTGCCCCAGAAGTCCTCATCCCGCAGTGGCGGCACCTAACTTGCCACATACCACAGGTGGCGTCATGAATAAACTGTCACCATCCCCTTCCTATTCCCTAAATGACACCACCAGGGTCACGGAACTGGGATTCGCCACCGCGGCGCCCCGGGAACCGAACCGCTGCCCGGTAACGAGTCACCCCAGGCCCCGGTGCGGGCATGTCACTTTCACCCTACAGGAGAGAGAGAGGATCCTGCTGACCATAAGAGCTTACACTCTACAGGAGAAAGAGGACCTCGCTGATCATAAGATCTTATATTCTACAGGAGACAGAGGACCTTGCTAATCATAAGAGCTTTCACCCTACAGGAGAGGGAGGACTTCACTAATCATTACAAATTTTACTCTACAGGAGAGAGAAACAATACCACTTACCTTAAGAGTAGAGATGAGCGAACCGGCCGTGGTTCGGCTCGAGTTCGGTTCGCCGAACGGAGGTCTCGTTCGAGTTCGGTTCGGCGAACCGCTCGAACCGCATAGGAAACAATGGGAGGCAATCACAAACACATAAAAACACCTAGAAAACACCCTCAAAGGTGTCCAAAAGGTGACAAACAACTCACAACACAACACAAACACATGGGAAAGTGACAAGAACAAATTCTCATGCGAAATAAAACAGCGTTACAAGGAAAAGAGGATGAGACACAGATATAAGCATGGCATGCCCTTCTAAAATCATGAAAAACACCGCAAGGTTACTCCAAGCGGAGTCTCCCTTTTTTCCAAAAATTGGGCCACACACACACCCACCCCTTCAGTGGCAGCACTTGTACCCCAGTTGTACACTTCACAGCTAGATTTGCATCAAGCACATTCAAAAATACGCCATACTTAACCGTCCCCAGGATGACCCCGGGGTAGGTAGCAAAGTCTTTGCTGAACCATGACTTGTTCATCTTGGCTCCTTTTAAAAAACACAGCAAGCAAGGGTTACTCCAAGCGGAGTCTCCCTTTTTTCCAAAAATTGGGCCACACACACACCCACCCCTTCAGTGGCAGCAGTTGTGCCCCAGTTGTACACTTCACAGCTAGATATGCATCAAGCACATTCAAAAATACGCCATACTTAACCGTCCCCAGGATGACACCGGGGTAGGTAGCAAAGTCTTTGCTGAACCATGAATTGTTCATCTTGGATCATTTTAAAAAACACAGCAAGCAAGGGTTGCTCCAAGTGGAGTCTCCCTTTTTTCCAAAAATTGGACCACACACACACCCACCCCTTCAGTGGCAGCAGTTGTGCCATAGTTGTACACTTCACAGCCAGATTTGCATCAAGAACATTAAAAATCCACAAGCATTTACTCTCCCCAGGATGACACAGGGGTAGTAAATTCCTTTTGGATCCATGACTTGTTCATTTTGATGAACGTCAGTCTGTCCACATTGTCACTGGACAGACGCGTGCGCTTATCTGTCAGCACACACCCAGCAGCACTGAAGACACGTTCAGAGACAACGCTGGCAGCTGGACACGACAAAATCTCCAAGGCGTAAGTGGAGAGCTCTGGCCATTTTTCAAGATTTGAAGCCCAAAATGAGCAAGGCTCCAGTTGAAAAGTCATGGCATCGATGTTCATTTGGAGATACTCCTGTATCATCCTCTCCAGCCGTTGACTATGTGTCAGACTTGTTGTCTCTGGTGGCCTTGCAAAGGATGGTCTAAAAAAATTATGAAAAGATTCCATAAAATTGCTGTTACCAGCACCAGATACGGTGCTACTGGTACGGGTAGACTGTTGAAGATGACGAGACCGTTCCATGTTTGTGAAGTTACAACTGGGAGATTCACTCCCTGCACCATGGTTGTTTGGTGGAAAAGCCGAGCAAAGATCGAGTAACAGCTTCTGCTGATACTCCTGCATACGTGCGTCCCTTTCTATGGCTGGAATTATGTCACAAAATTTGGACTTGTACCGGGGATCTAATAGTGTGGCAAGCCAGTAGTCATCATCACTTCTAATTTTGACAATACGAGGGTCATGTTGGAGGTAGTGCAGCAAGAAGGCGCTCATGTGTCTTGCGCAGCCATGCGGACCAAGTCCACGCTGTGTTTGTGGCATAGAGGTGCTAACCGTTCTTTCTTCCTCTGACATCTCCCCCCAACCTCTTTCAACAGAAATTTGACCAAGGTCTCCCTCATCCGCTGAGTCTTCCATGTCCATGGACAGTTCGTCCTCCATTTCTTCATGTTCTCCTGCACCTTCCTCAACATTTCGCCTTCTACCATGCGCCCTTGTTGATCCCTGTCCCCCATGGTCCTATGCCTGCCGCGTTGGTGATGATGAACGTCTGGACCTTGGTGATGTTGTTGTCTCTTGCGCATATGAATCCTCCTGTACTTCCTCCCCTTCCTCTTGTCCCACCCCCTGACACCGAATAGTGTTTAGCGTGTGCTCCAGCATGTAAATGACTGGAATTGTCATGCTAGATAATGGCATTGTCAGCGCTAAACATATTTGTCGCCATGTCAAAACTGTGCAGAAGGGTGCATAGGTCCTTGATCTGAGACCACTCCATCAGGGTGATCTTCCCCACCTCTGCATCTCATTGGCCCAGGCTATACGTCATGACGTATTGCACCAGGGCTCGGCGGTGCTGCCACAGTCGCTGTAACATGTGGAGAGTCGAATTCCAGCGTGTCGGCACATCGCATTTCAGGCGATGAACCGGCAGGCCGAAAGACTTCTGGAGCGATGCAAGTCGCTCAGCAGCGGTGGTTGAACGGCGGAAGTGAGCAGACAGTTTTCGTGCCCTGTTCAGAAGGCCATCTAGGCCGGGATAGTGTGTTAAAAATTGCGGGACAACAAGTGAGCCATACAAGGCACGTGTGTCACCTTGCCCAGGTGAAGGGCCGCACCCAGGTTTGCAGCATTGTCGCAAACGGCCTTACCAGGCTGCAGGTTGAGTGGAGACAACCATTTCCTAAACTCAGTCTCCAAAGCTGCCCACAACTCAGCCGCTGTGTGACTCTTATTTCCATGACATTTCAAGCTAAAGACCGCCTGATGCCGTTGCGCTCTGCTGCCAGCATAGTAATGAGGGGTGTGTGATTCCTTCTGCGCAGTTAGAACGCTGGTGGCCTGACCAGGCAGGCTTGGGGCGAAGGTGGAGGACCCAGATGAGGTGGAGGAGGCAGAAGCAGTGGCGGAACTTGGACAGACAGAGGATTGACACACAAGTCGTGGGAACGGCAAGACTTGTGCAGCAGACCCTTCACCATCTATCACCATAGTTACCCAGTGCCCTGTCAGCGACATGTAACGTCCCTGTCCATGCTTACTGGTCCAAGTATCGGTGGTGAAATGCACCCGTTCACACACAGAGTTTCTCAAGGAAGCGGTGATGTTGTGTGCGACATGCAGGTGTAGCGCAGGCACACCTTTCTTAGAGAAGTAGTGGCGACTGGGCATCTGGTACTGGGGCACAGCGATAGACATAAGGTCTCTAAAATCCTGTGTGTCCACTAGGCGGAAAGGCAGCATTTCGGTAGCCAAGAGCTTACAGAGGGATAGAGTCAACCTCTTAGCTTTGTCATGGGTCGCAGGAAATGGTCTTTTATTTGTCCACATCTGAGGGACAGAGATCTGGCTGCTGTGTGTGTAGACGGTGGTGAGTAGGGTGTCCCTGGAAAAATATAGGTTTGTGAGGAAAGTGCAGGCGTAGACATGATGTTGCCTTCATCCAACGTTGGTGCTATCGATGTCTGAGAAAGCTGTACACACGCACTTCCAAACCAACTGTCGATCTACCAAGCAAACTGCCTGTTGCGGTTACAGTGGTGGAAGTTGTGCGTGGAAAACCAGGTGTGACAGCTGTCCCCACAGTCCTAGAAGATGAAGAGCGCGCGGATGCACTAGAAGGGGCAGGCCGTGGATGGTTCGCTCCGCTAGGCCGCATTGCAGCACGGTGAGCTTCCCACTGGGACATATGATATTTATTCATGTGACGATTCATGGAAGAAGTTGTCAAACTGCTGAGGTTTTTGCCTCTACTAACAGAATCATGACAAATTTTGCAGATCACATAATTTGGGCGATCTTTTGCTATGTCAAAAAAGGACCAGGCTAGGCAAGGCTTAGAGGGCATGTGACCTGCTGAGCCCCCCCGACTAGTGCTCAGAGGCAGAGTGGTGGCTGATGATGCAGTTGTAGACGTGCTACCAGTGCTCCGACTCTGTCCAGGAAGGCGCAAGGTAACTTCGTCGTCAGTTGCATCCTCCTCCACCGCCTCTGTTGACCTCCTCGAGTGCCTGACTGGGGGTTGACAGTAGGTGGGATCTAGAACTTCCTCATCAATTGTTGTGTTTGCACTCCCCTCACCCTCAGACCGAGCCTCATCTTGCCCTGACCGAATATTTAAGTTGTCATCCCAATCTGGTATCTGCATCTCATCGTCATCAGTATGTTCGTCATTGTCTATAACAACAGGTGTTACAGTTTGTGAATAAGGGTCATTATTATGCTCAGAAACTTGGTCCTCACGGCCTGAATCAGAGTCACAAAGGTTCTGGGCATCACTGCAGACCATTTCCTGGTCTGTACTCACTGTAGCTTGGGAGCAGACCTCTGATTCCCAGGCTATAGTGTGACTGAACAGCTCTGCAGACTCAGCCATCTCAGTTCCACCATACTGTGCAGGGTGGATGGAGACTTCAGAGCTGGGAGAAAGCAAGTGTGATTGGATGACAACTCAGAGGACTGGTGTTTTTTGGATGCGGTAGTTGAGGTGGCGGAGAGGGCACTTGTTGGACCACTTGAGATCCATTCAAGCATTTTCTTTTTTTGGCCATCATCTACCTTTGTTCCAGTTGTTTGTGTCCGTAAAAAAGGGAGCACATCGGATTGTCCATGGTAAGTAGTAGACATCTTACTTTTGCTGGTAGATGGTCTATCTTCAGCAGATGTTAATGGAGCTTTGCCACCTTCCCCACGGACAAACCCTTTTTTTCCTTTTCCAGCACGCCTCTTCCCCTTTCCACCAGCATCTGTTATTTTGCCACTCATTTTGATTGCGACAAGAATGTGCACTTAAAATGTGGTAGTAAAAATTGAGAGGTGGTGTAGATTGCAGTGGTGGTCTAGCTTTATTAACAGCAGAATAAACAACAATAACTATCCCTGACAATGCAACTACGGCCCTTAAACTGGCAGCATAGTTTGCTATTAGAATGGCTTAGTAACAATGAGCTTGAGTGTGCAATGCAGAGATGCTGCAAATAGCTTTGCACCAATGGGACAATAATGGAAGTCCAACAGCCCCTTTTAGGATGCCTAGTAACAATGAGTTTGAGTGTGCAATGCAGGCAGACGTGCTGCAAATAGCTTTGCACCAGTGGGACAATAATGGAAGTCCAACAGCCACTTTTAGGATGCCACTAAGTTTCCTCAGTGTTTGCTAGTATAATGGCTTAGTAACAATGACCTTTAGTGTGCAAACGGCAGGAGGGTACAGTGGCCGGGTTGTGGGTCTGTGTAGAGGAAAGGAAGCCTCACTTTCTATACCTCCTAATGGGGAAATGCAGCGAGGAAGTCGCTGAGCTTAGCTACACAGACGCTGTTATCTTCTGTAGCTGTTAAAATCTGTTTCCACGGACCTGACTGTCACCTATGTCTCTGAGTCTGCTGTTATTAGCCCTTACAAGGGCTAATAGAAACTTCTATCCCTATTCTGTATAGCGCTGTGTGTAGAGCTGTGTGACGCCTCCACGGACGGTGGTACACCCTTATCAACACAGGATTGTACTGCGATACTTCTCATCTGAGTAACGGCGCCATGGATCTGCATGCCCTATATCTTTATTCTAACAACCTCCTGATGAACCACATATAATGTGTGGGGAAACGCGTCGAGGTGGAGACTACTATAATCCATTATAAATGGTCGGCAGTGCACCTTCTTTGAAGGACTGTATATCAAACGCCTTGTGACCCAATTCTTAACTCCTGTATGTGATTTACGTCTCAGCACCAATGTGCCTGAAAGGAACATTCAGAAAACCTGAAAGTTAAGTTTGACTTGGCGTGATTCATCAATGTCTGTTTTGTGTAACTTAATGTATCTATTGTCTAAATTGTATCAATTTGTCATTACATTATGTATGAAAACCCTGTTCTTGATATTCAAGACCAGGGGTGACCTGTACATTGGTTTATTTTTGGAGACAAATTGATGGTGTGTGTCTTTCATTATACACTAAATGGTGTGGTATCATAAACTGTTTTATCTACTTTAATAAAGATTGAAAATATTTTGGGGAAGAATTGGTTGTTATAGAGCGTACACAGCAGTATCGGAGACAGGAGCTGCACCTGCGGTGACTGACACCCAGACGCAGAAGGCAGATAATGGCGTCCAGACGGGCAGATGCCCGTTTTTATAATGCAGGGACATGTGACATGGACATCCTATCACACATGCCGTTGCTTCTCTGGCTAAAAGTCCACTTAACTGTGTGTGTCTGGGATTGGCTGACATGCTGGCCCGCCCCACTACACGCGCGCGCTTAGGGAAGGAAGACAAGGAAAAAAAAAATGGCGATCACCATTATCCCAGCAGCAGTGATCTGAATGCGCTGTTCTCGCACACTATACGCTGAAATTTGATAATATTGTAAGTCACAGAGTGACTTACACTATTACAGTGGAAAGCCAGCTAGTAATTAGCTTGGCTTTTTGCTGCGAGAACCGTTCTCGAACGTAACTAGGACTATCGAGCTTTAGCAAAAAGCTTGAGTTCTAGTTCGATCTAGAACACCCCCCAAAATCACTCGAACCGCGAACTGGAGAACCACGAATCACGAACCGCGCTCAACTCTACTTAAGAGCTTATGTGCCACCCCACGTCAGCAGTCGGGCTTCTCGGATCCGGATCCGCGGTGGCTCAAGGGGTCTCCGGACCTGGGGTTTGCGCGGACACTCAAATAAAAGGGGACGTATATGTACGGGGATTGCTGTAGATACTTTGTGACGCCACCCACGGTGTGTGGTAATATGGAGTACCACCGCTGCTGTTGGGCAGCACCCGGGGATGATGGAATGGCAGCTGGATGTTAACCCCTCCGTGGGTAGGGGTGGATGCCCCGGGCTCAATGTCCAGGACACGAGGAGTGATGTAGGCCGGAGGTGGTTCGCCAGACCGGGGGATGTTGCTGTACTCGCTGTTGAATATTTGCACACAAGTCTGTTGGTAAACCAAGGTGTCAGTGGCCGGCTGCCGCGTCCGGGTGTACTCGGGTCCCACACTCGGCTGGTGTACCGATGTCCCTTCCTCCGGCACTCTGTAATTTTCCTCAATTTTGGACAACTCCGTATGGAACGGGGAAGTCCGTTCCTGGTATGTTCTGGTTGGGAGATGTGCCTGCGAAAACTGACCCTTGGGATTTCAGTGGGTGTTTGCGGATACCCTATCCCCTGCGGTGGGCTGCCGTTTCGCTCTATCTGGGCTAAAACTTCTGAAGCAATATCTGGAACCTTGCTCCTGGTCTGGTGAATTAGAGAAGGGGCTTACAACCGTCTACTAACAAGGGTCCAGGTACCCCGCCTGTGCACGATTTCCGGATCGGATCTCCGCTGTCGGTACCGGCGGCCTCCAACCCTGTCCCGGTCCACTTTGGATTTCCCGTGACCGGACTCCCGTCGCCTTTGGACACGGTCCACTGCTTGCCACCTAGCCAGTAGACCAGGGCCACTACCCTGTCCACCCTTCACTAGGCTTAGCTTTTCCTTGACAGTCTGCCACTGTCACTCCTCTCCACTCGACCTCCAAAACTCAACTCCAAACTTCGACTCCCACTTTCACTGACTTGTTCCCGCCCCCGGATACTCAAGACCCCTAGGTGGACGCTCCCAATCCACCTGGTCCTGTCCACTGGTGTGTCCTTCTTACCCTGAGGGGGGTGGCTAGGATTTTGTGGCTGATGGGACCTGGTGTGGGAAGGTGTTGTGCGGGGTGTATGTTTTCTGTGACCACCTAGCGGCGCCAGGGTGTCACATTCCCCCTTGGTTGAATACAACCCGTCTGCGGGCTGTCCAACCACTGACGTTTATTCTTTTTTTTCTAAAAGAAATGGGAAAAGGTTAAAACATGGTAAAACATTTCTTCCCTTTATGGGAGGCATATTTCTTAAACGTTGCAAACATACAACATTACATTCCCTTCTTCACCCGCCACCCAAACAACCTGGTTCCTTGGTGCCACCGCTAAGAATGTCCACAGGAGTTCCGGGTAACGCCTCCATGGGCCGGGTAAAAAGTTCCTTATCCGGCAGTCCATCTCAAGGGCCCCAAGTCCGGGGGACCCTTGGTCTGGAGGTTAGCCACCAGTTTCATTAGTGGCTGGGCCTCGGCCTACTCTACCGGTGGCCCTTCCTCCAATCAACCTCTCCAGAGGCAGTGTAGGTGGTGAAGAATTACAAGAAGGGAGGAAGGGGGTATTTACAGGACCCAAGAAAGTTTTTGGGTTGACCTCACCAGTCCTGAAGTTGTGGTCCATGATTGAAACGGAAAATGGGGTTAACTTTAACACTGAACTAGTAGTCGGGAACCGCTACCTTTTACTCTTGGTCTTCATACAGGAAGCTGTGGGAGGCTAGGCAGGGTTTCTCATTCACCACCACCCATTTCTTCACATCAGGGGCAAACCACCCTCGCTCCCCACAGTGACGGGTATAACTCACTAGGTCCCCGGGTTCCAACTGTCGGTCCGGGTGACTTATAGACAGATGAGGGGCCACATCCCTCCGGGACACGAAGATCTCGGAATCCAGTCCCAGCTCCTAGATAAACCCCCATCCCTTTTGGGGGTTAAAGTGGCGCACTTGCCCTCGGTGGGTCAGGCCCAGCACCCGGAAGGTTGCCTGCCGTAAGTTGTCTTTCTCTTGATAGGTGCGCACCAGCACCTCGGCCTTCCGCTTCTCCCGGATAGCAATCTCCTGCTTTTGCTGTCGCTTTTGTTGCTCGCAGTACGGGGTACGGGCTCCATGCTCCTCTTCCTGCTCAGGGATGTGGCCCACACGGATGCCCTTGGTGCCGGCTACAACCAGCTTCTCACTCTGCCAAGGTCCCCAGCTCTCATTGGCCTTCTTTGCCTCCCTGCAGGTACATCCTGGCTGCTCCACAGCCAGTACTGGGCACTGAGGAACGACCTGTGCGGGGTGCCGTTGGTGACTTTTGGGTGGGCACCACGTCCGGTGCAGCCGGGCGGTCTACCAGGGCCGTCGTCATCTCTGTCGCGGCCAGGCAGACTGCCGGAGCCGTCGCCATCTCTGTTGCGGCCGGGCGGACTGCCGGAGCCGTCGGCATCTCTATTTCGGCTGGGTGGACTGCCAGGGACGGGTATGACATCATCAGCACTGCAGCCAGGCTCGGGGTCGGAGGGGATGTCTTCCTGACTGCGGTCCGGCGCGGGGCCGGGACGGGTGTCAGAGTGGGGATGCTGGCAGGGCCTGAGGTCCCCATGGCTGGGGCCTCTTTGGTAAACGTGACTTGTTCCGCTGTCGGTGTTTGATGTAGGGGGTCGATCGGGGTGTTGGCTGCGGAAACGGGCGGCGAGGGAGGCGATGTGGTGGAGGGGAGCTGGCCGGGCCCTTCAGCCGTGACGGCCGGTTCCGTGGGTCACTGCTTACCCGCTCCTCTGAGGCCATCTCCATCTTGCGTGCCCGGACATCGGCAGCCAAGCCCTTCATCTCGGTGGTCCACCGCGTCATGAGAAAATGCGCCTGGCCCTGGATCCTCCGACACATCCTCTCCATCTGCGCTTCAATCCAGTTGGCGGTCCAGGGAACGGGCCTCTCCACTTGCTGGTTGTCGAACCCCTGAGACATCCTGCCGCTTGCTTGTCCAAGAACGGTATTTGGCAAAGTTCTGGTGTCCCTGCTTTTTATCTTCTTGTGTCACATGCCGCTTTTTCTGTCCTCCCCCTTGGTTTTTCGACAGCAGTCTCACGGGACCCACTGTCCTTTGCGCTTCCTGTCTGGGGAGTCACCAACTTCCGCCCGCCTTCCCAGGTGGCGGGGCTTCAACTTTGCGTCCTTTTCCGGGGAAGAAGACGCCGGGCTTGTTGTTTTTCACTCCCAAAGATGGCGGCAAAATGGCGGCTGTTGAAAATTTTCAAACGGATCACCATTTACAGTCCAAAACAAGGCACACTTCCACCAGGTAGGTGGATGGGTTACGATCCTGTTTGTGACGCCAGATTTTGAGGTGTGCCGCCCCCACGTCAGCAGTCGGGCTGCTCAGATCCGGATCCGCAGTGGCTCGAGGGGTCTCCGGACCCGGGGGTCGCACGGACACTCAAATAAAAGGGGACATATATGTACGGGGATTGCTGTAGATACTTCGTGATGCCACCCACGGTGTGTGGTAATATGGAGTACCACCGCTGCTGTTGGGGAGCACCCGGGGATGATGGAATGGCAGCTGGATGTTAACCCCTCCGTGGGTCGGGGTGGATGCCCCGGGGCTCAGTGTCCAGTACACAGGGAGTGATGTAGGCCGGAGGTGGCGCGCCGGGCCAGACTGGGGGATTGTTGGTGTACTCACTGTTGAATAATTGCACACAAGTCTGTTGGTAAACCAAGGTGTCAGTGGCCGGCTGCCGCATTCAGGTGTACTCGGGTCCCACACCCGGCTGGTGTACCGATGTCCCTTCCTCCAGCACTCTGTAATTTTCCTCAATTCTGGACAACTACGTATGGAACGGGGAAGTCCGCTCCTGGTATGTTCTGGTTGGGAGATGTGCCCGCGAAAACTGACCCTTGGGATTTCAGTGGGTGTTTGTGGATACCCTATCCCCCGCGGTGGGCTGCCGTTTCACTCTATTATTATTATTATTATTTATTATAATAGCGCCATTTATTTCATGGCGCTTTACAAGTGAAAGAGGGTATACGTACAACAATCATTAACAGTACAAAACAGACTGGTATAGGAGGAGAGAGGACCCTGCCCGTGAGGGCTCACAGTCTACAGGGAATTGGAGATAGTACAATAGGTGAGGACAGAGCTGCTTACGCAGTGGTGTACTGGACTGAGGGTTATTGTAGGTTGTAGGCTTGTTGGAAGAGATGGGTCTTGAGGTTCCTCTTGAAGCTTTCCATCGTAGGGGAGAGTCTGATGTGTTGAGGCTGAGCATTCCTGACTATTGGGGAGGCACGGGAGACGCGCTTGTGGGAAGAGGAGATAAGAGAGGAGTAGAGAAGGAGATCTTGTGAGGATCTGAGGTTGTGTGCAGGTAGGTACTCGAAGACTAGGTCACAGATGTAAGGAGGAGACAGGTTGTGGATGGCTTTGTATGTCATGGTTAATATTTTGAACTGGAGTCGTTGGGCAATGGGAAGCCAGTGAAGGGATTGGCAGAGTGGCGAGGCTGGGGAATAGCAAGGGGAGAGGTGGATTAAGCGGGCCGCAGAGTTTAGGATAGATTGGAGGGGTGCAAGAGTGTTGGAAGGGAGGCCAGAGAGCAGGAGGTTGCAGTAGTCTAGGCAGGAGATGATGAGGGCATGCACTAATGTTTTTGCTGATTTTTGGTTAAGGAAAGCACGGATCCAGGAGATATTTTTGAGTTGTAGTCTGCATGAGGTGAAGAGGGCTTGGATGTGTGGCTTGAACGATAGAGCAGAGTCGAGGGTTACTCCAAGGCAACGAGCTTGTGAGACTGGGGAGAGTGAGCAACCATCAAGTTTGCTGGAAAGGCTTGTTGGAGGAGATGAGTGACGAGGTTGAAAGACAGTGAACTCTGTTTTGTCCATGTTAAGCTTTAGGAATCGTGCAGAGAAGAAGGATGAAATAGCAGACATACATTGTGGAATTTTGGTTAGTAGAAAGGTAATGTCAGGTCCAGAGAGGTGGATCTGTGTGTCATCGGCATAGAGATGATACTGAAAGCCATGGGACTCTATGAGCTGTCCCAGGCTGAAGGTGTAGATGGCGAACAGCAGGGGTCCAAGAACTGAGCCTTAGGAGACACCGACAGATAGGGGCGAGATGAGGAAGTGGTGTGAGAATGAGAGACGCTGAAAGGTCAGTCGGTTAGGTATGAGGAGATCCAAGATAGGGCCAAGTCTGGGATGCCCAGAGAGGAGAGAATCTGTAGTAGGAGGGAATGCTTTACTGTGTCAAAGGCAGAGAACAGGTCCAGGAGGAGGAGGATAGAGTAGTGTCACTTGGCTTTGGTGGTTAGTAGATCATTGGTGACTTTGGTTAGGGCAGTTTCAGTAGAATGATGTGGTCGGAAGCCAGATTGTAGCTGGTCAAAGAGGGAGCAGGAGGAGAGGTATGAGGACAATTCAAGATGGGCATGCTGTTCCAGTAGTTTTGAGGCATAGGGGAGAAGGGATATGGGGCTATAGTTTGACACAGAGGATGGGTCAAGGGAGGGCTTTTTGAGGATGGATGTAATGGAGGCATGTTTAAAGCATGAGGGGAATACACCACTTGTTAGTGATAGGTTGAAGAGATGGGTTAGGGCTGGGATGAGGACTGCGGTGATGTTGGAGATGAGGTGCGATGGGAGCAGGTCCAGTGCAGAGGTGGTTAGATGTGATCTTGAGAGTAGAGTTGAAAGATTGTTTTCTGTCATGGTGGAGAAGCTGGATTTGGAGGAAGAGGGCTGAGTAGCTATGATGAGGGGCCATGGTGATTGTGGGCCAAAGCTTGCTCTGATGTTGTCAATCTTCTGCTTGAAGAAAGAGGCAAAGTCTTCAGCTGAGATGAGGGGAGAGGGAGGTGGTGCTGGAGGATGGAGGAGAGAATTGAAAGTGTTGAATAGCTGTTTAAGGTTGTGAGAGAGAGAGAGAGAGGATATGAGGTATGAGAAGTAGGTTTGTTTTGCAGCAGTGAGTGTGGACTTGAAAGTGGTGAGGGACTCTTTATATGCAATGAAGTGCTCAGTGGAATGAGACTTCTTCCATCTGCGCTCAGCAATTCTGGAAGCCCGTCTCAGTTGTTTAGTCTGACTGGTGTGCCAGGGTTGCCTGTTGATTGTGCGGGTTTTGGTGTGTGTTAGGGGGGCAGCTGATTCGAGAGCTGCAGAGATTGTAGTGTTGTATAAAGTTGAAGCAGCATCTGCATCGTGTAAAAATGCAATGTCTGTGAGAGGGAGAAGGGACTGAGAAAGTGCGTGTAAATCAAGGTGTTTGATATTTCTGCGAGGGTGTGAAAGTTTGTGAAGGGGGGGTTGCCTACTTGGAGAAGAGAGAGAAGAGAATGTGAGTAGGTTGTGGTCAGACAGGGGGAGAGGTGAGTTAGAGAGATTAGATAGGGAACAGAGGCGAGTGAAGATGAGGTCCAGTGTGTGGCCATCTTTGTGAGTAGCTGCAGAAGACCATTGGGTGAGGCCGAAAGAGGAAGTGAGTGTTAAAAGTTTGGAGACAGATGAGTGGGGAGTGTCAATGGGGATGTTGAAATCGCCCATGATGATGGTGGGGATGTCAGTGGAAATAAAAGTGTAGTAGCCAGGTGGTGAAATAGTCAAAAAAGGCAGTGGCTGGCCCTGGAGGGCGGTAAATGACAGCCAGTTAAAGGTTGGAGGGGGCGTAGATGCGTACGGAGTGAACCTCAAAAGAGGGAAGAGTAACAAAGGGTGGTAGTGGAATTGGTGTAAAGGAGCATTGGTCGAACAGGAGCAAACCAACTCCTCCACCATGCTTGTTACTGGGGCGGGGGGTGTGAGAGAGTTGGAGACCGCCATAAGAAAGTGCAGCAGGCGAGGCTGTGTCAGAGGGGGTGAACCAGGTTTCTGTGATGGCGAGGAAGGAAAGTTTATTAGTGATGAAAAGGTCATGAATGTAGGAAAGTTTGTTGCAGACAGAGCGAGCGTTCCATAGAGCTCCTGTTAGTGGGACTGGGGGAGCGGGGGCTGGGTGGATGGGTATGAGGTTTGCGAGGTTGAGGAAATTTGTGATAGGTTGTGGATGAGGGTTTGAAGTGACAATAGGGATGTGGTGAGGAGGACCAGGATTAGGAGAGATATCTCCAGCAGTGAGGAGAAGCAGTGAGAGTGTTAGTAGGTGGGAGCAGGAGAGGACATAAGATGGTCGTGTGTGTCTGGAGACACAGGGTGAAAGGTGGAGGAAAATCTCTGAGGGGAAGGTGAGATGGGTGGGGAGGATGGTGGGAGAGATGAATAGTTCATTACTGGGTTTAGGGATCAGAGGGGGCAGTAGAAAGTGAAATATTATAGGGAAAAAGTGAAGAGAAACACAAACATTGTTTACAGTGACTATGTATCCAGTAGCCTTCCGGTCACTTCCGGCCCAATTCTGGCCTAATTCAATGCATCATACTTATATGGTGCAGATGAAAAGTCTTTGTGCAGATGTCGCGGGTGGAGGAGGGGACGCCGCGCTCTCCCTACTGCTCGGGTACGGCTGCCGCGGCTGCTGCGGCCTGCTGCTGCTCGGTGGCTTGAGCGATGAGCCGGATCCCGGGGACTCTAGCGGCGCTCCTCGCCCGTGAGTGAAAGGGGATTGGGTTTTGGGATATAGTTTATTGTCCGTGACGCCACCCACGGTTGTGGTGATTTGTTGACACCACCGCTGCTCTGTATGGGGATCCCGGGAGTGATGGTATGGAGCAGCTAGATGTTTGTCCTCCCCTCCGTGGGTAGGGGGTTGGTTGTCCCGGGGCCCAGTGATGAGGTGGGTGATGCAGGGCTTGGTGGGGCGCAGGGACGCGGGGGCAGCTCTGTGCTTTTCGGCACTGTGGTACTCACTCAGCCTGAGACGATGACACAGTTCTCGGTAAAACACACGGCTGGAAAGACGGTTCCCATGGACGGCTGCACTTGCTTTCCCCTGTAGTTGACGGTGACGGTCCCTTTGTCCTTCACCTAAGATGATGATGGTTGCGATGGGTTCCCACCGGTAACCCGCTCCCCGGCTTGGATAGGGGCCGGAGGAGCCCTACTTTGCCCGCAGGCGCTGGCCCTGAGAAACTGGTGCCCTGGCGGTGGCGGTGTCTCTCCGTTACAGTTGGACTGTTGCCTTCAATCGGGACTTGGTTGTTGGGAGACAGTCGTCCCCTTCACTGACGGATTTGGCAAATTATGGCGACTCCTAGCCTTGCCGGGATCCGAAAGGCCCCTGCCCTGGTGCTGACTGTTCTTCGTATACTGCTCCAGACCGCCGGGTCACCACCCGTCCGCGGTCCTTCCAGCAACCTCCGAGCAGTCCCCCTGCAGACTATCACCGCCGTCTGCTGACCTTGCTGTCACTGTCCGGGGCACACACCTGGACCAACTTCAGGCTTTACAAACTGTCACTACTCCTACTTTCCTCTTTTACCACTTCCTAAACTCATCTGCCTGGTTTTCCCGCCTCCAGGGCTGTGAACTCCTCGGTGGGCGGAGCCAACCGCCTGGCCCACCCCCTGGTGTGGACATCAGCCCCTGGAGGAAGGCAACAAGGATTTTTGGTTAGCCTAGGTGTTCCTAACTGGGGTGTAGGGTGTGGTGGTGTTATGACCTGTGACCCCTGGCTTGCCCAGGGCGTCACACAGACTTTTAGGTGCCCCAATATATACGTATACAAGTGCAATCAGCTGCGAAGCGGTGGGGTGCAACAAGCACCTCCTGATCACTCAATCAAAGAAGCCAGATGCAGAATCACATAGGCAGAGTAAACAAAGGTCATAAAATGCTGGAGCATGCCAGGGAGATATTGAAGCAAAGAGAGAACAGGTCAGATATATTGGTAAAGTAGGGTGGATGATTTAACATACTAGGTATTAGCACACACAGCAGAGGAAAGGGGAGATCAGTTAAGTTCATGGGAAAGTAGGGTGGATGATTTAACATACCAGATATTAGCACACCCAGCAGAGGAAAGGGGAGATCAGTGCAGTTCATGGGAAAGTAGGGTGGATCATTTAACATACCTGTGGGAAGATAGACATGATGATTAGATGATGGCAGAGAAGTGATGATAGATGACCAAGTGCATATCATAATAATATTTCTGGCCTAATTCAATGCATCATACTTATATGGTGCATACTTGTATTGGTGCAGACGAAAAGTCTATCTAGGCTAACACTTTTGAAGCAATGTCTGGAACCTTACTCCCGGCCTGGTGAATTAGAGAAGGGGCTTGCAACCGTCTTCTAACTAGGGTCCAGGTACCCCGCCTGTGCACAGTTTCCGGACCGAATCTCCACTGTCGGTAACGGCGGGCTCCAACCCTGTCCCGGTCCACTTTGGTTTTCCCGCGACCGGACTCCCGTCACCTTTGGACATGGTCCACTGCTTGCCACCTAGCCAGTAGACCAGGGCCACTACACTGTACACCCTTCACTAGGCTCAGCTTTTCCTTCACAGTCTGCCACTGTCACTCCTCTCCACTTGACCTCCAAAACTCAACTCCAAACTTCGACTCCCACTTTCACTGACTTGTTCCCGCCCCCCGATCCTCAAGACCCCTAGGTGGGAGCTCCCAATCCGCCTGGTCATGCCCACTGGTGTGTCCGTCTTACCCTGAGGGGAGTGGCTAGGATTTTGTGGCTGATGGGACCTGGTGTGGGAAGGTGTTGTGCGGGGTGTATGTTTTCTGTGACCACCTGGCGGCGCCAGGGTGTCACACTTACACTATACAGGAAAAAGAGGACCCCACTGACCATAAGATCTTACATTCTGCAGGAGAGAGAGAGAGGACCTCTCTGATCATAAGAGCTTTCATCCTACAGATGACTCTGCTTACCATAAGAGCTAACACTCTACAGGAGAAAGAAGACCTCGCTGAACATAAGAACTTACATTCTACAGGAAATAAAGTGAGGACTTCCCTGACTATAAGAGCTTACACTCTACAGGTGAGAGAAAACACCACTGATCATAAAAGCTTAAACTGTACAAGCAGGAAAGAGTGAACCCCGCTGGTCATAAAAGCTTACACTCTACAGGAGAGAAGACCCCACTGACCATAAAAGTTTACACCCTATAGGAAAGAGAGAAAGAGGACCCCGCAGAACCTAAGAGTTTCCTCTACATAAGAAAGAGACTTACTCAGTGACAACTCTGCCATACAACTTGTGCTCTACTGGGACTCACTGATTTGTGACGATCCAGGTACTGACCACTCTTGTACAAGGTATAATCTGCTAGATGTCATAGTTGTATAGCATTATAGGAAAGCCAGCAGAACAATGCAAAAATACATTAGCCTGCTCTCTTGTCACAAAGTGACTACTGAAGTCCCACCAGGTATAAGGGAATACCCGGCGAGCACCACAACACACAAGGTACAAAGGGAACACAGGGTCAGCCCTGGCGCTGGAGAAAGGGAAGGGGGTCACCTCCTGTCACTCACCTGAGGTTGGACCCTGTACTTCCTAATGTCCCTATATGGGTCCTTTCCCCCATCACCAATATATGTCTAAGCCCTCATTTGTCCTCCACTCACCCTGGTTAGTGAGAAGGCTGGTGAGAGTGCTAGTCTCACCACTACAATAATACAACACAAAGGAAACAACACAGACAAAGGAAAATAGACGTAAATGGAAAAACACTCCATGCTTCTCTAATTGCCGCTAAACACCACTGCTGCAATATTAACATTACAACACCTAAACTTCTTCCAGAGACTGGCTCCTTTCATAGTGTTTAGAATAAGAATGATGAGATTCTATACCCAGCATTAGATGGTAAGACACGTGACTATTTATAGAACAGGGGAGTGGTCACAAAAGAGCTGCACCTGAGATTAAGGCTCCAAAGGACAGTCACATAGGAAAGAGTCCATAACCCATACAGCACAAAAAGAAAGCAGATACATTTAAACATAAGGTGCAGATGTGCGCATAGTAAGGCATTGCAACCGTGTGTTCCCAGACTTGCCAGAGGTCTCCACAGAGATAGGTACATCCATGACATCTGTAATGCTTTAGTAGTATGAGAAATGGTACCAGGCAAAAAAAAATGGCAACTGCGAATTGAATCTCACAATGTTCAAATTCACGGAAAACTACAAGTTTTGGTAACTTTAACTCAAACTCCATCCCCCACAATTCGTCACTCTGTCATTCATCTGTAGTATGCAAAAATAATATACTAGCTTTGAAAAAAGCCATGAAATAACACACATTGCCTGGAATACCATAGATTTTAGAGCAAGGCAACAACAGGAACAAAACATTCTGTAACTATTGGAGCTTATATTTTGGAGTAACATGGAATGTTATAACTGCAAATGTACAGTGATTCCCAATCTGCCAGTCTATACCATAACTTCAGCACAGGGGCAATCCGAGGCAGGGGTCCGTAGAATAACTCTAGCACTCATGAATGGAGCGCTGCAGCTGTATTATGGTGATGACTACTGGCAAGAAAAGCAACAGATGGCTCAGTAGGGAAGCACTCATAACTGGGGCGTCAAATCTCCAGGAGTGCGATAACCACAAGCCAGTATGGTAGAACAGTAGGAGATGACAGGATGTCTGGAGTAGGAGTCTTTACAACAGCAACTCTAGCTGCAAGAATGTTGTGAGAAGAATAAGAAAGTGTTACAGGCTGGGTATGGAAATCATATGAGGCCACCAATGAATATCAGGACATTGAGAAGCTAACACAGTAAGACCTCAGCTCAGATATGGACTAAGGATTGATACTTAGATATCCTATGTCATACAGCAAATATCAAAGTGGTCATGAGTAGTGGAGAAGAGCGAACCTGTTCAATAAAGGTTCACCAATTTCAAATTTGGTACGAGCCTTAGGGGTACTTTACACGATGCAACATCACTAGCATCGGCTAGCGATGTCCAGCGCGATAGCACCTGCCCCGAACATTATCGCTACGGCAGCTTCACACGCACATACCTGGTCGGCGACGTCGCTGTGACCGCCGAACAATCCCTCCTTCAAGGCGACGTCACTAAGTGGCCGGCCAATAGAAGCGAAGGGGCGGAGATGTGCGGGACGTAACATCCCACCCACCTTCTTCCTTCCACATTGCCGGTGGACGCAGGTAAGGAGATGTTTGTCGTTCCTGCGGCTTCACACACAGCGATGAGTGATGCCGCTGGAGCGACAAACAACATTGTACCTGCAGCAGGAGCGACATTATGAAAATGAACGACGTGACACAGATCAGCGATTTTTTACTGTTTTGCGCTCGTTCATCACCGCTCCTAGGCTTTACACATTGCAATGTCGCTACCGGCGCCAGATGTGCGTCACAACAACCGTGACCCCAACAATATATCAGTAGCAATGTCGCAACATGTAAAGTGCCCCTTAGACTGTTTGGTTTGGGCTCGGTAACCTGAGCACTTTCCCCACAAGTCAGCAATGTTTTGTTCTATCACTGATTGCATTTTAAAAAGTGCTTTTCTAATAACATATCATGCTTATGGATAGGACTGTAGTGCTGTAGGATGAATGGGGCAGATATGTTTAACCCTCGGATGGGATTAATGTGCCTGACAGGCGCTTCTCTTTTACTTTCATTTCTCCCTCACCAGATTTTCAGGAATTCCCCTCTCTCCAGGTAGTCTCCTGGCTCTAGCTGCTGTGTGAAACCTGATACCACAGTTTGTCTGCAGAGCTTCGGGAGGGCAGATATACCTGTGCTGGCTTCTCAGGCTCATTGTTCCCGAACACATCACACTTTATAAGGTTGCTCTTGCTCTTTGCTCTGAAAATGTGTTTTTTCTGGGGAAACTTCAGGATCTAATTCTGAATAATTATGTGTGTAATATTATTTTAGGTGCCTTGAAATTATGTTTTTTTGCCAAATTTTTCTCTTTTTAATAACCGTTATGTGTTATAACTGGGGGCTATTTGGTGGGAGTTTTGAAATGTGTGTATTTCAGAGTTATTACTTTTATGTTGAGTAAATGGGTTTGTTTTACACCTGATAATGTGTAGTCTCTTTTATTGCATCCCTATGAAGGTCTCTGATCACTTTTAGATCACTGAAATTGCAAAACTTAGATGACACTCACATTATTCCCAAACTCGTTATTAAAGATATTGTTCCCACCAGAGGGTTTAATGAGTAGAGGGGGTGGGGACTTGAGAAAAACCAGAGACACGTGGCGCCATTTTTTTTCTAAACTTTATTTGCAGATGTTCCTGCAGCCAATCATGGCGCAGCAAATATCCACAAGGTTCAAACACAAGGACTTGTGTCATTGGCTGCCTAAGTCACATGTCCGTCTGCATATAAAATGCAGAATTGCGGCGTCAGCTCCATTTTGTGAATGTTAAACATTAGAGAAGGTACTGCTGCCGGGTCTGCTAGACAGTTAAGTTACCTAGGTTTAATGATAGGTAGTTGAAATAGATAGGAGAGCGATAATGCAGAATAGGGACGTGCAGTGTAGGGAAATCTGTGTGTCACAAATCGGCATTTCATTATAGAAATGGGGATAGGTACTTGTAAGTGCCTGCTAAAGAGTTGCCAGTGAAGACTCTAAATAGCTATTGCTACATATTACTGCCTGCTCCAAATTAGCCAGTGAAACACATTTCTCCATATTGCTAAGTATTACTGCCTGCTCCAAATTAGCCAGTGAAACACATTTCTAAGTAATGCTACGTATTACTGCTTGCTCCAAATTAGCCAGTGATACACATTTCTAGGTACTGATACATATTAAGGCCTGCTCCAAATTAGCCAAACACATTTCTAGGTATTGCTCCATATTACTGCCTGCTCCAAATTATCCAGTGAAACACATTTCTAGGTATTGCTACATATTACTGACTAATACAAATTAGCTAGTGAAACACATTTCTAGGTATTGTTAGTTACAATTACCTGTTTGAACTAGGTAAAAAGGTCTTGGCACTTTTCAGTGCCTGCTCAAAATTATGCAGTGAACCAAATTTCTGGGTATTATTAGTTAGCAATGCCTGCTGTAAAGTTGCTAGCGAACTAGCTAGAAAGGTTTTGGCAGTTTTCATTGCCTGCTCAAAATTACACAGTCAATCACATTTCTAGGTATTGTTAGTTAGTACTTATAACACTGATCAGAGGTACACGGGAAACAAAAAAATTACCCAACCCATTCCTGTATTTTTAGGTAATAATTTTCCTTTTATAATGGATAAATGCACTGAATACACTCTGAATTCACTACTAACACTTTGTGTATAAAACATACAAGGAGAATTATATTCTAATAAACATCAAATCTTTATTAATAAAAATAACACAGAAGCATGATGTATATAGGACATAATAATAATAATAATCTTTATTTCTATAGCGCCAACATATTCCGCAGCGCTTTACAATTCAGGAGGATCATATACAAACAAGCAACAGTTATAGAAGATACAATATTTAAAGGGAAAAAAAAAGGCAACCCTGCTCGTGAGAGCTTACAATCTACAATGAGATGGGGGAGGGGCAAGGTACAAGTGCTTATTTACAATGACAATCCAGCCATCTCAAGGAAATGGGGGATAGATAATGGCTTCCTGGACCAGTTGGCCAGAGCCTTGAGATGTATTTGGGTGCCATGGAGTTTGACGTGGAGTTATTTTCTGATAAGTTGTGGAGGGATTAGGTGAAATTAGTTCGGCTAGGGAGTGTGATAGGCCGCCCCAAAAAGATGCATTTTTAGGGTGCGTCTGAAGCTGAGTTAGTTGTGATTCGTCCTAACTTCTTGGGGTAGAGCGTTCCAGAGGTTTGGTGCAGCTCGGAAGCAGTCTTGGATTCGGGAGTGGGAGGTTCGAATTAGTGTGGATGTTAGTCAAAAGTCATTTGCCGAGCGTAGAGAACAGGTGAGATGAGGGTGGAGATGTAGGGGGGTGCTGCACTGTGGAGAGCTTTGTGGGTGAGAACAAGCAGTTTGAATTGGATCCTGTGGTATATGGACAGCCAGTGCAATGACTGGCACAGAGCAGAAGCATCTGAGTAGCGAACAGCCAGATAGGTGACCCTGGCTGCTGCATTAAGGATGGACTGTAGAGGAGAGAGTCTAGTTAGGGGGAGACCAATTAATAGAGAGTTACAGTAGTCAAGGTGAGAGAGGATCAGGGCCACGGTGAGGGTTTTTGTTGTTTCCATTAAGTCCTGAAAAAATAAATATATATATATATGATGGTACTAGAAGGTGGCCCGATTCTAACGCATCGGGTATTCTAGAATTTATTGTGTAGTTAATGTATGATTTTTGTTATATATATAGATGTTGTTGTGTGTAGTTGCCAGTGTTTGTGTAGGGCTGTAAATGTTCTGGGTGTTGTCTGGGTGTGGGGGGGGGGTGAGAGCGGTGTTGTTTGTGTGTTGCGTTGTGTGTGTTGCGTTGTTTGTGGAGCGCTGTGTGTCTGCAGCGTTGTGTGTATGTGGTGATGTGTGTGTTGCGCGGTGCGTGTGGGTGTGGGGTGCGTGTGTGTGTTTTGGGGGAGGTATGTTTTGTGCAATGTGTGTGTGTTGCGCGGTATGTGCGTATATTTGTGTATGCTGCGGTGTTTGTGTGTTGGGTGTTGTGTGTGTGCGGTGTTGTCTGTGTTTGTGGGTGTCTGTGTAGGGCGGTGTTTGTGGTTCCCAGTGTGTGTGTGGTGTGTTGTGCGGTGCGCGTGTGGCGGTGTGTGTTTTGGGGGGAGGTGTGCACCCCCATCGTGCTCCATCCCCCATGCTGCGCACTCCCCATCGTGCTCCATCCCCCATGCTGCGCACCCCAATCGTGCTCCATCCCCATGCTGCGCACTCCCCATCGTGCTCCATCCCCCATGCAGTGCACTCCCCATCGTGCTCCATCCCCCATGCTGCGCACCCCCCATCGTGCTCCATCCCCTATGCTGCTCACCCCCCCATCGTGCTCCATCCCCCATGCTGCGCAACCCCCATCGTGCTCCATCTTCCATGCTGCGCACCCCCCATCGTGCTCCATACCCCATGCTGCGCACCCCCCATCGTGCTCCATCCCCCATGCTGCGCTCCCCCCATCGTGCTCCATCCCCCATGCTGCCCACCCCCCATCGTGCTCCATCCCCCATGCTGCGCACCCCCCATCGTGCTCCATCCCCCATGCTGCACACCCCCCATCATGCTCCATCCCCCATGCGGCGCACTCCCCATCGTGCTCCATCCCCCATGCTGCGCACTCCCCATCGTGCTCCATCCTCCATGGTGTGCACTCCTAATCGTGCTCCATCCCCCATGCTGCGCACCCCCCATCGTGCTCCATCCCCCATGCTGCACACCCCCCATCGTGCTCCATCCTCCATGCTGCACACTCCCCATCGTGCTCCATCCCCCATGCTGCGCACTCCCCATCGTGCTCCATCCCCCATGCTGCGCACTCCCCATCGTGCTCCATCCTCCATTCTGTGCACTCCCAATCGTGCTCCATCCCCCATGCTGCGCACCCCCCATCGTGCTCCATCCCCCATGCTGCTCACCCCCCATCGTGCTCCATCCTCCATGCTGCACACTCCCCATCGTGCTCCATCCCCCATGCTGCGCACTCCCCATCGTGCTACATCCCCCATGCTGCGCACCCCCCATCGTGCTCCATCCCCCATGCTGCGCACCCCCATCATGCTCCATCCCCCGTGCTGCGCACTCCCCATCGTACTCCATCCCCCATGCTGTGCACTCCCCATCGTGCTCCATCCTCCATGCTGCGCACTCCCCATCGTGCTCCATTCCCCATGCTGCGCACCCCCCATCGTGCTCCATCCCCCATGCTGCGCACCCCCCATCGTGCTCCATCCCCCATGCTGCGCACCCCCCATCGTGCTCCATCCCCCATGCTGCGCACTCCCCATCGTGCTCCATCCTCCATTCTGTGCACTCCCAATCGTGCTCCATCCCCCATGCTGCGCACCCCCCATCGTGCTCCATCCCCCATGCTGCTCACCCCCCATCGTGCTCCATCCTCCATGCTGCACACTCCCCATCGTGCTCCATCCCCCATGCTGCGCACTCCCCATCGTGCTACATCCCCCATGCTGCGCACCCCCCATCGTGCTCCATCCCCCATGCTGCGCACCCCCATCATGCTCCATCCCCCATGCTGCGCACCCCCCATCGTGCTCCATCCCCTATGCTGCTCACCCCCCATCGTGCTCCATCCCCCATGCTGCGCAACCCCCATCGTGCTCCATCTTCCATGCTGCGCACCCCCCCATCGTGCTCCATACCCCATGCTGCGCACCCCCCATCGTGCTCCATCCCCCATGCTGCGCTCCCCCCATCGTGCTCCATCCCCCATGCTGCCCACCCCCCATCGTGCTCCATCCCCCATGCTGCGCACCCCCCATCGTGCTCCATCCCCCATGCTGCACACCCCCCATCATGCTCCATCCCCCATGCTGCGCACTCCCCATCGTGCTCCATCCCCCATGCTGCGCACTCCCCATCGTGCTCCATCCTCCATGGTGTGCACTCCTAATCGTGCTCCATCCCCCATGCTGCGCACCCCCCATCGTGCTCCATCCCCCATGCTGCACACCCCCCATCGTGCTCCATCCTCCATGCTGCACACTCCCCATCGTGCTCCATCCCCCATGCTGCGCACTCCCCATCGTGCTCCATCCCCCATGCTGCGCACTCCCCATCGTGCTCCATCCTCCATTCTGTGCACTCCCAATCGTGCTCCATCCCCCATGCTGCGCACCCCCCATCGTGCTCCATCCCCCATGCTGCTCACCCCCCATCGTGCTCCATCCTCCATGCTGCACACTCCCCATCGTGCTCCATCCCCCATGCTGCGCACTCCCCATCGTGCTACATCCCCCATGCTGCGCACCCCCCATCGTGCTCCATCCCCCATGCTGCGCACCCCCATCATGCTCCATCCCCCGTGCTGCGCACTCCCCATCGTACTCCATCCCCCATGCTGTGCACTCCCCATCGTGCTCCATCCTCCATGCTGCGCACTCCCCATCGTGCTCCATTCCCCATGCTGCGCACCCCCCATCGTGCTCCATCCCCCATGCTGCGCACCCCCCATCGTGCTCCATCCCCCATGCTGCGCACCCCCTATCGTGCTCCATCCCCCATGCTGCGCACTCCCCATCGTGCTCCATCCTCCATTCTGTGCACTCCCAATCGTGCTCCATCCCCCATGCTGCGCACCCCCCATCGTGCTCCATCCCCCATGCTGCTCACCCCCCATCGTGCTCCATCCTCCATGCTGCACACTCCCCATCGTGCTCCATCCCCCATGCTGCGCACTCCCCATCGTGCTACATCCCCCATGCTGCGCACCCCCCATCGTGCTCCATCCCCCATGCTGCGCACCCCCATCATGCTCCATCCCCCGTGCTGCGCACTCCCCATCGTACTCCATCCCCCATGCTGTGCACTCCCCATCGTGCTCCATCCTCCATGCTGCGCACTCCCCATCGTGCTCCATTCCCCATGCTGCGCACCCCCCATCGTGCTCCATCCCCCATGCTGCGCACCCCCCATCGTGCTCCATCCCCCATGCTGCGCACCCCCCATCGTGCTCCATCCCCCATGCTGCGCACTCCCCATCGTGCTCCATCCCCCATGCTGCGCACTCCCCATCGTGCTACATCCCCCATGCTGCGCATCCCCCATCGTGCTACATCCCCCATGCTGCGCACCCCATCGTGCTCCATCCCCCATTCTGCACACTCCCCATCGTTCTCCATCCCCCATGCTATAATAGTTCTCCTATTATACTCAGAGAGGAGTATAATAGGAGGACTATAATAGGAGGAGTAGTCCTGGGGGGAGAGGAGTATAATGCCGGCTCCCTGCACATGTGTACCGGGAGCCGGTGTACGCTGGTAACTATGATACACATCGGGTAACTAAGGGACCTTAGTTACCCGATGTGTATAATGGTTACCAGCGTTCACGGCCTCCGTCACGATCCCAGCAGCGCAAGGTTATGTCTGGCGATGCGTGCGGAGGGCCGGGGCGAGCGGCCAATCCATGCGGAGGGCGGGGCCAGGCCGAGGCGAGCGACCAATCCGTGGGGGGGGGGGCAGGCCGAGCCAGCGGCCAATCAGACGGTTGTCACTGTAATGACACTCACCGAGACACAATTTTGGAGCAAGACAGACAGACAGACAGAAGGCAATTATAGATATAGATATTTCTTTGATTTAATGGTATTACAATGATTACCAACTTTCTCACAAAGGCTTTTTTGAGGTTATTAATATTATGAGCTGCAGGTAGAACAGTTATTGGAGCCCTCCACCTATACTATATATATATATATATAGTATAGGTGGAGGGCTCCAATAATTGTTCTACCTGCAGCTCATAATATTAATAACCTCAAAAAAACCTTTGTGAGAAAGTTGGTAATCATTGTAATACCATTAAATCAAAGAAATATACCATCACTCACACGGCAGATACATATACCAGTCAAGTGATAACAATGACATATGAATAACTGTAATCAACTTCCTTTAAAAACAAGACCTATACTTACAGTCATGGCAAAAAGTTTTGAGAATGACACCAAAATGCTATTTTCACATGATCTGTTGCCCTCTGGTTTTTAATTGTGTTTGTCTGATGTTTACATCACATACAGAAATATAATTGCAATCATATTATGAGACCAAAAGGTTATATTGACAGTTAGAAAGAAAGCCACGGACCCACTTGGGGGGAGGGGCGACATGACCAAGGGGGAGGTAGGGAGTGATGGGTTAATAGGGACAGTGGTATATGCCTAATATGGCTTTGGGGGATGGTTTTAGCCGGGGAGGAAGAGGAGGAGCAGGGAAAGGGTTAGCTGGGAGAGGAAGGAGTTACCTCCTCTTCTGTTTCCGGACGCCGAACGATCTGCACGTGCACCTCCATGGCAGATCTTCAGGAGCTCCAGCGTCTGATTCAGGCAGCGGTCGCAGCGCACGGGCCCCTGGCAGTGCAGACCCACATCAGGGCTGCCGGGGTTAACCCGTCGGCGCTTGCCCCTCGTCCCCCCAGCAGCGGCGGGCGCCAGTCGCGGCCCCCCCGCAGGTATTCCCCGGGCGCGGGGGGGGCGAGGAGGAGATGTAAGAGCCCCTCCAGGGACCCTCCGCAGAGTGCAGCGCAGCAGCAGCGTCTGGCTGCTGCAGAGGCCGGCGGGAGGAATCTTCGTTCCAGCCGCGGCGGTCGGGAGGTGGGAGTGGCCAGCACGGGGCCTGCTTCCGGTCCCGGCCTCCGGGCTGGAGTTACTGAGACTGCAGCGGCTCCAGGCCGGGAGCGCGCTCGGCGCAGGAGAGAGGCCAGCAGATCCCCCTGCAGTCGGCGGGGGGACCGCGGGGCTGCACGTGGCGGTAGGTCCGGCGCCGGGGGGGGGTCTGCGGTGCCTGACCCCGGTGCGGCTGAGAGAAGGAGTGACGGCGGGAGCCCTGCGGCAACCGCCGGGTCACTCAGTACCGCTGTGCAGCCCCCGGATGTGGCAGTCTCCCGTGGGAGCGGGAGGACTCGGCGGATGGAGGCCTGCAATAGCCCAGGAGGGCCAGAGGCGACGACGGCTGAGATCCGGAGCCGGGCGTCTGGTCGTCCGCGCCCAGAGGCCCCTTGCAGTCGGCAGGGGGGCGGGCGCAAGAGGTCGAGGCCCGGGGTGCCGGCGCGGGGGACAGGACGGTCTCCTGGGTTGTCACCCCGGGGCAAGAGATGGAGCGGGGATGACTCTGCCCACGCGGCGGCCCTGTCTGGCGGCCGTGGTGGGGGGGGGTGCTGCGGCGGCGCCCCCCGGATGTCGGATGGAAGATGAGGCCAGCGGCGAGGAGGGGGAAGAGGCTTTCGGTTCGGAGGAGTCGGATGGACGACAGACGGAGGACAGCGAGGCGGCGGTCTCGGGAGACGCCGGGCGGCGGTCGGGTGAGACGGCCGCGGAGGCGGCAGGGGCTGCGCTGGCGGGGGGCTTCGGGGGGGGGGGCGGCTGCGGCTACGGCAGCGCCCGCTGGTTTCGCAGTGTGGAGTCAATTGTTGGGGCTGTTGCAGGGGCTGGCGGCGGCTTCGGGAGCGGGGGGGGGAGGGGGCCCAGGCGCCGGTGGCGGCGTGGGTGGGTGCAGCCGGTTTAGGGGCCTCGGCGGCGACGGGGGGTGACGGAGCGGGTGCGAGTAGAGGGGGGGGCGAAGGGGGGAGTGAGACGGGGGGGGGAAAGGAGAAGGAAAAGGAGAAGGAAAAGGAGAAGGAAAAGGAGAAGGAGGATGAGGTGGTGCGCTTAGATGATAGGGCTAAAAGCGAAGTTTATGTTTGTTTTGAGGGCCCGCTGGGGGCCCATTTAAAGAAGGAGGTGCGGGAAAAAATTTGGAAAGGGGAATATGTGGAGATATTTTCTCTGCTTCCCCTGGAGAAATTTAATTTGGATAGGGTTAAGCCGAGTGATTCCAAAAAGGAGAAGGACGAGGAGGAAAAGCGCCGTTATAGGCTTATTCCTCGGACTTTTGCCAACTGGCTACAGGCATTTGCGATTTTGGCGAGCGTGGTCGGGGAGAAGGAGCCGGAGCATTGTTCGGCTTTGTTCGGCTACATGGATGCGATAGGGGAGGCTTATCGAGTTTATGGCGGACTGGCGTGGCTGCGCTACGACGAGCAATTTAGGCAGCGGAAGGCATTGCGGCCAGATATGCGTTGGGACCATAAGGATATTTCCTTATGGATGCGATTGATGTCGGCACCGGCTCAGCCCTTTCGGGGGGGCGCCGGGGGTTCGGGGGGGGCCGGGTCCCCGGCAAGTTTCAAGAAAGGTTTGTGTTGGCAGTACAATGAAGGGCAGTGCAGGTTTGGAGCGGCGTGCCGTTTTAAGCATGAATGCTCCGGATGTGGGGGGGGACATAGCTTGTCCAAATGTTTTAAAAAAGGAAAAGGAAAGGCTGGTGATGGGGCTGGTAAGAGGGACGACGCCGGTGAAGGTAGAAGTGATGGTTCCGTTTTTAAATAGGTATCCGGACAAGGAGGCGGCGGCGTTGTTAAGTTCTGGTTTTTCGGATGGTTTTCATATTCCGTCGGTTGTTAATGCATCGGTTCCGCCGTATCGTAATTTGCGTTCCGCTCGGGATCACCCGGAAGTGGTGGAGGAGAAGCTGGAAAGGGAGGTGGCTTTGGGCAGGATGGGCGGCCCTTATGTCGCCCCGCCGTGCGGGAATTTGGTGGTGTCACCGTTGGGGGTGGTACCAAAGAAGGAGCGGAATAAATTTCGGCTGATTCATCATTTGTCTTACCCGGAAGGGTTATCGGTGAATGATGGCATTGCGCCGGAGTTGTCGGCGGTATATTATGTGTCGTTCGATAAGGCGTTGGACCTGGTTAGGGCGGCGGGGCGGGGTGCATTGATGGCAAAGGCGGATGTGGAAGCAGCGTTTCGGTTGTTACCGGTTCATCCAGATAGTCAGCATTTGTTGGGTTGCTGGTGGGATGGCAGTTATTATGTTGATCGTTGTTTGCCAATGGGCTGGTCCATTTCGTGTTCGTACTTTGAGGCATTTAGTTCGTTTGTTGAGTGGGTGGTTCGGGACGTGTCCGGGCTTACGTCCATCATTCATTACTTGGATGATTTCCTGTGTGTCGGGCCGGCGGGTTCGATGGTTTGTGCGGGTTTGCTATTTGCGTTGCAAAAAGTTGCGGCCAGTTTCGGGATTCCTTTGGCGCCGGATAAGACGGAAGGCCCGGCGCCGGTGATGTGTTTTCTGGGAATTGAAATTGACACCATTGCTATGGAATGCAGGTTGCCGGCGGAGAAGGTCCGTGATTTGAGGTCCGCAGTGTCAGGGGTAAAAGCGGCGAAGAAGGTGCGGCTTAAGGCGGTGCAGTCTTTGCTTGGAAAATTGAATTTTGCTTGCAGAATTGTGCCAATGGGGAGAGTGTTTGCGAGGCGTTTGGCGACGGCGACGGCCGGGGTACGGTTGCCGGCGCATTTTGTGCGGATCACAAAGGCGATCAGGGACGATTTGGAAGTATGGGATCAATTTTTGCAGCATTTCAACGGCCGGACGCTGGTGATGGAGAGGGTGGCGTCTAACGGGGCGTTGCAGCTGTTTACGGATGCGGCGGGGTCGGCCGGGTTTGGGGCTGTCTTCAGAGGTCATTGGTGTGTCGGGCAGTGGCCACAGGCGTGGCGGGAGAGCGGCTTGGTTAGGAATTTGGCTCTGTTAGAGCTATTCCCCATTGTAGTGGCAGTGGAGCTATGGGGGTCGCACTTTGCCGGAAGGAAAGTGTGTTTTCATTGTGATAACCAGGCGGTGGTGCACGCGATTAACAACTTGTCTGCTAAGTCGGAGCCGGTGGTGGTGTATTTGCGGCATTTAGTGTTGAGATGTCTGCAGTTGAATGTGCAGGTAGTGGCAAGGCACGTTCCGGGTGTTGACAACGAGGTGGCTGATGCTTTGTCTCGTTTTCAGTTCAGCAGGTTTCGGGCGCTGTTGCCGTGGGCGGACGAAGTTGGAGTGGAGTGCCCCGAGGATTTGTGGCATCTGGTGAGGCGGTGATCTCAGACTTGATTCGGAACTCGGTGACCGAGGTGACTTGGTGCCGGTATGCTAAGGTGTGGGCTGAATGGGAGGAGTTGTTGCGTCTGATGTTTGGTGGGGAAAGCGTGGATTACTTGGTGGCTTTGTTGTCATTGGTGAGTACGGATTTTTCAGCCGGGCGATCGGCATCGGCTGTGGCACATCGGGTGTCGGCAGTGGCATTTTGGTTAAAAATGAGAGGGGAGCGTGATGTTTCACAGGATTTTCGGGTTCGTCAGGCTTTGCGGGGCTTTCGCCGTGGCGTACGGGAGAGGGACAAGAGGCGCCCTGTATCGTTTGGTTTGTTGAGACGGATGGTGGGTGGCCTGAGCGGCATTTGTGAGTCTGTGTACGAGACGGTTCTATTTACAACGGCTTTCGGTCTCGCTTTTTATGGGGCGTTCCGGATAGGCGAGCTGGTGAGCCCGTCCAGGGTGACGGGTGGTGGTTTGATGTTTGAGGACGTGCAAGTGAGCAGTAGTCAGGTGGAGTGCCGGATTCGCCGGTCAAAAATGGATCAGCTGGGCCGTGGTAGATTGGTGGTGTTATATGCGGTTCCAGGAGAGGAATTGTGCCCTGTGCGTTTAGTCGAGAGATTTATGGCCGTGAGGGGAGGCTTACCTGGCCCGTTGTTGCGGCATTTGAATGGGTCGTTTTTGTCGAGGTTTCAGTTTGTGGCGGTGCTGCGGCTAAGTCTACGTAACGCGGGGGAGCGCCCGGAGGAATTCGGGTCGCATTCATTCCGAATTGGTGCAGCAACGGAGGCAGCCCGTTGGGGGCTTGGAGATGAGGTGGTAAAGCGTATTGGTAGATGGGAATCTTCTTGTTTTCGGCGGTATGTGAGACCGCAGTTGTTGTAGCATCATGGGACTTTGGTTACGTGCGGAAGGTTTGAGGAAAGGGGTGTTTTTTGATGTGTTGGTGGTTGTGCTGTTATTGGTTTTGATATTTTCGTTTTGTTTTATTTGTTATAGGGAAGTGCCTGATCTGGATCTTGGGGCACTCCTTCGTATTTTGGGGTGCCCGTCGGGCGGAGGTCCGCCCGAATGGTCGACAGCTGGGTTTGGATCGTGCGCAGGCGACTGTTCGATGGATCGGAGTTCGGGGCATGGAGTGGGGCAGGGTGGTCCCGGAATTTCGTTTCCATTGTAAAGTTGAGCGGCCCCCGGATGTGCTGGTATTGCATGTGGGGGGTAATGATCTTGGTGCCAGGGCGTCGCGGGATTTGATCCGAGACATAAAGATTGATTTACTGCAGTTGTGGAAGCGGTATCCTGGTTTGCTGGTCGTATGGTCTGACATAGTGACCAGGTTGGCATGGAGAGGGGCTCGGTCGGTGGAGAAGGTTAATAAGGCCAGGGCCCAGGTGAATAGGGTAGTGGCTAGGTTTGTGACCAGGAATGGTGGGATTGTGGTACGGCACAGGGATTTGGAGCCGGCTGATTGGCGATTTCGGAGGGGTGATGGTGTGCACCTCAACGAGGTCGGTCTGGATTTATGGGCGTTGGGTCTGCAGGATGGTGTGGAGCGTGCTTTTGGTGTGTGGCGGGTCCAGGCCACGTAAGGTGTCACGTGGTCTGTCCTGTGGCGGTGGGGGTAGGTCTGGTCCAGAGGTTTGGAAGTGATTGGTGGCTGGACCGGGAGTCATTGTCTTGGTATGGTGGCTCTCGGTTTCCGGGATGTGGCAGGCACGGGGTTCTGCCAAAGTGTGGGGGTCAATCCGTGGGTGATTGGCACCTCGTCTCTGGGTCGGTGTGTTGCGGCCGGGGACAGGGGGAGTAGTAGTAGTGGACTGGGCCTACCCCGGGGGGTATTGTAAATGTTATTGTCTATTGTTACCGTTATGTGGTTGTTTTGGGTCGCCCGTTGGACGGCGTCCCTAAGGTACTAGTCTGTAAAACAATAGGCAATAAAAAAGGCTGCTGTGGCCATTTGAACCAAGTCGCATGCAGTCCGTGTGTTTAATTTTAGAGGATAAGGGGGTTTGGTTACACAGACATCATGACCGGAGAATCCTCCCTCAGCTGGTCAAGAAAGCCACGGACCCACTTGGGGGGAGGGGCGACATGACCAAGGGGGAGGTAGGGAGTGATGGGTTAATAGGGACAGTGGTATATGCCTAATATGGCTTTGGGGGATGGTTTTAGCCGGGGAGGAAGAGGAGGAGCAGGGAAAGGGTTAGCTGGGAGAGGAAGGAGTTACCTCCTCTTCTGTTTCCGGACGCCGAACGATCCCCGCCCACCCTCCCTTTGTGTTGTCATGTGGGAGATGTTTTTGGGTAGTTGGGATACCTTTTGTCACAGTAGCGGTGGGGGTAGGTCTGGTCCAGAGGTTTGGAAGTGATTGGTGGCTGGACCGGGAGTCATTGTCTTGGTATGGTGGCTCTCGGTTTCCGGGATGTGGCAGGCACGGGGTTCTGCCAAAGTGTGGGGGTCAATCCGTGGGTGATTGGCACCTCGTCTCTGGGTCGGTGTGTTGCGGCCGGGGACAGGGGGAGTAGTAGTAGTGGACTGGGCCTACCCCGGGGGGTATTGTAAATGTTATTGTCTATTGTTACCGTTATGTGGTTGTTTTGGGTCGCCCGTTGGACGGCGTCCCTAAGGTACTAGTCTGTAAAACAATAGGCAATAAAAAAGGCTGCTGTGGCCATTTGAACCAAGTCGCATGCAGTCCGTGTGTTTAATTTTAGAGGATAAGGGGGTTTGGTTACACAGACATCATGACCGGAGAATCCTCCCTCAGCTGGTCATGAGTTACTGCAGCAAGTCAGTATTTGCAGTGTTGACTAGAGTTGAGCGCGGCTCGTGGTTCGAGGTTCTCCAGTTCGCGGCTCGAGTGATTTTGGGATTTTAGATCGAACTAGAACTCGAGCTTTTTGCTAAAGCTCGATAGTTCTAGATACGTTCGAGAACGGTTCTAGCAGCAAAAAGACAAGCTAATTCCTAGCTGGCTTTCCGCTGTAATAGTGTAAGTCACTCTGTGACTCACACTATTATGACATTTCAGTGTATAGTGTGCGGGGACAGCGCATTGTTTGGATAATGGCGATCGCCATTTTTTTTTTCCTTGTCTTCCTTCCCTAAGCGCGCGCGTGTAGTGGGGCGGGCCAGCATGTCAGCCAATTCCAGACACACACACAGCTAAGTGGACTTTTAGCCAGAGAAGCAACGGCATGTGTGATAGGATGTCCATGTCACATGTCCCTGCATTATAAAACCGGACATTGTCCTCCAGCACGCCATTATCTCTTCTGCGTCGTGGTGTCAGTCACCGCTGGCGCAGCTCCTATCTCCGATACTGCTGTGTACGCTCTATACACAGCGCTGTACAGAATAGGGAGAGCACTTTCTATCAGTCCTTTTAAGGGCTAATACCGGCAGGGTCAGAGCCATAGGTGACAGGTCCGTGAAAACAGAGTTTAACAGCTACACAAGATGACAGCGTCTGTGTAGCTAAGGTCAGGGATTTCCTCGCTGCATTTCCCCATTAGGAGGGATAGAAAGGCAGGCTTCCTTTCCCCTACCCAGAGACCCACAATCCTGGCACTGTACCCTTCTGTCCTTTGCACACTCAAACTCATTGTTACTAAGCCATTATACTAGCAAACACTGAGTGAACTTAGTGGCATCCTAAACGTGGCTGTTGGACTTCATTAGTGTTCCACTGGTGCCAAGCTATTTCTAGCACCTCTGCATGACACCCTCCTGCTCTGTTTTTAATAAGCTATAATCATAGCAAAAACTACTGCCATTTAGTGGCATCATAGAACTGGATGTTGTATTTCATTAGTGCCCCACTGGTGCCAAGCTATTTCTAGCACCTCTGCAGGACACCCTCATGCACATTTTACTACGCTAATTTTGTAGCAAACTCAGGGAATTCCTTGCTGCATTTGATCATTCGGAGGGATAGAAAGTGAGGCTTCCTTTAGCTTTTCCTTCTGTTCATAGACAGCTTCTCCAAGTCCACACCCGAAGAGCAATTTCTCCTCCACGTGTAAGTGTGGAGAGGCAGATAGTGCGCATGCGTGTGCCGATTTACCCCAACCGCAGCCTAACTACAGTGTTTCGCCTAGTGAGTATGCTCAGCCTGACTGTGCCATTCCTGAGGCTAAGTCTTCATTTCGGGATACAGCGCATGCTCCCACACTTAGTGCGAAAAGCCTCTTTGCACAGGTACTTGCACTCCGTGCCGGGTCTAATGCGGGCTTTGCACGCTGCGACATCAGTAACAATGTGTTACCGATGCTGAAGCGATAGTCCCGCCCCCGTCGCACGTGCGACATCTAGTGAAAGCTGCCGTAGCGATTATTATCGCTACGGCAGCTTCACACGCACATACCTGCCGTGCGACGTCCCTTTGGCCGGCGACCCGCCTCCTTCCTAAGGGGGCGGGTCATGTGGCGTCACAGCGACGTCACACGGCAGGCGGCCAATTGAAGCGGAGGGGCGGAGCTGAGCAGGATGTAAACATCCTGCCCACCTCCGTCCTTCTCATTGCAGCCGGGAGGCAGGTAGGTGATGATCCTCGCTCCTGCGGCTTCATACACAGCGATGTGTGCTGCCGCAGGAGCGAGGAACAACATCGCACCTGTCGCTGCACCGGCATTATGGAAATGTCAGAGGCTGCAGCGATGATACGATAACGACGCTTTTGCGCTCGTTCATCGTATCAAAAAGGTTTTGCACGTTGCGATATCGACTGCGATGCTGGATGTGCGTCACTTTCGATTTGACCCTGTGACGCCCTGGGCAAGCCAGGGGTCACAGGTCATCACACCACCACACCCTACATCCCAGTTAGGAACACCAAAGCTACTCAAATCCTTGTTGCCTTCCTCCAAGGGCTGATGTTCACACCAGGGGGTGGGCCAGGCGGTTGGCTTCGCCCACCGAGGAGTACACAGCCCTGGAGGCGGGAAGAAACCAAGAGTCAGCTCAGGGCTCGAGTAGAGAAAGGTTAGGGAAGTGAAGGAGTAAACAGCTAAGTGAAAGTGAAGTAGTAGTGGAGCAAAGAAGAAAAGGAACAAAAGTGCACGTAGAAAGGCCTGACGTTAGTCCAGCTAAGTGCAGGACAGTGTCAGCAAGGTCAGCAACAACGGTGATAGTCTGGAGGGGGACTGCTCGGAGGTTGCTGGAAGGACCGCGGACGGGTAGTGCCCGGCGGTCTGGAGCAGTATATGAAGGACAGTCAGCACCAGGGCAGGGGCCTCTCGGACCCCGGCAAGGCTAGGAGTCGCCATAATTTGCCGAATCCGTCAGTGAAGGGGACGTCGATCCCCCAACAACCAAGTCCCGACTGAAGGCAACAGTCCAACCATTGAGGAGGAACACCGCCACCGCCAGGCACCAGTTCCTCAGGGCCAGCGTCTGCGGGCAAGAGAGGGCTCCTCCGGCCCATATCCAAGCCGGGGAGCGGGTTACCGGTGGGAACCCATCGCTACCAACACAGAAACACTAGGTGCAGGTCAGAGGGACATCACCGTTACCTGCTGGGAGAGCAAGTGCAGCCGTCCGTGGGAACCGTCTTTCCAGCCGTGTGGTTTACCGTAAAACTGTGTCAACGTCTCAGGCTGAGTGAGTACCACAGTGCTGCAAGGCACAGTGCTGCCCCCGCGTCCCTGCGCCCACCAGGCCCTGCACCTTCCACACCATCCCTGGGCCCCGGGATCACCAACCCCTACCCACGGAGGGGCAACACAACACCTGCCTGCTCTGCATCACCACTCCCGGGATCCCCATATTGAGCAGCGGTGGTGCTACAAATCACCACAACCGTGGGTGGCGTCATGGACAATAAACCATCCCTACACCCAAACCCCCTTTCACTCACGGGCGAGGAGCGCCGCTAGAGTCCCCGGGATCCGGCTCATCGCTCGAGCCACCGAGCAGCAGCAGGCCGCAGCAGCCGCGGTGGCCGGACCCGAGCAGCAGTTGGAGAGCGCGGCGTCCCCTCCTCCGCCCGCGACAACCCCATCGACATCGCACGTGCGATGTCGCAACATGCAAAGCCGCCCTTAGTCCAGTGTTGTGCTTAGACACCATGCTAAAGCTGATAGTCTTTTTTCAGAGACTGTATTTCATGCTACTGACCATGCTCAGGCACTTACTGCATCAGAGACTAGGTCCGGTAATGAACTCTTTGGCCCTGCCCCTGATGTGGGGGGCCCATAAAGACCACAGGGCATCAGGTGTCCTGACGATGTGGCCAGGCCACTCCCAAATGGCTTGCAGAGGCCCGCCCCTATGACTTGTCACCTCATTATTGATGGTCAGACGATGACTGGTGAGGTGTTTGTGTCGTGGCAGCCATGAGGTCATTATTGAAGTTGCGGTTCCAAATAGGACGCTAGTTATGCCACTCATGACGTGTCACTCTGCTTTTGTCTCCAGGAGGTGCATTGTGGTCCACCCTGGTTTGGGGCGGACCCAGGTTATAAAACGGACTGGAGCCAACAAGGAGGTGCGCAGTCTTCTATTATGCTCCGAAAGATCACACCTCCATGTGTTGAACCCATTGCGGCTTTAGGCCAGAGGTAGGCAGGGATAGGGTGTCGATGCAGGCCACCACCACAGTTGGTAACGCAGAACGGTTAAGACCAGCTCCTGTCCTACCAGTCCTGCTTGTGCAGCCCAGTGGCATTAACAGGCCTGCTGCTGCTGATGCGCCTGCTGTCCACAGGTGTGCCCCTACGCACACGGTCAGCGTACTCAATGGCCCCTGTGATGTTAACAGGGAGTTCCTGGGCTGGGTGGGCATGTGGACCCTGTGACGCTAACAGGGTTCCCAGTCTCCAGATCCGAGTGGCGTCTAACTTGGTTCAGGCTACTATTAGTTTCATAGCCACACAGCTCTGTATCCTCCACCGAACCTTCCAGTTGCAAACCTCTCCTTTTCCATTTGGGAGCACGGTGGACACTGACTGCTGATGGGGATATATACCTTTCTCTTTCTTTTCTTAATAATTTTCGGTATATAGCGGTAACATAGTATATACCACCTTATCCAAATCTGCCAGTCCCACCGTAACAGATGGTGTTTCTTCATCAAATGTTACTTTTGCTTAACCAGCAAACCCACGGACAAAAACTTTTTTCCCCTTTCCAACACACCTGTTCCCCTTTCCACCAGCATCTGTCCTTTTTCAACTCATTTTGTATATGACCAAAAGTGCAACTCTGCAGGGACACCGTACTCAATGGCATCTCAGCACAGCAGCCAGCCCTCGGTCCCTCCGATGTGGACAAGTAAAAGACCATTTCCTCCTATCCATGACAAAGCGTTGAGATTCACTCTGTGCAGCACTGGTGTTTAGTGGAAAAGCAGAATCCGTATCACATTCTGCAGATACTCCTGTATACGTGCGTCCTTTTCTATGGCAGGAGTTATTTCGCCAAATTTTGTCTTGTACCGGGGATCTAACAGTGTGGCAACCCAGTAGTCAGGATTACTTTGAATTTGTACAATCCGAGGGTCATGTTGTAGGTAGTGCAGCAAGAAGGCGCTCATGTGTCTTGTGCATCCAGGAGGACCAAGTCCTTGGTGTGTTGGTGGCAGAGAGGTGAGAATCGTGCCTCCTTCCTCTGCCCTCTCCCCACAACCTCGCACAACCGAAATGTGAGCAAGCTCTCACTCATCTGCTGAGTCTTCCATGCCCATCGCCAGTTCGTCCTCCATTTCATCATAGGCTCCTGCACCTTCCTCAACAATTTTGCGCCCTTGTTAATCCCTATCCCCCACCATGACTGCCGCCTAGGTGCCGCTCACCATCTGGACCTTGTACATCTTATTATCCCTTCTGCATATGACTCCTCCTGTACTTCCTCCCCTTCCTCTTGGACCAACACCTGACTCCGAATAATAATTACAGTGTGCTCCATCTTGTAGATGACCAGAATTGTCACGCTGAGAATGGCATTGCCAGTGCTAAACGTCTTCGTCGACATTTGTAAACTGTGTAGAAGGGTGCATAGGTCCTTGATCTGACACCACTCCAGCAGCGTGATCTGCACCACCTCTGGATCAAGTTAGCCCAGGGTATACGTCAGACCGTATTTCAGCAGGGCTCTGCGGTGCTGCCACAGACGCTGCAACATGTGCAGATTCCAATTCCTGCGTGTCGGAACATCGCATTTCCGGCGTTTAACCGCCAGACCCTAAGACTTCAGGAGCGATGAAAGTTGTTGAGCTGCTGGGTGCGAAGGATGAAAGTGAGCACATAGCAGCGTGCACGCTGTACAAGGCCATGTAGGCCGGGATGGTATTTTAAAAATTGCTGGAGAATAAGATTCAACACGTGAGCCATACAAGGCACGTGTGTCACATTGCACTGACGAGGGGCCGCAGACAGGTTTGCATCATTGCCGCACACGGCTGTTAAGTCACCAACGTAGTCCACTCAATCAATTTGTACTCCGGTCGCCAGGTGACAACGTGTTCCTTTCGTGCATAGTGCTGATGATGGGAGAGGAGTCGATGCCAGCGGCGCAGGTGGACGCAGGTTATGGTCACCCACTGGGTTGCGTTACCTTGACAGATACAGAACCACAGGCTGAATGTAGGTGGTGGTTATCTCACAGATGAAGTACCATCATTCAGCTACAACCAATGGGAAGACACCACACCCTTTTTTAGGCCCCTCCTGTCTGCAGACCACTGCCAGACAAAGCTATGAACCTCTTGTTACTGTTACCCCCAGTTCAGTTTTATGATTTTGTGTGCTTGTTACCTGACTACTTTTCCTGCTTGCTGTTTATGTACCTCGTTGGCCGATCCGCATTTCACCTCTGCTTGTTTTCTGATTAAGTCCTGGCCATCCCATTTTGTTCCTCTTCCTCAATAATTGTTTTTGACCCTGCATGACTACTATTCTCTGGAACTGCAGCCTTCCGCAGGTATTGATCAACTTGGGCCCTGTGTAATTCAAAATCACTGTATAGGGGTTAAAGGGTTTCAGGGTTCTGGGTGTCCAGTTGGTGAGTGGCTTCCCTCTAGCCTATCCTTTACAGCCCATCTGAGTGTGTCGATCCAGGCAGGCATTACACCGTGCCCTCTGCAGAAGGCCATGTAGGTCGGGATAGTGTTTTAAAAATTGCTGGACAACCAGGTTCAACACGTGAGCCATACAAGGCACGTGTGTCACATTGCCCTGAAGAAGGGTCGCAGACTGGTTTGCATCATTGTCGCACCCGACCTTCCCTGGCTGCTGGTTAAGTGGAGACAACCATTGATGAAACTCGGTCTCACTCTCCAGAGCTTACCGTCCACAGCTCCTCAGCGGTGTGACTCACATTTCCCAGACATTTCTAAGTAAAGAGTCGACTGCATCATGCTGTTGAGCTGTGCTGCCAGCATAGTAAGGAGGTGTGTGGGATTCCTTGGGCGCAGTTACAAGGAAGAATGGCCTGACCACACAGGGTTTGGGCCGAGGTGGAGGACCCACACGAGGTTGAGGAGGCAGAAGCAGTGGAGGAACTTGTACATACAGAGGAAGGATTGACACACAAGTCGTGGGGACGGCAAGACTTGTACAGCAGACCCTTCTCCATCTCTCACCATAGTTACCCAGTGCCCAGTCAGCAACATGTAACTCCCCTGTCCATGCTTACTGGTCCAAGTATCTGGGGTGAAATGCACCCTGTCACAAACAGAGTTTCTCAAGGAATCGGTGAGGTTGTCTGCGACCTGCTGTGGTAGCGCGGGCACGCCTTTCTTAGAGGAGTGACGACTGGCCATCGGCTCTTGGGGCACTGCAATGGGCATAAGGTCTCGAAAATCCTCAGTCTCAAAAGTGTGTAAAGGCAGCCTTTCTGTTGCCAACAAGTTGCAGATGATGAAACTCAACCTCTTAGGCATGTCATGCCCTTCGAAAATCATGTAAAACACAGCGAGGGGACTCCAACCACAGTCTCCCTTGTTGCCACTAATTGGGCCACACACACCCCACTTGACTGGCATCAGTTGACCCCCCTTTTGAAAAAGAAAAAGATGCTTTGCATGAAGCACTCTCAAAAATACGCAAGCCTTTCACCTCCCCTGGATGACCCAGGGGAAAAAAAGTCCTCTGAGAGCCATGACTTGTTCATCTTGGTTCTTTTACAAACACAGTGAGGGGACTCCAACCACAGTCTCCCTCATTTCCACTAATTGGGCCACACACACCCCACTTGACTGGCATCAGTTGACCCCCCTTTAGAAAAGAAAAAAATGCTTAGCATGAAGCACTCTCAAAAATACGCGTGCCTTTTACCTCCCCTGGATGACCCAGGGGAAGAAAAGTCCTCTGAGAGCCATGACTTGTTCATCTTGGTTCTTTTACAAACACAGCGAGGGGACTCCAACCACAGTCTCCCTCGTTTCCACTAATTGGGCCACACACACCCCACTTGACTGGCATCAGTTGACCCCCCTTTTGAAAAAGAAAAACATGCTTTGCATGAAGCACTCTCAAAAATACGCATGCCTTTCACCTCCCCTGGATGACCCAGGGGAAAAAAAGTCCTCTGAGAGCCATGACTTGTTCATCTTGGTTCTTTTACAAACACAGCGAGGGGACTCCAACCACAGTCTCCCTCGTTTCCACTTATTGGGCCACACACACCCCACTTGACTGGCATCAGTTGACCCCCCTTTTGAAAAAGAAAAAGATGCTTTGCATGAAGCACTCTCAAAAATACGCATGCCTTTCACCTCCCCTGGATGACCCAGGGGAAAAAAAGTCCTCTGAGAGCCATGACTTGTTCATCTTGGTTCTTTTACAAACACAGCGAGGGGACTCCAACCACAGTCTCCCTCGTTTCTACTAATTGGGCCACACACACCCCACTTAACTGGCATCAGTTGACCCCCCTTTTGAAACAGAAAAAGATGCTTGGCATGAAGCACTCTCAAAAATACGCGTGTGTGACGCCCTGGGCAAGCCAGGGGTCACAGGTCATAACACCACACGCACCCCACATTCCCTGCAGGTACACCGAAGTCAAAACTAAAATCCTTGTTGCCTTCCTCCAGTGGCTGGTGTCCACACCAGGGGGTGGGCCAGGCGGTTGGCTCCGCCCACCGAGGAGTTCACAGCCCTGGAGGCGGGAAAACCAGGCAGATGAGTGTTAGAGTTTAGAGTAGAAGGAAGTGGTAAAGGAGCAAGTGACAGAGTGGAAGTAGAAAGTGAAGAAAGTGACAGCAAGAAGCCTGAAGCTGGTCCGGGTGTGTGCCCCGGACTGAGACAGCAAGGTTGGCAGACGGCGGTGACCATCTGCAGGAGAGGCTGCTCGGAGGTTGCCGAAAGGACCGTGGACGGGTGGTGACCCGGCGGTACCGGAGCGGTATACAAAGAACAGTTAGCACCAGGGCAGGGGCCTTTCGGATCCCGGCAAGGCTAGGAGTCGCCATAATTTGCCAAATCCGTCAGTGAAGGGGACGACTGTCTCCCAACAACCAAGTCCCGTTTGAAGGCAACAGTTCGACCGTTAAGGGGAGACACCGCCACCGCCAAGGCACCAGTTTCCCAGGGCCAGCGCCTGCGGGCAAGAGTGGGGCTCCTCCGGCCCATATCCAGGCTGGGGAGCGGGTTACCGGTGGGAATCCATCGCTACCAACAGACATAGGTGCAGGGAAGAGACCGTCACCGTCAACTGCAGGTAACAACAGCACCGCAACCGTCCGAGGGACCCGTCCAACCAGCCGTTTGTTTACCGAGAACTGTGTCGTGTTTACTGGCTGAGTGAGTACCTCCGTGCCGTGCGGCACAGCGCTGCGCCCCTGCACCTCCACAGGCCCCATAACCCGCCTGTCCACCATCCCAACCCCATCACTGGGCCCCGGGACCACCAATCCCCTACCCACGGAGGGGCAAATCAACAACTGGCTGCTCCATACCACCACTCCCGGGATCCCCAGCCAGAGCAGCGGTGGTGTCCACCTAATCACCACAACCGTGGGTGGCGTCACGGACAATAAACAATCCCAACTACCAATCCCCTTTCACTCACGGGCGAGGAGCGCCGCTAGAGTCCCCGGGATCCGGCCCATCGCTCGAGCCACCGAGCAGCAGCAGGCCGCGGCAGCAGCGGCAGCCGGACCCGAGCAGTGGGAGAGCGCGACGTCCCCTCCTCCGCCCGCGACACGTGCCTTTCACCTCCCCTGGATGACCCAGGGGAAGAAAAGTCCTTTGAGAGCCATGACTTGTTCATCTTGGTTCTGTTACAAACACAGCGAGGGGACTCCAACCCAAGTCTCCCTTGTTGCCACTAATTGGGCCACACACACCCCACTTGACTGGCATCAGTTGACCCCCCTTTTGAAAAAGAAAAAGATGCTTGGCATGAAGCACTCTCAAAAATACGCGTGCCTTTCGCCTCCCCTGGCTGACCCAGGGGAAGAAAAGTCCTCTGAGAGCCATGTCCACATTGTCAGTGGATAGACACGTGTGCTTATCTGCCAGCAGACCCCCAGCAGCACTGAAGACAGGTTCCGAGAGAATGCTGGCTGCAGGACACGACAAGATCCTTAAAGGCGTACGTGGCAAGCTCAGGCAATTTAACCAGATTGGAAGCCTAAAATGAGCAGGGCTCAAGTTGCACAGTAATGGCATCGACGTTTCCTTGCATATACTCATATATCTGTGTCTCCTCCTCTTTTTCCTTGTCCTGCTCTTTTGTTTTCGCATGAGTATATGTCCTTGTCACTTTCCCATGTGTTTGTGTTGGGTTGTGAGTTGTTTGTCACCTTTTGGACACCTTTGAGGGTGTTTTCTAGGTGTTTTTATGTGTTTGTGATTGCCTGCCATAGTTTCCTATGCAGTTCGAGTTCGGTTCGTCGAACGTTCGACGAACCGAACTCGAACGAGACCTCCGTTCGGCGAACCAAACTCGAGCCGAACCGGGACCGGTTCGCTCATCTCTAGTGTTGACCCTTCTTCTTCAGGACCTCTGCAATTCTTCCCGGCATGCTCTTAATCATCTTCTGGAGCAAATCCTGACTGATTGCTGTCCATTCTTGCATAAGCAATGCTTGCATTTTGCCAGAATTTGTTGGTTTTTGTTTGTCCACCCGTCTCTTGATGATTGCCCACAAGTTCTCAATGGGATTAAGATCTGGGGAGTTTCCAGGCCATGGACCCAAAATCTCTATGTTTTGTTCCATGAGCCATTTAGTGATCACCTTTGCTTTATGGCAAGGTGCTCCATCATGCTGGAAAAGGCATTGTTGGGCGCCAAACTGCTCTTGGACAGTTGGGAGAAGTTGCTCTTGGAGGACATTCTGGTACCATTCTTTATTCATGGCTGTGTTTTTAGGCAAGACTGTGAGTGGTGTGATTCCCTTGGCTGAGAAGCAACCCCACACATGAATGGTTTCAGGATGCTTAACAGTTGGCATGAGACAAGACTGGTGGTAGCGCTCACCTCTTCTTCTCCTAATAAGCTGTTTTCCAGATGTCCCAAACAATCGAAAAGGGGATTCATCTGAGAAAATGACTTTACCCCAGTCCTCAGCAGTCCACTCCCTGTACCTTTTGCAGAATATCAGTTGGTGCCTGATGTTTTTTCTGGAGAGTAGTGGCTTCATTGCTGCCCTCCTTGAAACCAGGCCTTGCTCAAGCAGTCTCCGCCTCACAGTGCGTGCAGAAGCACTCACACCAGCCTGCTGCCATTGCTGAGCTAGCTCGGCACTGCTGGTAGTCCGATCCCGCAGCTGAAACAGTTTTATGATACGGTCCTGGTGTTTGCTGGTCCTTCTTGGGCACCCTGGAGGCTTTTTGGCAACAATGGAAGCTCTCTCCTTGAAGTTCTTGATGATGCGATAGATTGTTGACTGAGGTGCAATCTTTGTAGCTGTGATACTCTTCCCTGTTAGGCCATTTTTGTGCAGAGCAATGATGGCTGCACGTGTCTCTTTAGAGATAACCATGGTTAACTGAAGAGAAACAATGATACCAAGCACCAGCCTCCTTTTAAAGTGTCCAGTGGTGTCAGTCTTACTTAATCATGACTGATTGATCGCCAGCCCTGTCCTCATCAACACCCACACCTGTGTTAATGGAACAATCACTAAAACAATGTTAGCTGCTCCTTTTAAGGCAGGAATTCAATGATGTTGAAATGTGTTTTGGGGGTTAAAGTTCATTTTCTTAGCCAATATTGACTTTGCAAGTAATTGCTGTTAAGCTGATCACTCTTTATGACATTCTGGAGTATATGCAAATTGCCATTAGAAAAACTTAAGCAGTAGACTTTGTAAAAATTTATATTTGTAGCATTCTCAAAACTTTTGGCCATGACTGTAGATAGATGCTTACATTTATTGCTTACCCATAATGTGTGGAAGATTACTTGCTTCTGATGACAGTGGGGCAAACAAATTCCAGGTCCCAGACGCACGTATCGTGTTCGCTTCCTCAGTAGGAATGGTGGGAAGCAAGAGGCCTATGCCTCTCACTCATGCATCTCTTGATTTTGAAAATGAAAATGCCAGGCCACATCTTGTGTGTAAGGGTGGCTTTACACGTTGCAATATCGTTACCGATATATCGTCGGGGTCACGTCATTAGTGACGCACATCCGGCGCCAGTAGCGACATCGCAACATGTAAATCCTAGGTGCGACGATCAACAAGCACAGAAGCGTACAATATCACTGATCTGTGTAACGTAGTTCATTTCCATAATGTTGGTTCGACCGCAGATACGATGTTGTTTGTCGTTCCTGCAGCACCACACATCGCTGTGTGTAAACTCGCAGGAGCGATAAACATCTTCTTACCTGTGTCCCGACGGCAATGCGGAAGGGAGAAGGTGGGTGGGATGTTATGTCCCGCTCATCTTCGCCCCTCCGCTTCTATTGGCCGGCCGATTAGTGACGCCGCGGTGATGTCGTTGTGACGCCGATCGCACCTCCCCCTTGAAGGAGGGATTGTTCGGCAGACACACCAACATCGCCGAGCAGGTATGTGCGTGTTAAGCTGCCGTAGCGATAATGTTCGCTACGGCAGCAATCACCACATATCACATGTGCGATGGGGGTGGCTGCTATCGCGCTGGACATCGCTAGCAATTGCTAGCGATGTCGCATTGTGTAAAGCCCACCTTAGTCAACGCAATCAGGAAGTTCTTAAATTAATTTGGATTGGATAACGCAGTCACACATCTGTAGAGTTGTGGACCAATATTCAGGCACAGTTTGATCTATGGCTGTCTCCAATGAACCTGGAGCCAGGGAAAGCCGTGTGCGATAAAGATGCAAACATCTTACACCACGGCCCCCCGAGGAAGCTAAACGAAACGTGCGCGTCGGGGCACGTTCTCCACCCTGGCATCCACCCTGACATGGGTAAGTGAATTTAATCAGTGAACCGCTGCATACTAGGCCTGGGAATATTTCCCTGGCTTTTGACAATGCTGATGTTTTTTTGACCTTGAACTGTGTAATACCTCCGTTTTTTTCCTCATGGAAGAAAGTCCATTCTGTTATGATTATATAGAAGGTATCTATGTTCCAAATATAGGATTATTTGCCCTTGTGGCTGTTATTTAACATGGATAGATATTGTGTGGGGCAAACTGTTTAGATGGAATTTTTGGACTTTTAACCCTTATCCCATGTCTGATTTTGGACCCCAGTGTTATTTGTCAGGATCCCTCCTTGTTTGAACCTGTAGTCATTTTTGTATTTCATATTTGTATGACACAATTTAAACCTTGCTAAAATGAAATTTTTGGAATAAAAAGTTTTTATATTCACGCAAGATTTTAGTTCAGACTCTTTACTTGTACTTGGACTATCATTCCCATTTCTTCTCTTGTTTGTTAAAGATGCAAACATGGTAGTGCCACTATGCCTGGGAGACATCACATGTGCATTGAATGGCTCACGTGCTCAACCTGGTTGTATAGAAATTTCTAGGGTACTATTCCTGCCTGGATGCGCTGTTGCAGAAGGCACGGTCATGGTGTGCTCACTTTATAAAATGGATGTGCCAAGCCAAATCGTGTGTTGCAGGGGCCATACTTCCCTGCTGTCCAAACACACTATGGGAAAATGGGGGGCAGCAATTGATGCCACTGTCTTGTGTCTGCTTGAAAGGTTTTTAAATCTCAAGACTCCAAGATGGGTCTCCAAGTTGTGTCTTGTCAGTAGTGCCATGGTTCTGGGAGCAAGAGCCCTACGCCTGTCACTCATGCATCCCTCTATTTTTAAAATGAAAAAACCAGGCCACATCCTATGTGTTGCATGGACCAAATCTTCCCTGCTGTGCAAAGAATTGATGTCACCGTCCTGCTGTCTGCCTGAAATAATTTTAAATCTCGAGACTCCAAGATGGGTCTCCAAGTTGTATCTTGTCTGTACTGGAAGGAGTATGGGAACCCCAGCCCTACACCTGTCTCTCATCCACCTCTATATTTCTCATATCAATAGTCTAGAAATCTAATGGCTATACCAAAACACTTGGGCTGCATTGTACAATGTATTTTGCCTGTCATGGAAGATTTTCAACCCCCTTAATGGTGTTTTCTCTGCCTTAGGTTTGGCCTCCCATTGAATCCAATGAGGTTCAAAAGGTTAGGTGAACGTAGCATTTGTTCGGTAATGCTCGGCAAACCAAATTTTCAAAAGTTCACTCATCTCTAATGGCAGAAGCAAAAAAAGAACCTGTGGAAATGAAAGCGCAGTAGGGTCTTACCCTGACAAACAGGGGGTGAAAGAAGAGTAATCCTACTCACCAATCAGGGTTGTGACAGGCACAACTCCTGTAGCAGCATGTGTATGGATCAAGGCAGCAGTACCCCAAGCGGCTGATAGCAGAGAGAGGTAGTAGAACGGGGCTTTAAAGAACCGTGCCAAGGATCCCAGATGTAATCTTGAATTAATGTAAACTTTTTATTTTGGCACAGGTCTACGCGTTTCAGGAGGCTCAGCTCCCTTCCTCAGGACCAGCAGGCACAAGATACATCAAATCAGAGAATTTGATGTATCTTGTGCCTGCTGGTCCTGAGGAAGGGAGCTGAGCCTCCTGAAATGCGTAGACCTGTGCCAAAATAAAAAGTTTACATTAATTCAAGATTACATCTGGGATCCTTGGCGCGGTTCTTTAAAGCCCCATTCTACTACCTCTCTCTACTCATCTCTAATGAGTAGGGATGAGCGGACCCATTGACATTGAACTCAGCAAGTTCAGCTGAACTATAGTCCAAAGTTCGGTTCTATCCAAGCTTGAACCCGAACCCCATAGTAGTCAATGGGGCCCAAAAATTTTGTGCTGTAAAATGGTGGTAGTAAGGGGTAAATGTCAGCAAAAAGAAGCAAAATTGGGGTAAAAACAGGATAATTTGCCCTGCAATCAATTGTGGATAGGGAAATGTCTTAAAGTAACATAGAATAAAAAAAATTAACTTGAATTTGGAGGTGAAGATCCAAGTAGAGGAAGAGGTTGAGGAGGAGGTGGAGATGGACTTGGCAATGTAGGTGGAAGAGGTGGAGGATGTAGCCAACACTTCTTTTTGTTTTTGTTTAGTGAAATGACTTGAAATAACATGGAATAAAACATAATTTTGAAATAGGAGTATCCTGAAGTGAGCTAGCGTTTTTTCTCTTGCGTTGATCTGGATACCTGGAGTGTGAGAGACAGCCTGCCGATTTCTGTGCCAGCAGAGCTGAGTGTTAGAGACAGCCTGCCGTTTGCTGTGTGAGCAGAGGCCATGCAGCTGCATGTCAGAATTTGTAAATGGCTGCCAGAGAGAGAACTGTTAGCGGAGTTGTTGTCCTGGTGACCACGGCTTTCCTACCAGACTGTGACTTCTGCCTTGAGGGGATCCATTCCTGAGACCTTCCTACTGGAACTGACATCTGTCCTGAAGTGATCTGCCTCCGTGAGTGCCAGTGCCATAGAGAACTGCTGCAGAGCTGAAAGCTTCCGAATTCCCCTTTGTACTGTAGACCTTCCTGGATCTATCTATTGGTACTGTAAGTCCTGAGCTCAGGTCCCATGCATATCTTTCTGTTTTTGCTGGTAAGTGTGCACACTTATATGGTACTGGTTTGGCACCAGAACAGGTATAATATACAGCAGTCACTACTGCAGAGCTGAACTTTAACTACTGTTGTATTGCTTCTAGCAGGTGTTTAACCTCAGGGTAGTTTCCTGTTTGTTCATATGTATAAGAGGAAGGGAGGGGGATAGAGATTTAGCTAAGATTGTTAATTGGTGTGCTGGTCCAGAGACTTATTCCTTATTTCATCCCATGATCTACACACTCTCTAGTTTCTTTCTGATGTCTTTCTGAATGGCAAATTGTGTTCCGGTAATTCCTGACCTATAGGAAACAGTCCCTAGATCGGCACACTGATCCTGGTTTAGAACCGGGTGTATGTACATTTATTGGTGTTAGTCATTACTTTTCATCCCGAATTACATTTCCTGCTTTTCCTATCGGGTTATAAAGAGCTTGCACTTAACCCTAGTCTGGTCTCGTTCCTAGTTCGTGGCCTGCTGTATTCTGAAAGTAACCTCACAGCTCCACAGATGGAAAAGGTGGAGGAGGAGGAGTAGGTAGCCAACATTGTGCTTGTTTTTTTTTTTATTATTATTTGGGGAGGCCCCAAACAATGGCAAATAGAATGACCAAACTGCGGTGGAGTAAAAAAATTGGCTGCCTGCAGCTGCTATAGTTCTCTAGTCAGCCAAAGGTATGAACAAGTCCTGTGGGATCCATGCATAGTTTATTTTAATGAATGTGAGCTTGCCCACATTGGTGGGGCAGGCAGATGTGCCTGTCTGAGATCACTCCACCTACCATGCTAAACACATTATGACAATACTCTTGTTGTAGGGCAGGGCAGCACTTCCAAGGCCTAAAAGGCAAGCTCAGGACATGTGTCCAATTTGGAAATCCAGAAGCTAAAATGGCAGTTGCATCACTCAGTATGTGGAGACGTGTGGACACGTATTATTCTACCATGCTGTTGAAATACTGCCTATTGCTAATAGGGACTGCATCACATGGTGATGCTGGATGTTGTGATGTGCTGAGGAAGGGTTTCCACATTTCAGTCTAACCCTTCAGTCCGAGGTGGTGCCAGTGCCCCAGCTGCAATGGCAACTTCCTCCTCTGCCTTGTGCTTTCACTGACCCACCACTGTCAGTTGGAAATGCCGTCAGTAGTGAGTCTACCAGCGTGCACATATATTCCCACATTTTCCAATCCCGCTCCAGTGATGGAAGTAATGATGGCACATTGTCCTTGTAGTAGGGATCCAGCAGGGCGGCCACCCAGTAATCAGCACTGGTAACAATCCGAGCAACTTCACTGTCATTGCGCAGGCACTGCAGCATGTATTCGCTCATGTGTGGTGCCAAGCTGTACACTGCAGAAAGCCGCAGCAGTTGGCACCTGTGTTTTGTCATCATCAGAGATGTGTTGCAGTGGTCCACTGAATGTATGCACCACCCCTCCAATGTTCTTATCCTCAAACACAAGTGGTTGGGCATTAGTGCACTCAGTCTCCTCCTCTTCTGGGGCAGGGCCAGGTGGATGTCCCACGGAAGGCCAGTCAAAGGAGTCATCAAAAGGTTTACGTGACTGTTGCATGACTTGGGGCTCAGACTGCTTGGCTGATTTGCTATGGGGTGAGGTGGAAACCAGATGTTCATGGGCCACAGGTGCAAACTCTGCTTTTTCAGCAAGGGGCTGGGTGAAAGACAAAGGAACTGGAGCCATGCTCATCCATCCAATCTAAAACCAACTCTACTTGTTCTGGGCTGACCATTTGGCCAGCAGTACTTGGGTCTACAAAAATATGTTGAATGTTCTGTCGCCTGCATGCACTAGAGAAACGTGTTTAATTTGGGAGCATAGCAGGCAGTGACTGATCATGTCCTCTCCCTACAGCAACTCCTCCACCATCGTAAGCAGCAAACTGAAAATGAAAAACAAAAAAAAGAAAAATTGCCTCAAGAGTGAAGGGGTAAATTAAGCAATTTGTTAAGGCTTTGGACAAATAAGGTAATTGCTTCAAGTACATTTGTACATCATTCCCTGGACTGAGCATGGAAAAACTAAAAGCTGGAATCTTTGATGGTCCTCGTATTTGTAAACTCATGAATGATTCCAATGTTACCAAATGCACAAATGACATTGGGGCTTTGCCCTGGAAGACTTTTGTGCCTGTTGGGAAAACTACTTGGGTGATCACAGAGCAGACAATTATGAAGAAGTGGTGCACGACAGGGGCAGAGACTGACAACTTGGGGCCCCTATGCAAGAAATTGTGCCTGCCCCCCCTTCTTTCATGGCAACAAAGCAGCAGATATATGTATCTGATGGACTGGTCTTCCGGTCAGATGCTAGTCATTTTATATCTAACAAGAGAGGATTAAGCAAAAGAGAGGGTGCCACGAATAACAAAAATAATGAGAATATCCTATATAAGAGACGGTGTTACACATAACAAGAGAGGACACTATATAATAAGGCACAGCGATATACTTAACTAGTGAGGATGCTAATAAGGGACAGTGTTATACATACTAAAAGGAGAAGCTATGTAATTAAGGACGGCGCTTTACATAGTGAGTACATCAAATACTAATGCACGGTGCTATAAATAATGAGACTACATTCATGCATCCGTGTGCAGTGTCGGTGTGCTGCCTAACTTTTTATCTTGTACAGCGCACAGACTCATGGAGTATGTGCTATTTCTCCTAATTGGATCAGAACAGCACATGCTCTGAGTGTTGCTAATGTCATTCTCGGCCCTATGATTTTCACGGGTATGTGAATGGATCTATGAAACTCTTGGAGCCCATCTGCCATCTGATAAAAAAGTCTGGCAACATACAGAAATGTCACAGTAATGAGAGAATGTGGCCTAAGGGATTTAACATATAACAGCATAACTGTAAGTCATACATTACAGAATACATATTTCCATAAGGATACTTACCGTTGATGTCTCCTCTGATTAGTTTTCTGTTTCTTCTGGTCGGACCTTCATGTTGCCATGTTCCGGCCACCACTCATCTTGTCACACTGATCATCACAGCCCTGAAAATAACAAGGTCATATATATAGTGTATATATATTTGCCTCCTGAATAAGAAAATACCACAGACTGCAAGGTTATCAGGGCCATATCATGAATTGTGGGGAGGGGAGGACACTATGAGAGCCATCTAGTGAATTGTGGGGTGGGAAGAGCACTATGAGTGCCATATAATGAATTGTGGGATGGGGAGGACACTAGGAGGGTCATATAATGAATTGTGGGGTGCTAAGGAGGTTATCAGGGCCATATCATGAATTGTGGGGAGGGGAGGACACTATGAGGGCCATATAATGAATTGTGGAGTGGGGAGAGCACTATGAGGGCCATATAATGAATTGTGGGGTGGGGAGGACACTAGGAGGGTCATATAATGAATTCTGGGGTGCTAAGGAGGTTATCAGGGCCATATCATGAATTATGGGGAGGGGAGGACACTATGAGGGCCATATAATGAATTGTGTGGTGGGGGAGGATGCTATCAGGGCCATATAATTTGTCAGGTGGAGGAGGATACTATGTGGGTCATGTAAAGAATTGTGGAGTGGGGAGGAGGCTATAAGGCCATATAATGAATTGTGGGGAGGAAGCTACAGTATGAGGAACTTAGCAGTGTCCCCCAACTTCCACTTAAATTTAAAGGTAATCTGTCAGGTCCTCTATGCCTTCCAACCCTGAAGCATTCACATCTGTATGTCAAAGTTCCCTGCTTAACCCACCCTGTGTAATGTTAAACTAAAAAATGAATGTTTAAAAGAAGCATTTATAAACTGCTCTGTCACTGTGCTAATTAGGGCAGTGACTAGATGCAGGGGCAATTTTCTCCAGAATAGTCAACCCTCTTTCCATGGTATTTTGCGCCTGTGAGCGTGATAACATGATTTCCACAAACCGGCGTCACCGCACCTCCTCAAAATTTTGCACATGAGTGCGTCTGTGTTCACTCACATTGAATCTCATCTGAAGTCAGGTGTACACGTCCCGGCATCAGAGAGGAGCACTGCAAACGATCAGAAGTGCAGAAGCTGTTTCTCCAATCGTGCAGTGCGCCTCTCTGACGCCGGGACATATACACCCGACTTCAGGTGAATTTCAATGTCAGTGAACAAAGCAGCACACATGTGCAAGATTTCCGGGAGCTGTGGTGATGCCGGATTGAAGATCTCATGTAATCACGCCCACAGGTGCGTGATAACGTGGAAAGAGGGACGACTATTCTGGGGAACTAACACCCATGTGACTAGTCATGGCCCTAATTAGCATAGAAACAGCGCAGTTTATAAGTTCTTTTTCTAAACATTCATTTTAGCCAATAGCATTACACAGGGCTGGTTAGGCAGGGAATTCTGACATACAGATGTGAATGCTGCTGGAGGGCATAGGACGTACAATGTCCTCTTCCCCCAATATACATAAACTGCTTTTTGAAGCATTGATATTAATAACAATTAATAACTAATTAATATTGTATTAATCAAATCATACATAATGTCTTCCTGTTGCTGTTAGATTTGTTTTTTTTCTTTTTGTGTATGATTTTAGACTGTTTACTTACTAATAAAAAAACAATAATATTCTATTAATTCTAAGTGATTATCAATTGTGTTGCATAAATTCATTAATTAACTATTAAATATCTTAGAAATTAGAGCTAATCTGGCAAAACCCAAATCGTATTCTTAATCACCACAACAAGCTTAATATAAAACCATTCAGACATTTCTGGCACCAAAATCACCGTATACCAGGAGTACAATTCCATCTCAGCAAAACTGGTCTGAAAGTAATAAAGGCATTTCAGTCAACTGACAGCCAATCGCAAATTTGGGGTTATATGTAACTGGCTAAAGTCTGTCTTAATACATATCATGTGGGCATAATGTGGCCATAGGATCAACTTCACATACACAGTTGAACTCAAAAGCTTTCTTGGCCTTTTTTCAGACAATATGAATGATAACACTCATGATTAGTGGTCAGGAGAAGCCATTTATTGTGTTTTCTCTTTATAAATCATAATGACAATCAAATCCATCCAAATGACCCCGATGAAAAGTTCACACACCCTGGTGATTTTGGCTGATAAAATGCACAGAAGTTGACACAAATGGTTGTGAATGGCTAATAAAGGTGACATCCTCACCTGTGATCTGTTTGCCTGTAATCAGTCTGTGCATAAAAGCTGAGTGATTTCTGGGATCCAGACAGACTCTGGCATCTTTCCTTCAGCCACTGACGTTTCTAGATTGTGAGTCATGGAGAAAGCAAAAGAGTTGTCAACAGATCTACGGGAAAAGATAGTTGAACTGTATAAAACAGGAAAGGGATACAAAACGATATCCAAGGAATTGATAATGCCAGACAGCAGTGTTCAAACTGTGATTACCAAATGGAAAATCAGGGGCTCTGTAAAACAAAACCATGATCAGGTAGACCAACAAAATGTTTGGCCACAACTGCCAGGAAAATTGTTTGGGATGTAAAGAAAAACCCACAAATAACATCAGCTGAAATCCAGGACTCACTGAAAACTAGCGGTGTGGCTGCATCAAGATGTACAATAAGGAGGCACTGGAAGAAAAATGGGCTGCATGGTCGAGTCACCAGAAGAAAGCCATTACTGTGAAAATGCTACAAAGTATCTTGCCTACAATATGCTGAACAGCAAAGAGACAAGCCTCCAAACTTCTGGAACAAGGTAATTTGGAGTGATGAGACCAAAATCAAACTTTTTGGCCACAACCATAAACATTACATTTGGGGAGGTGTCAACAAGGCCTATGATGAAAGGAACACCATTCCTACTGTAAAGCACAGAGGTGGATCGCTGATGATGTGGGGATGTGTGAGCTACAAAAGGCACAGGGAGCAGTCAAACGGTCAAAGTTGAAGGAAAGATGAATGCAACACGTTATCAGCAAATACTGGAAGCTGCACATGAGATGTACTTGGACGTTCCAACATGACAATAATCCAAAACACAAGGCCAAATCGACCTGTCATTGGCTAGAGCAGAACAAAGTGAAGATTCTGGAGTGACCATCTCAGTCTCCTGACCTCAATATCATTGAGCCACTCTGGGGAGAACTCAAGTGTGCAGTTGATACCGCCCCGCGCTCGGCTGCAGCTGAGCCACTCGGATCCGGGCTCGTTGGTGGGTGGCTCGAGCGCTTCCGGACTTAGGGGGGTGGTGTCAGGGCCAGGTGGATGGGCAGACCCAGGAGGTGGATCCACTGGGCCGAACTCCTAGATGGTGGTAAGGGGTCCGGTAGCTGGAGCACTATAGGCAGCAGAACAGTCCGTGCATACGAGTATAACGGAGAAGTCCCTGGGACCACGGAGTCACTGATGGTAGTCCGGGTGACGCAGCTCAGGTTCGGAAGCCGAGAAGATGTCAGGCGGGGTCCGGAACCTTTGGAGCGGGATGACGGGTCACCGCAGGGATCCGAGATGGTACGGACTGTCAGGATGGCAGATGGACAGCGTTCGGGAGTTCGGGATTCGGCAGGACCGGATGGCGAGGCAGGCACGGCTCTACAAGAGAGATAGGTGAGTATATCATAGAGACACCAGGAGACCTGACTCCTAGCTTAAGAAACACGAAGATCAGGCCCCGCCCCCTTGGACATCAAACCCCTTTATACCCTGTACCTGTTTGCATCATTTCCTGTTAATGGACGCTGGCCCTTTAAGAAAGGGTCAATGACCGCGCGCGCGCCCTAATGCGCATGCGCGCGGCCCGAGTGCCAGAAGCCAGAGCAGGAAGCTGCGAGGAGGAAGCAGCAGGGCCGGGCTGGGGCTGAGAAGCCGACGGGCGCCGGGAGCGAGGACCAGGACGCCGGGGACGCGCCGGCAATGGATGCTGGAGAGCGGGGAGCGGCAGTGACCGGACCAAGGAACCGGGAAGCGAGGCAGGGGAGCCGGGGAGCGTGACAGGTGAGCCGGAGGGCAGCGCAGGGGACCCGGGGAGCGTGACAGTACCCCCCCCACGCCCCCCTCCCCGCAACCGGGACAGGAAGGCACGGATCAGCGGAGTACCCACATTCTCCCGGGGCTCCCAGGACCTATCCTCAGGACCATACCCAGCCCAGTCCACCAGAAAGAACTGTCGACCCCGTACGGTCTTCATGGCCACGATATCCCTTACCGCATAGATGTCGTCATCGGCAATAGGAGGAGGAGCCGAATTGGCCGCAGCGGAGAAGGGACCAAGGACAACCGGCTTGAGCAGGGAGACGTGGGAGGAATTGGGTATCCTCATCGTGGCCGGGAGCTGTAGCTTGTAGGAGACCTCATTGATCTTGTTGAGGACTTTAAACGGCCCGATGTAGCGAGGACCCAGCTTGTAGGATGGTATCTTCAATCGGACGTACTTGGAAGCAAGCCAGACTAGATCTCCAGGAGAGAAACACGGAGGGTCCAGACGTCTCTTGTCTGCATGTCTCTTCATCCGCAGGGAAGCACGCCCAAGGGACGCCTTGACAGAGTCCCAAATGGTTGCAAAGTCACGGGCTACAGTATCAGCAGCAGGGACATCCGAAGAAGGGGATACAGGCAATGGAACGGAGGGCTGAAGTCCGTAAACGACATGGAAGGGAGAGCTGGAGGACGACTCACTGATGTGGTGGTTATGGGAGAATTCAGCCCAAGGAAGAAGCGTGGACCAGTCGTCATGATGGGCGTTGACATAGTGACGTAAGAAGGAGGTCAAGATTTGATTGATCCTCTCCACTTGGCCATTAGACTGAGGATGGTAGGCAGAAGAAAAGTCCAGAGTCACTCCCAGATGTTTGCAGAGCGCCCTCCAGAAGCGGGAGGTGAACTGAGTTCCTCTGTCGGATACGATGTGTGATGGAAAGCCATGCAAGCGGAAGATATGATGTATATAGGCGTCCGCGAGTTCCTGAGCAGAGGGCAGTCCAGCCATAGGGACGAAATGAGCCATTTTAGAGAACCGATCCACCACGACCCATATGACTGTGTGTCCGGAGGACAATGGCAAGTCCGTAATAAAGTCCATCGCTATGTGTTGCCACGGAACTGAGGGTATCGGCAGAGGCAGAAGACGGCCATATGGCAGGTGTTTGGGCGTCTTGTTCCTGGCACAAGAGGAGCAGGCAGAGACAAAAGCAGCGACGTCCGTGCGAAGGGATGGCCACCAGTAATGGCGTACAATCGCACCCCATGTTCTCTTCTGGCCAGCATGACCGGCTGTTTTCGAGGCATGACCCCAGTGTAACACTTTTTGCCTGTCAGTCTCAGAGACATAGGTCTTCCCGGGCGGTATCTGGGCCAGGGTGACAGGAGCCACCGGAATGATTTTGCTAGGACAGATGATGGGTTGGGTAGTCTCCTCCTCCTGCTCCATGGGCATGAAAGACCTGGACAAGGCATCTGCGCGTACATTCTTGTCCGCGGGTCGGAAATGGAGCTGGAAATCAAACCTGGCAAAGAATAAGGACCACCTGGCTTGCCGTGGGTTCAGTCGCTGAGCGGACCGCAGGTATTCCAGGTTCTTGTGGTCCGTGTAAATAATCACGGGGTACACTGCTCCTTCCAGAAGGTAGCGCCATTCCTCCAGAGCCAGTTTGACTGCCAATAGCTCTCGTTCACCGATGGTGTAGTTGCGTTCAGGCGCTGAGAAGCTCTTGGAGAAGAAACCGCAAGTCACCATCTTCCCGGAGGAGGACTTCTGCATGAGCACTGCTCCGGCTCCCGAGGAGGAGGCATCCACCTCCAAGGTGAACTGGCGGTTTAACTCCGGACGGTGGAGTACAGGAGAGGAGGCAAATGCCCGCTTCAGAGAGCCAAACGCGGCGTCGGCCGCAGGTGACCAGTCCTTTGGATTAGCCTCCTTCTTGGTCAAAGCGGAGAGAGGAGCAGTCAGAGCAGAGAAGTGAGGGATAAACTGGCGGTAGTAGTTGGCGAATCCCAGGAAACGTTGGATTGCCTTCAGTCCAGAAGGAGGAGGCCAGTTGAGAATGGAGGAGACCTTCTTTGGATCCATCTGCAGTCCAGTATCAGAGATGATGTACCCCAGGAAGGGGAGAGAAGACTGCTCAAAGACACACTTCTCGTACTTGGCGTACAGACGGTTCTCTCTCAGTCTTTGTAGAACCAGCTGTACGTTCTCTCTGTGGGTCTGGAGGTCCGGAGAGAAGACAAGGATGTCATCCAGATACACTACCACACAGCCGTAGAGAAGGTCCCGGAAAACGTCGTTCACCAGTTCTTGAAAGACGGCTGGGGCGTTACACAGGCCGAAGGGCATCACGCAGTATTCATAGTGCCCATCGCGAGTGTTGAACGCGGTCTTCCATTCGTCCCCAGAGCGGATGCGTACCAGATTGTAAGCACCCCGAAGATCCAGCTTGGTGAACACACGAGCTCCTCTAAGCCGGTCAAACAATTCGGGGATGAGCGGCAGAGGGTGCTTGTTTTTTACGGTGATTTGATTCAATCCCCGGTAATCTATGCATGGGCGTAAGTCGCCCTCTTTCTTCTTGACGAAGAAGAAGCCTGCTCCAGCAGGAGAGGAGGATCTCCGAATGAATCCCCTTGCCAGGCTCTCTGTGATGTAAGTAGACATGGCCCTTGTTTCAGCTGGAGACAATGGATATATCCGTCCTCGAGGTGGTGTAGTTCCTGGGAGCAGGTCGATGGCACAATCGTAAGGACGATGTGGCGGAAGTACCTCAGATTCCTTTTTATCAAAGACGTCTGCGAAGGACCGATAGGCCGAGGGCAGTCCCGGTAGGTTCTCTGGAACCGGAGGTCGTCGGACGGGTTGTATGGTCTTCAGACACTTCTCATGGCACGAAGAGCCCCATCGGGTGATTTCGCCAGTACCCCAGCTGACTGATGGTTCGTGTGTGCGCAACCAGGGAAGTCCCAGCAGGATTTGATGGGACATGTGTGGAAGGACGTAGAGAGCGATGTTCTCGGTGTGCAGGGCACCGATACGCAGTTCGACCGGCCTGGTGATCCAGGAGATGGTGTCAGAGAGGGGTCTCCCATCCACAGAGGCAATCACTAGGGGCTTGTCGAGTGGAGTAACAGGCACCTGGTACTTGTCTACCGTGGCCTGCTGGATGAAATTGCCTGCTGCCCCGGAATCGAGGTATGCCTCAGCCGTGAACCGCGTCTCTCCCGTTGTCACTTGCACAGTCCACGTAACCGGGTCTGAGAGAGTCCCAGCACCTAGGGTGGCCTCTCCTACCAACCCTAGGCTTTGGAGTTTCCCGGCCTCTCTGGACAGGAGCGTAGCAGGTGTGTGCCCTCTCCGCAGTAAAAGCAGAGACCCTTGGCGAGCCGCTCTGCTCGGCGTTGTTCAGACTGCCGCACTCGGTCGATCTGCATGGGCTCGTGGACGGGGGCCCCAGCTGTTGATGACTGAAGTACGGAGGGCTTCTGCGGAGGAGAGGAATGCCGTACCGGACGTCTCTCACGGGACACTTCCTTGGATCGCTCCTGAAAGCGAATGTCTACTCGAGTCGCTAGGGCAATCAGGGCATCCAGGGTGGTCGGTACGTCACGACCCGCCAGCTCATCTTTAATTCGCCCCGAGAGTCCTTCCCAGAAGGCGGCGGTTAGGGCCTCATTGTTCCAGCCGAGTTCCGCAGCCAGGGTGCGAAACCGGATTGCGTATTGACCCACCGTCAGAGTCCCCTGACGTAACCGGAGAAGAGACGAAGCAGACGCGGAGGCGCGTCCGGGCTCATCAAAGGTGCCACGGAATGCCTGCAGGAACTCTTGGATGTTCGTGGTCACAGGATCCCCCTTCTCCCACAAGGGGTTCATCCACGCCAGTGCCTCACCCTCTAGATGGGACATGATGAAGGCGACCTTGGCTTGGTCGGAGGCAAACAAATGCGGCAGCTGCGTGAAATGGAGGGAGCATTGGTTTAAGAATCCCCTGCAGGTCTTGGGGTCTCCGGAGTACCGGGGTGGTGAGGCCAAACGAAGTCTGGAAGCTTCTGAAGAAGTCGCCACGGGAGCTGGAGCCGTGGCTTGACTAGTGGAAGCCCGGGATGTTGAAGACGTAACTGCTGCTTGTAGCGTGTTCAGGCGGGCGTCCACAGAAGACATGAATTGCAGCATGCGGGTCTGAGTCTCACGCTGGCGTTGGAGTTCCTCCTGTACGGCTGCTAGTGCTGCAGCGGGATCCATGGCCTGATCTTACTGTCAGGGCCAGGTGGATGGGCAGACCCAGGAGGTGGATCCACTGGGCCGAACTCCTAGATGGTGGTAAGGGGTCCGGTAGCTGGAGCACTATAGGCAGCAGAACAGTCCGTGCATACGAGTATAACGGAGAAGTCCCTGGGACCACGGAGTCACTGATGGTAGTCCGGGTGACGCAGCTCAGGTTCGGAAGCCGAGAAGATGTCAGGCGGGGTCCGGAACCTTTGGAGCGGGATGACGGGTCACCGCAGGGATCCGAGATGGTACGGACTGTCAGGATGGCAGATGGACAGCGTTCGGGAGTTCGGGATTCGGCAGGACCGGATGGCGAGGCAGGCACGGCTCTACAAGAGAGATAGGTGAGTATATCATAGAGACACCAGGAGACCTGACTCCTAGCTTAAGAAACACGAAGATCAGGCCCCGCCCCCTTGGACATCAAACCCCTTTATACCCTGTACCTGTTTGCATCATTTCCTGTTAATGGACGCTGGCCCTTTAAGAAAGGGTCAATGACCGCGCGCGCGCCCTAATGCGCATGCGCGCGGCCCGAGTGCCAGAAGCCAGAGCAGGAAGCTGCGAGGAGGAAGCAGCAGGGCCGGGCTGGGGCTGAGAAGCCGACGGGCGCCGGGAGCGAGGACCAGGACGCCGGGGACGCGCCGGCAATGGATGCTGGAGAGCGGGGAGCGGCAGTGACCGGACCAAGGAACCGGGAAGCGAGGCAGGGGAGCCGGGGAGCGTGACAGGTGAGCCGGAGGGCAGCGCAGGGGACCCGGGGAGCGTGACAGGTGGTAGGTAGGTGTACAGCCGGAGCTGTGTTTAAGTTTGTGACGCCACCCACGGGTTGTGGTGAGGTTGACACCTCCGCAGCAGTTACGGGGCACCCGGGGGAGATGGTTATGCAGCAAGATGTTGACCCCTCCGTGGGCAGAGATTATCGCCCCGGGACCCGTTGGGGAGAGTAGCTGGGCGGTGCAGTGCGGTGCGCGGCCGGATGGCACTGTTGTACTCTCTGTTATTGACACACACAAGTCTCTGATGAACAAAGTTGATAGTGGTCGGTGCCTGCAGCTGGCTGTGTCTTGTCCCCCACCCGGTTTGGTGGTCTTTGCCTTTCTCCTGCACCGTGTAGTGTATTTGGGCTGCCTGCGCTTCAGCGGCAGGAGTCCGCTCCCCGGCATTGTGTATGTCGGGAGAGCCCTTTTGCCCGCAAACGCTGGCCCGTGGGATCTCTCTGCCTATGCGGTGGCTTTCTATCCCCCTCGGTGGGCTGTTGTCTTCAGTCGGGACTTGGGTCAGAAAGGACCTAAGGTCCAGACCGCAATCAGTTGAGCAACTCAGTCCAGTGGCTTCTGGACCTCGTTTGAGGGTCTGAGTACCCCCTCTGTGTGCTCCGGCTTCTGAGTCGGTTCCCCGGGTCGGTTCCGGCGGGCCACTACCCTGTCCCGGTCCACCATGGTTCCACCGAGCCATCTTCCTGGCTCCTGCAGGCTAAGGCCACTGTCTGCCTCCTAGCCAAAGGTGCCCGGGCTCCAACCCCGGCACCTCTCAGACTCCTTCACTCCTCACCTCCTTCACTCCTTCACTCACTCAAAACAGACTACTCTTGTCCTGACTCAGGCCCTCTGGACTACTCGGTGGGCATGGCAACTGCCTGGCTCCGCCCCCCTGGTGTGTCCATCAAGCCCTGAGGGAGGAGACTAGGGATTATGGTTTGGTTGATGTTACCGTATTGGGGAACAGGTGTAATGCGGGGGTCTACCTGCGACTACCTGGCTAGTCCAGGGCGTCACACAGTTCATGTAAGAAAGCCCAGGAATTTAAAGGAACTGGAGGTTTTTTTGCCAAGAAGTATGGGCAGCTTTGCCATCTGCGAAAATAAAGAGCCTCATCCATAACTACCACAAAAGACTTGAAGCTGACATTTTTCATCAGGGTCATTTGTATGTTTTTGGCTGTCATTATGATTTAAAAAGAGAAAACACAGTAGTTTGACAATAAATGGCTTCACCAACCACTAACCATGAGTGGAAAAAAATATTTTGTGTTATTCATACTCTCTGAAAAAAGGCCAAGAAAGCAAAAAATCTGCCGGGGTGTGTAAAATTTTGAGCACAACTGTATTTGTTTTAGTAAATCTTGAAAAAGCATCTTTCCCTCCTTCGGAATATTCGTGTGGTCATGCTGGACCTGACAAGATCAGATTCTCAAAATTTTAATTTGATTTTACATATAGTACATTCTAGATAGCTGCTGGCCAAACAAGTGTTCAACTGAGAATTTGTACGGCATCTGTGTCCCCGACTCTCCCATATACAGGAGTCCTCATCTTGCCAAGCACTCTGTTGTCTCTAAGAGAAACTCTGCCAGACATCTATGGCTGTGGCCAGAATCGGACCAGAACCACCAGTAATACCAGTCTTGGATACCTAGATTGAACTCCGGAGCTCTCACCTGAGCTCCGGAGTGTAGCCTGGATTGAACTCAGGATTTCCAGGACTGAACCACGAGCGCTGAATGATTCCACGGTGATTGCGGTTCAGTTCATGTCACAGCAGCGAACAGGCTGGGCTGCACGCTGGAGCTCAGGTGAGAGCTTTGAAGTGCAGCCAGGCCTGTCCGCAGCTGTCATGAACTGAACCGCAAACGCCAGGGAATCAGTCGGTGCTCTCGGTCCAGTCGTGCAAACCCTGAGTTCAGTCCAGGCTGCACTCCGGAGTTCAGGTGAAAGCTCCGGAGTTCAACCCAGGTAACCGCAGCCAGGGCTGGTATTAGTGGTGGTTCCTCCGGTAGCCAGTCCGACACTGGCTGTGACTCATCTCATAGAGAAAAGAACGATGTGTAGTCAGAACTTAGATACTTCAGAACCTTCTGTCAACCAACATGATCAGGGGAGAGTCAGGAGGCCACCATACACATTAGACTGTCCACTGAACTATCATCTCAACATTATTGAATCTGTCTGGAATTATGAAAAGTGATAAAAAAATTTGCTTAAGCATACATACACAGATCTGTGGTAAGTTGTTCATGATGTTTGGAACAACCTCTCTGCTGAGTTCCCTCAAAATGTATGTGTAAATGTACCTAGAAGATTTGAAGACAAAAGGCGGTACAACAAATATTGATTTGATTTGGGTTTCTTTTTTGTCCATTCACTTTGGATTTTGCTAATTGATAAAAATAACTATTACATATGTCAAAAATGGTTAAGTATTTTTAGTTTGCAACATTTTTTACACACCTGCCTTAAACCTTTGCACAGCATTGTATATACATAATATATTTGGTTGAAAAGGACTCAAGTTTAATGTTCTAGTCATAGTTCTAAACACAAAGAATCTTGAAGGAAATCCTTTGATGTTGGATTGTTTGTTTTTATTATTTATTTCACTTTGACAGTAACATCTGTTACTAATACACACCAAGTCAAGCAAATGAGAAAAAAAGGAGAAAAAAAGGAGAAAAAAAGACACAAAGCATTTCCGAAACACATGGAGGACAAAAGCGCAGGCCACACATATTTCCAGTACATTTTAATTGGCTTAGTTGTCTTGTTTCTTGTCTATCCTTTGGGCAAAATCAGTGTTGGAACGGGAGACATTGCCAGTTCAAGGCTAATTATTTCCAAGCAGAGCTCCTGCTCTCATGCTATTCATCGGAGTCCTTGTCATGAAGCATATACTAAGCATGTAATTCGTTATCTGTGAAATTATGATGCAAAAGCTCTTAGATATTCAAGTGTAATTTAAAGGTGACCATATATAATAGAAAACGATTGCAGGTTAACCAATAACCAACTATTAAAAGGAAGTTGCCGCGTTTTTTAATTATTGAATTAATAATAGTGATTATGGAATCAAGTATTTTTAATACAAAATCAAGTTCACTATTTATTTAGTTCTTATTTAATTCTAGTGTTACTGAAACACTGGGGGCGGCCATCTTGAATTTGCTGTGTGTAATGACAATTACTCACCTAAAATACAACAGTCTCTGTGCATAAGAGATAGCAGTCAGCCTCCGACCCTATCTCCTGCACTGTGAGTGCTCCCTGCTGTGATCTGGACACCCGCCGTGGGCTGTCCAGATCCAAGTTCTGGGAGGAGACTGCCGCCATCTCTGTGGAGCCCACAGCATCTACTACTGTATGTTTGTGTGCCCTACTGTCCCCCTGAGCACAGTGGCAGTGATGGTGATCTGCGGCTGATCCCGGTGTTGTGCTGTGACAGTCGCTCTGTGATTACCACACCCCGCGTGTGCTCACATTGAGCCTCCGCTCCCTGCAGCTTCTCCTCACTGCTCTGTGCTCTAATCACTGACAGAAGGAACAGCCGAGACACCAGGCTGACAGGAGAGGCTGCCGGGGGCGGAGGTCTGAGGTGAGTGCATGCTGCTGGGATCACTGATCACGCCATGACATCTGTAGTGCAGTGCCGGGCTCATACTGCAGATCACCCCTCCTCGCCACATGTCAACTCAGACCTCCGATCCTGGCCTGCAGCATCTCTTGTTAGCCTTGGGTCTTGTCAGTTCCTCCCCTCAGTGCTCAGTTGTGAAGCTGCTCTGTCTTTTGATAGTGGCCGTGGCCAGGTACTGTACATCCGCCTCCTATTGATCTGAATAGAAGGTGGAAGTGCAATAGTCGGCCACGGCCACTATCAGAAGATGAAGCAGCTCCGGTACTGAGCATTTCCGGCTGCCTGCCACCGCCACAGAGAACAGTTGATCGGCGGGGTGCAGGGGGTTGGACCCTGGCCGATCTGACATTGATAACCTATCCTAAGGATTAGCCATCAATATAAAAGTAGAGGACAACCCCTTTAAAATTAGTTTAGGAGTGTGTTGTCCTTAGTTTAGAAAGTAAGAAAACACTAGCATTGTCAGACAATGATCCACTTATTGTAGGATATTCTGCGTTCGACAACCCAAGGCACAAATCACAAGGTGCAAAACATCAGGAAGGAAAAGGTTTCCGGCCTGAAAATCAACTATAAATTTAAAGTACCAAAATTGTGCATGAGATTTTACAAATGAACTCAGAAAAATCCCTGCAACAAAAATTGACTCATCAATTAAAGCTGTGGATCTATGTGCATATTTCATCCTTTGCAGTGAGAAGTTTCAAATGTGAAGCCATTCCTGCAATGATATCCACAACAGGTAAAACCACTGTAGTTTTTACCGCAGAGCTCCCTCTATCACCCCATCGTAGGGGGATGATGACTTTCTATGGCAGCTGGGTCTCCAATGAAAGCCCAAAGGTCTGCCATCTTTATATTGTGTTTACAACTATAAGGTCTACTTAAAAAAAATACACCCTTTGAATAGCTGACCTTTATTATAACTTGCACTACTGCATACTATTATATCAAAAATACCTTGAAGTCACACTGGCATATCTTACATGACCCATATTTTTCTGAAAAACCACATTCTCAGTTCACCATACTGTTAAGGAGGACTATCTATAGATAGTCCGGATCAAATATTTAATTAACCTTGAGTCATAGGGGATTGTGGAAAATATGTGATGAAATAATTTCTCCTTACATAAGTCTGTTTAGACACATACACGTAACACAGATCTAAAGATGGCTGCCGCTTTCTGTCCTCTAAACTCTGCACTGTTATGCAAGGAATGCAAGGAATATCCAGATATATGACCTCATGAACCAACCCACGATGACCTCATGGAACAACCTGCTGATAACCTCATGGACCAACCCACTGATGACCTCATGGACCAACCCACTGATGACCTCATGGACCAACCCACTGATGACCTCATGGACTAACCCACTGATGATCTCATGGACTAACCTACTGATAATCTCATGGACCAACCCCACTGATGACCTCATGCTCCAATCCACTAATGAGCTCATGGACCAACCCACTGATGACCTCATGGACCAACCCACTGATGACCTCAAGGACCAACCCACTGATGACCTCATGGACCAACCCATTGATGACCTCATGGACCAACCCACTGATGACCTCATGGACCAACCCACTGATGACCTCATGGACCAACCCACTGCTAGTGGAAAAATTTGAGCGTGCTCACTGTAGAGCTAACCACACCCTTTTTCCTTGTTTATATAAGCAGGAGCTCTGTTAAAATAAAGGCAGGTGAAGCTGTGCAATACTCTGATCAAGGAGAGATTACATCTGACTCTGTCTGATGTTATTCTTTCGTGCATGCACTTGATCCATATCTATAATGTCAGGAGCAGGCAACTAGGGGAAACCGGTAGTGTCCACCCCAACAAAACAAGGATTTTCAAATGAGCCACCACCGTATAAAGCATTCTAGCCTCAAGTCAAACAAAAAAACACACTTCTACTGCGACTGATACCATCCAAAATAGGGAGCCTCAAATGTGGCTCTACCAAATGTTTTTGCCGCAGAGGTTTCCTACGTAGCTAAACTACTTTCTGTTTGGATACAACTATGGAATAATTTGGTATAAAATAGAATAGAACATGTTCATCACAGTTTGCATGTGTAATAAATTATATGTAGGACATAATGTGCAAGAATGGCATTACAGCGAAACAAAAGGTCTAGTGTTTCCTAAATATTCGACAGTTCATATAGGGACATAATGTGAATTTACATGTAAACCCATTAAATATATGCAACTTAAGTGCACAATAGATTTGAAGTCCAGAATCCTGATATGAAGAGATTGTCTGCATTTACTTTAAATTGTAAAATAAAGATAATTGCAATCAAAATAATATGTACAAGTTTCTTCAGCTTAAAAAAAATCACGGCCGCCTTACATTTTTTTTCTACTGAAAAGGCAAAAAAGTGCCCTATTTTTACTGACTGTCCTGGAATTCCTGTACAGTAAGCAACCTAGCATGGAGGTCTGATGTGGCAATGAAGGACTGACAGATGAGGCAAAAAATTGGTATACAGCTAGAAGGCCTCATCCCACCCTACTCAGGCATGATTACACCACACCATTGTGCTGCTATTTCCATGCTATTGAAGCAAAGCAGAACAATAGTTTGTTTATATATATATATATATATATATATATATATATATATATAAAAATACTAGCCGTAGAACCCGGAGTTGCTTGGGATAGTAACTGTCTTTCTGTCTCTCTCCCACTTCCACTCTCCCTCTTTATCTACCTGTCTCTTGCTCTGACTTTATGTCTGTCTGTCTCTGACTTTCTGTTGATCTTTCTGTCTGTCTGTCTCTCTCTCTCTCTGACTTTCTCTGTTTCTCTCTCTGTCTCTGTTTCTCTCTCTGTCTCTGGTTCTCTCTCTGTCTCTCTCTGTCTCTCTCTGTCTCTGTCTCTTTATGTCTGACTCTCTCTATTCATCTCTCCACCGACATCATATTACCTCACACGTAAGCTTCTTATAATAACAATGTCCTTTGTTGCCTATAGCAACCAATCACAGCTCCTATTAATAACCTGTAGCTCCCAGCTCCATTCACTTTAATGTAAGCAGGTTTTTTGGTGAATAACTGTAAAGTGCGGGGTTAAATTTCCCCCTCAAATCATACTCTATGACAATCCCTGAGTCACATGGGCTGTCTGTGCAAACTTTTGTGATTGTAAATGTGATGGTGCGGATTCCTTTAGCGGACATACACACACATACACACACATACATACAAATGTAGTGCCCCTGAAAACATCAGGGTGCTACAAGTTTCTGCATCCCCACAAGCATGCAGGGCATATCCCCTTAGGCACCCAGAACCCCAGTGCCGGTACCAACAAAAACCCCGGTAATCCCAGTTTTCCCCAACATTTCCCCATACAATGATACTTAGCTAGGATGGGACCATAGATGGCCTCCTAGAGGTGGAGCCACTCCAGTCCACTAGTTGACCAGGTGGGAGGGGACTTTCCCTAGTCTCTCTCTTTCCCTGGTCTGTCTCTTTCCCTATCTGTCTCTTTCCCCATCTGTCTCTTTCCCCGTCTGTCTCTTTTCCTGGTATGTCTCTTTTCCCGTTTGTCTCTTTCCCCGTCTGTCTCTTCCCCATATATCTCTTTCCCCATCTATCTCTTTCCCCATCTTTCCGTCTGTCCTTGTCTGTCTCTCTGTCTGTCTCTTTCCCTGTCTGTCTCTTTCCTTGTCTGTCTCTTTCCTTGTCTGTCTCTTTCCAGGTCTGTCTTTTTACAGGTCTGTCTCTTTCCAGGTGTGTTTCTTTCCCCGTCTGTCTCTTTCCATGTCTGTCTCTTTCCCCGTCTGTCTCTTTCCCCATCTGTCTCTTTCCCCGTCTATCTTTGTCTGTCTCTGTTGCTGTCTGTCTCTTTTGCTGTCTGTCTCTTTTGCTATCTGTCTCTTTCATTGTCTGTCTCTTTCATTGTCTGTCTCTTTCATTGTCTGTCTCTTTCCCCATCTGTCTCTTTCCAGGTGTGTCTCTTTCCAGGTATGTATCTTTCCCCATCTGTCTTTTTCTACGTCTGTCTTTTTCCCGGTCTGTCTCTTCCCCATCTGTCTCTTTCCCTGTCTCTTTCTTTCCAGGTCTGTCTCTTTCCAGGTCTGTCACTTCCCAGGTCTGTCTCTTTCCCCATCTGTCTCTTTCCAGGTGTGTCTCTTTCCAGTTCTGTCTCTTTCCCTGTCTATCTCTTTCCCCGTCTGTCTCTTTCCACGTCTGTCACTTTTCCCGTCTTTCCCTGTCTGTCTGTCTATCTCTCTGTCTGTTTTTATATCAGTCTCTCTGTCTCTGTCTATCTCTGCGTCTCTGTGTCTGTCTGTCTCTATTTCTGTGTTAGTCTGTCTCTATCTCTGTCTGTCTGTATCTCTCTCTCTCTCTCTGTGGCTGTCTCTCTCTCTATCTCTGTGTCTTTCTCTCTCTATCTCTGTGTCTGTCTCTTTCCCCGTCTGACTCGTTCCCTGTCTGACTCTCTCCCCGTCTGACTCTTCCAGGTCTGTCTCTTTCAGGTCTGTCTCTTTCAGGTCTGTCTCTTTCCCTGGTCTGTCTCTTTCCCTGGTCTGTCTCTGTCCCTGGTCTGTCTCTTTCCCCACCTTTGTCTGTCTCTCTGTTTGTCTCTTTTGCTGTCTGTCTCTTTCCCTGTCTGTCTCTTTCCAGGTCAGTCTCTTTCCAGGTGTGTCTCTTTCCAGGTGTGTCTCTTTCCCCGTCTGTCTCTTTCCCCGTCTGTCTCTTTCCCCATCTCTCTCTTGTCCCGTCTGTCTCTTTCCCCGTCTATTTCTTTCCCCATCTTTCCCTGTCTGTCTTTATCTGTCTCTTTTGCTGTCTGTCTCTTTTGCTGTCTGTCTCTTTCCCTGTCTGTCTCTTTCCAGGTGTGTCCCTTTCCAGGTAGTCTCTTTCCCCATCTGTCTCTTTCCCATCTGTCTTTTTCCCCATCTGTCTCTTCCCCGTCTGTATCTTTCGCTGTCTGAATCTTTCCCCATCTGTCTCTTTCCCCGTCTGTCTTTGTCTATCTCTGTCTGGCTCTTTCCTTGTCTGTCTCTCTCTGTCTCTTTCCCCGTCTGTCTTTGTCTGTCTCTTTCCCCGTGTGTCTTTCTGTCTGTCTCTTTCTGTCTGTCTGGCTTTTGTTTCCCTATATGTCTCTGTCTGTCTTTGTCTCTTTCCCCGTGTTCCTCTTTCTCTGTCTGTGCCTGTCTGACTGTCTCTTTCTGTCTGTCTGTCTGGCTTTTCTTCCCTATATGTCTCTGTCTGTCTCTGTCTCTTTCCCTGTGTTCCTCTTTCTCTGTCTGTGCCTGTCTGTCTGTCTCTTTCTGTCTCTCTCTCTCTGTCTTTCCACCGACATCATATTAGCTCACACATAAGTTTCTTATACTATGAATGTCCTTTGTTCCTATAGCAACCAATCATAGCTCTTATTAATAATCTATAGCTCGCAGCTTCATTCAGTTTAATGGAGGCAGGTTTTTTTGGAGAGTAACTGTAAAGCGCAGGGTTACATTTTCTTGTCAAAACATAGTCTATGACATTCCCTGAGTCACATGAGGCATTTGTGCAAAAGTTTGTGATTGTAAATACGACGGTGCGGATTCCTTTAGCGGACATACACACACAAAACACACACACATACACACATACATACACACTCAGCTTTATATATTAGATATAGAGTCATTACACACAGAGGGATCTATTCCTATATATTATATAGTCATTACACACAGAGGGATCTATTCCTATATATTATATAGAGTCATTGCACATAGAGGGATATATTTCACGTGTTTATCATATATAATATAGAGTCATTACACACAGAGGGATTTATTCCTATATATTATATAGAGTCATTACACACAGAGGGATCTATTCCTATATATTATATAGAGTCATTACTAGAGTTGAGCGCGGTTCGCGGTTCTCCAGTTCGCGGTTCGAGTGATTTTGGGGCTGTTCTCGATAGAACTAGAACTCGAGCTTTTTGCTAAAGTTCGATAGTTCTAGTTATGTTCGGGAACGGTTCTAGCAGCAAAAAGCAGGGCTTTTTACAGCTACAGTGTGCAGGAGCCATCGCTGGCAGCCTGCCAGAAGCTGGTAACCAAGATAAACATCGGGTATCCAAGCAAAGCGCTTTGGTTAGTAACCCGATATTTATCCTAGTTACGTGTGCAGGAAGCCGACACTTCCCCGCTCAGCTCGCTCCGCCCCCTCCTGCACGCGGCATGTACACAAACACACACACACACACTCACCTATCCCCAGCCATGCAGTCCACGACACTGACGTCCTCAGCACCACATAACCCCGCTAGGCTCCACCATCTTCGCACTCCGCCACCAGCACACATGGCTCCGCCCACCTGGCACTCTGCACCCATGGTCCCGCTAGGCTCCGCCCACCTGACACTCTGCACACATGGTCCCGCTAGGCTCCGCCCACTTGGCACTCTGCACACATTACCCCACTAGGCTCCGCCCACCTGGCACTCTGCACACATGGTCCCGCTAGGCTCCGCCCACCTGGCACTCTGCACACATGGTCCCGCTAGGCTCCGCCCACCTGGCACTCTGCAGACATGGTCCCGCTAGGCTCCGCCCACCTGACACCCTGCACACATGGTCCCGCTAGGCTCCACCCACCTGGAACTCTGCACACATTACCCCGCTAGGCTCCGCCTACCTGGCACTCTGCACACATGGTTCCGCTAGGCTCCACCCACCTGGCACTCTGCACACATGGTCCCGCTAGGCTCCGTCCACCTGGCACTCTGTACACATTTCCCCGCTAGGCTCCGCCCACCTGGCACTCTGCACACCTGGTCCCGCTAGGCTCCGCCCACCTGGCACTCTGCACACATGGTCCCGCTAGGCTCCGCCCACCTGGCACTCTGCACACATGGTCCCGCTAGTCTCCGCCCACCTGGCACTCTGCACACATGGTCCCGCTAGGCTCTGCCCACCTGACACTCTGCACACATGGTCCCGCTAGGCTCCGCCCACCTGGCACTCTGCACACATTACCCCGCTAGGCTCCGCCCACCTGGCACTCTGCACACATGGTCCCGCTAGGCTCCGCCCACCTGGCACTCTGCACACATTACCCCGCTAGGCTCCGCCCACCTGACACTCTGCACACATGGTCCCGCTAGGCTCCGCCCACCTGGCACTCTGCACACATGGTCCCGCTAGGCTACGCGCACCTGGCACTCAGCACACATTTCCCCGCTAGGCTCCGCCCACCTGGCACTCTGCACACCTGGCACTCTCCACACATGGTCCCGATAGGCTCCGCCCACCTGGCACTCTGCACACATGGTCCCGCTAGGCTCCGCCCACCTGGCACTCTGCACACCTGGCACTCTGCACACATGGTCCCGCTAGGCTCCGCCCACCTGGCACTCTGCACACCTGGCACTCTGCACACATGGTCCCGATAGGCTCCACCCACCTGCCACTCTGCACACATGGTCCCGCTAGGCTCCGCCCACCTGGCACTCTGCACACCTGGCACTCTGCACACATGGTCCCGCTAGGCTCCGCCCACCTGACACTCTGCACACCTGGCACTCTGCACACATTACCCCGCTAGGTTCCGCCCACCTGGCACTCTGCACACATGGTCCCGCTCGGCTTACCTGCAGTGATGAAGTCCCGACCTCAGCGCTGTCACTGTCCTCCATGGCCGCCGCTTGTCACATTACCTTCTCTCGCTTCCGACCCGAGACTGACTAGCGGTGACGTCACGGGCCTCTCGCGATACTTGGCTGTGAAGGCGGCGGTCATTGAACTCAGTGAAAGGTGCTGTCAGCAGTGAAGGAGATCAGCGCAGGTAATGTACCTCGCTGACAGCAGCACTTGTCATCCCCTGCAGTGACCTGGGCTGACCCATTGATGTTAGCTCAAGCCACTGCATTGCTCTTCCAGCCAATGGGGAACATCCTGCTCTTCATTGACTGGGACAGTGTGGATCGTCATGGCAACCCCTTGGATTACACCAGACCTGGATTTGTTTTTCTTTCTAATAAATTGCTTAAAGAGGGAATGTTTTGGGGACTGTTTTTTCAAATAAAAATGTGTTTGTCGTCTATTTTTTTTTATTACTGACTGGGTTGGTGATGTCGGGTATCTGATAGACGCCTGACCTCACCAACCCCAGGGCTTGATGCCAGGTGACATTACACATCTGGTATTAACCCCATATATTACCCCGTTTGCCACCGCACCAGGGCACGGGATGAGCTGGGGCGAAGCACCAGGATTAGCGCATCTAATGGATGCGCCGCTTCTGGGGCGGCTGCGGCCTGCTATTTTTAGGCTGGGGAGAGTCCAATAACCATGGACCTCCCTAGTCTGAGAATATCAGACCCCAGCTGTCTGCTTTACCTTGGCTGGTGATCCAATTTTGGGAGGACCCCTACGTGTTTTTTTTTTAAAATTATTTATTTAATTTAAAATAACAGCGTGGGGTGCCCTCAGTTTTGGATTACCAGCCAAGGTGAAGCTGCCAGCTGTGGTCTGCAGGCTGCAGCCGTCTGCTTTACCCTAGCTGGCTACAAAAATAGGGGAAACCCCACATCATTTTTTTTTTTCATTTTTTTGGCTAAATACAAAGCTAAGCACCCCTTAGTGCCACATGAAAGGCACCAAAGGGTGCAAAATTACAAAATGCAGGAGAGTGGGACATTATGTGTCTTTCTGCCATTATAATGACAGAAAAGACTGATATGAAGTATACAAGCACAAGAAAATCACCAGAGCGCTCTACGCTGTGAAAAGCAGTAGAAAATGGCACTGGAGTGAACATGTGACCGTCTCATGTAGGATGAAGCTATGGATCCTGGGTAAATTTATGTATTTTCCCTCCTTCAGTTTTCTTGCAGTACACAAAAAAAACGGAACGTCTACGGAACGGAAACGGATGCCACACGGATGCACCCGTGAAAAAAACGGACTGTTTTTTGCAGACCACAAAAATGGATCGGTCGTGTTAATGTAGCCTTATTCTGATCTGCCGTTTATAAACAGCAGGCAGAAATAAGTGAATAACGCCCCCCAGCGTCAGAAAATCTCCGGGGTTTCAGGGCTAGCTGAGACCCTGGAGATCATGATTCAGGACGGTTTTTCCGGTCCACGCTCAAGTGATCACCGGTATACACCGTACACCGATGATCACGTTACAGTAAATGACAGCGCCGGTAAAAAATTATTTATCTCCCATCTGGCATGAACAAACATGATAAATCTCCTACCCGGTCCCCTCCGGTCCCCCGGTGTCGCCAAAGTGCCCCCCCTGATGCCCTCCCAGAAATCCAAGATGGCCGCGCGCACAGCAGCGCGCCGGCCGCATTCACCCTACTCCTTTGATTTCTGTCGCATGTGCCATGACACATGTGACAGAAAACTCCTCCCCAGGCCCTGCCAGGTCACCCCCTATAACCCCACCGGTGTTCCCCGGTGTTCCACGGTACCTGTACAGCGTTGATCCCCCCACGGCCCTCTCCTCCACAATAGAGGCTGCCGCATGCACAGAGCGGCTGTCAGCTCAGCTTCCTGTGTTCAGACACAGTGAGTGGTGGTTATGCATCTGTAAGCTAAATGGGCGGCACGGTGGCTCAGTACTGCAGTCTTGCAGCGCTGAGATCCTGGGTTCAATTCCCACCAAGGACACCATCTGCACGGAGTTTGTATGTACTCCCTGTGCTTGCGTGGGTTTCCTCCGGGTACTCCGGTTTCCTCCCACACTCCAAAGACATACAGCGCTATGGAATTAATAACGCTATATAAATGAATAAATTATTATTATTACTGCAATGCCTTGCTCATGAGGTAAGGAACATAATTGATCAGGAGAGCTATTTACTACATTTCCAAATGGAGGGATTTGCTTTTATAGTTTCCCTGCTGAACGACTACCAAACATGAGAGTCCGTTATACGCCACAAGAAAACACATCTAAATAGCGAGCTCTGTTGTTAAGTATTCATTCAGCTGGATAGCTGGACTTAAAGGGGTATTCCATCTCCAAGATCCTATCCCCAATATATAGTAGGTGGAATAGCAATAATATCAGCAAATACCAATATTTGGAAATGTAGAATAGTTCTCCTGATTAGGCATGCCCTTACCTCATGAGCAGGGCATTGCAGCTTTGGTAGCAACCATTACGACATGGACTCTGCTGCTGTGGACCCGGGGAGAGTGAGTGCAGATTCATTGCACCCACACTCCTCCCATGAAGGGTCTGCACTCCTAGAAAATGGGGGATACGTTCCCTGAGTGTCTCCCCCCATATTCTAGACGGTCCAGAGTCGTCGTGGGACCCCTTTATTTTTTTTCTTACAATAAATTGGTGAAAGAGGGAATGTTTTGGGGACTGTTTTTTCAAATACATTTCTTTTGTCGATTTTTTTTGTTAGTACTGACAGTTTATGATGTTGGGTATCTAATAGACGCCATGACATCACAAACTGCTGGGCTTGATCTCAGGTGACTTTACAGCTAGTATCAACCCAATTTATTACCCCGTTTGCCACTGCACCAGGGCACGGGATGAGCTGGGGTGAAGCGCCAGGATTGGCGCATCTAGTGGATGCGCCACATCTGGGGTGCCTGCGGCCTGCTATTTTTAGGCCGTGAAGGCCCAATAACTATGGACCTTCCTACCCTGAGAATACCAGACCACAGCTGTCCGCTTTACCTTGGCCGGTGATCCAATTTGGGGGGGCACCCTACTTTTTTTGTGTAATTATTAATATTTATAAAATAATTATAAAAAAAGAGCCTGGGGGGACCTCCACATTGGATCCCCAACCACGGTAAAGCTGCCAGCTGTGGTTTTCAGGCTACAGCCGTCTGCTTTACCCTAGCTGGCTATCAAAAATACCGCGGAGCGCTACGTCATTTTTTTTAAAGATTTATTTTTACAGCACTGTGATGTCCAGTAATCAAAATACAGGGAAGCCCATTTTGTTTTTAGTTATTTAAATAAATAATTAAAAAAAATATATATGGGCTCCCGCTGCATTTTTTGTATTGCTAGCTAAGGGTAATCCAAGCAGCTACTGGCTGCTAACCCCCACTGCTTGGTGTTACCTTCACTGGCAATGGAAAATCCAGGGAAGCATTTTTTATTTTTTTTGCCAAAAAACTACAAAAAAAGGACGTGAGCTTCGCCATATTTTTGTATGCTAGCCAGCTATAGCAGGCAGGTGCTGGAAGAGTTAAATACAGCGCCAGAAGATGGCGCTTCTATGAAAGTGAAATTTTCTGAGGCGGCTGCAGACTGCAATTCGCAGCAGTGGGGCCCAGAAAGCTCAGGCCAACCTGTGCTGTGGATTCCAATCCCCAGATGTCTGTCTGTGTGGAGAAGAGCAGACAGCAGCTGCAGAACTACAAGGCTCAGCATACTCCATCCAGGACTGTATGCAGAAGTTTTTTGCCCACCAAAAAAATAACGTGGGCTTCGCCATATTTTTGTATGTTAGCCAGGTACAGCAGGCAGCCACGGGCTGCCTCCAACCCCCAGTTGCCTATTTGTACCCGGCTGGGAACCAAAAATATTGGGAAGCCCGTTTTTTTTAATTATTTCACTTATTTCATGAAATAATTAAAAAACAAATGACGTGGGCTTCGCCCCATTTTTGTGTCCAGCCAGGTACAACTAGGCAGCTGGGGATTGGAATCCGCAGCACAGGTTAGCCCGAGGTTTCTGGGCGCCTCTTCTGCGAATTGCAGTCCGCAGCCGCCCCAGAAAATGTCGCTTTCATAGAAGCGCCATCATCTGGCGCTGTATCCAACTCTTCCAACTGCTCTGAAGCCGGGTGGCTTGCTGGGTAATAATGAGTTAATACTAGCTTTGTTTTACTAGCTAGTATTAAGCCAGAGATTCTTAATGTCAGGCACGTTTGACCCGGCCATTAAGAATCTCCAATAAAGGGTTAAAAAAAAGACACCACACAGAGAAAAAATACTTTAATAGAAATAAATACACAGACACATTAAAGACTCCATCTTTATTACCCCCTGTCAGCCCTCCACGATCCATGGTCTTCTGTCTTTCTCGTTCAACAAATGCAGCTCTGCTCCATCACTGCTGCATGGGGGAAGACGCTGCTTCCCGTGCAGCCTTCACTCCGTGAGAGATCAGTGTTGCTGGCTGTTAGCGGTAACAGCGGTATCGCTGACAGACGCGTTGCCATAGCAACGGTGCTCCGATCATGTGATTCCCGGAGCCGCGGTTAGCGGTGACGTCACCGCTAACTGCGTTGCTATGGCAATGGTGATCTCCGTTAATGACCGGCTGTGTCAGCCGGTCCCTAATGGAACGGGGAGTCGACCGTGTGCTAGAGCATGTCGCCGGTACACGGCGATACACAAATGTGCACCGTGTACCAGAGAGTGCAATGACAGGACCTAGGACAGGACATGACGTCAAAGCCATGTGACCAGTCTGTAGCCAATGAGATAATAGCCACGTGACTGGTCACATGGCTATTTTGACGATGTCACGGAAGGTCCTGTCAGTGCTGGTTATCGGGAGGACGCAGCGATCATCGGAAGGAATAGTGACAGGAGACAGAGTGCAGGACGCATCGCGGGCACCGGTAAGTGTTATGGCAATGTTTATTAACTGTATGTGCACATTTATAATGCATTTTTATGTGTTTGTGATTGCCTCCCATTCTTTCCTATTGGTTCAAGTTCGGTTCGTCGAACGTTCGCCGAACCAAACTCGAACGGGGCCTCAGTTCGGCGAACCGAACTCAAGCCGAACCACGGCTGGTTCGCTCATCTCTAGTCATTACACACAGAGGGATCTATTGCACGTGTTTATTTCTGTTAGTGTTGATGATTATGGCTTATAGCCAATGAAAACTCAAAAGACATTATCTCAGAAAATTTGAATAATTACCACAAAACACCTGCAAAAGCTTCCTAAGTGTTTAAAATGGTCCCTTAGTCTGGTTCAGTAGGCTACACAATCATGGGGAAGACTGTGTGGCGCCCCTGACCTGGTCAGGCACCACTGAGTACTGCACCCATGCTGGGGACAGTACAATACAGGTAATCCAGAAGGCTGACTGGGGTGTGGAACACAGGCGCATAGTGATCAGGTCTCACACATGTACCCATGAGAGGACCCCTGGGGATCCCAGGAGGGGGCAAGCCTTCACCTTCACTGGAATAGTGGAGGGGGTAGAGCCTCCATCTCCTCTCAGGGGGTGTGGAAGAGAGTCTGGTTGCTAGGTGGCGTAGGCAAGAACAGGAGAGGAGGAGCAGTGAGTCAGTTAGAGCAGAGAACTCCAAAGGGCTCAGTGAGGAGCAGACTTGTGGGGCTGTTGCTGTCTAACAGCGCCCGCGCAGTGGCTACTGACGGGGGAGAACGGTCAACTAGGAGTGCTACCTGAAAGCCAGCTTCAGCTAGAGAGAAAGCACGGAGTGGGAAGTAAGGAGACTGCTAGAGAGCACCAGGCCCAACCGGGCGGCAGATCCCGAAGCGAAGATAGATCCAGCTTTCTTCTGCTAAACCTGCCGGTGTGGGGCTCTCAAAGCCCACACCACAACACCACAAAAGCCGCAGCCACGTAACCGCAGTGAGGGCCCATAGGTCACAGGAGGCAAGCAGCTGGAGTGGCCTGGTCCGGGGAACAAGCAAACGGCAAACAAAAGGGGGAGAGAGGCTGCAGCATCTTCCCTGGGTGACCCCCATAGGGACTCAAAGTCGGGGTCACCCCAAACCACCAAGGGCTAAGGAAGGCGAGTCAGTAGTCACCCTCATAAAGTCAGCCTGAAGGATACCTGGTTCCCATCTGGTTCATCCCAGCTACGCCCGGGCTACTCACCCTGCCATCAAATGTGAGTAAAGCCCTTGAAAGACAGTTCTGCCTGTGTGAGTCATTCTGCGATTTGTGGTACTACAAACCTACACCGGGCCCTGGGGCTTGCCTCACTCTCAGGAGGCTATTCCAACTAACTGCACACACCATCAGCCCCAGGCGACCCTCAACCTGCAGTGGCGGTCCCTACTGACCGCAATACTGAGAGTGGCGTCACGATCAAAACCGAAGATTCCCTACCTGTGACCAGCACCAGCTACGTGGAGTCCCTGAAGGTATGCACCGATACAACACCTGTGGGGCTTCACATCTGGCGTCACGAACAGGATAAGGACTAGACCTGTTCAGACAGGTGACCATGTGCCTAGGCGGTCCGCTTGAAAAATTGGAAGCGCCGCCATATTGCCACCATGAAAAGCGCGCTGAAAAACAACAGCAGCCCGCGCTGGAAGAAGTTACCGCCCACGAAGAGGTGTGGCTACCCAGAGATCCCCTGCAGAGTTCTGACCTTGCCGGCTATGAAAGCGGAAGCGTCGAGAAACGGCGAGAGAGAAGGGAAGCCACAAACCTGCTGCTGCAGAGAGCAGAAATGGAATCCAGACGCGGATACCCAGAACCAGGCACTGCTGCCTGGTGGTGCCGGGAGCTTGCCATCTTCTGTGACCGGCTGGAGGCCGGGATCGTGCGACGGCTCAGAGAAGAACGCACGGAGCTCCTGGAAATGGCTGCGGCGGTGCGGACCTATGAGGAGGGAGCCGCGCGGAGCCTGCCGGATCGAGCGGCGACGACGATTCAGACCCCGATGGGTGAGTCCGGTGTTGCCCCGGCTAGAACAAGAGCCCCGACCCTAGCTGCTGCGACCGCGGTCCCAGAGGAGGCGCCCGATGCGGCGACGCTGAGTGAGGCCGCAGCCACGCTAGACGCGGCCCGCCAAGACCAGGCCGCCGCCATGCCAGGCGCGGCCCGCCAAGACCAGGCCGCCGCCATGCCAGGCGAGGCCCGCCAAGACCAGGCCGCCGCCATGCCAGGCGCGGCCCGCCAAGACCAGGCCGCCGCCATGCCAGGCGCGGCCCGCCAAGACCAGGCCGCCGCCATGCCAGGCGCGGCCCGCCAAGACCAGGCCGCCGCCATGCCAGGCGCGGCCCGCCAAGACCAGGCCGCCGCCATGCCAGGCGCGGCCCGCCAAGACCAGGCCGCCGCCATACAGGGCGCGGCCCGCCAAGAAGAGAAGACTACCTCATCATTTACCCCGGCCTGCAAGGCCAGAGCAGACGCCGCTCCCCAGTCCAGAGAGGTCCCTGCTAGGAAGACCCTGATAGGAGAGGACCCCGAATACTGGAAGCTGAAGGCTGATCTGGAGGCCCAGTTCCCACAAGAGATGGTGGATCGGTACCTGCTCCCTCCGTATACCCCCAAGGAGATTCAGACAACTCCTGCAGCCGCGCCAGAGAGTCCACCGCCCAGACCAGCTGAAGAAAGCCCATCCCCAGCACTGCCACCAAAGGAGTGCCAGGAAGAACTAAGGGGGAGAGGAGGCCAGGAAGCTGAGGAGCTGACTCCGGAGCCACCAGCAGTGGATCTATACTCAGAACCGGAGATGTTGCCCTATTCCCGCTGGGATGAAGAGGATTTGACACCGTCTGCAGATGAAGAACTGCCCAAAAGCCTTACCTGGGAGTTTGTGAGCTGCACCCAGCAGAACCCAGCCCGCAAGACACGGCGCAGCAGAGCAGAGTATCCTCCAACACCACAGTCTCCAGAGCAGAGAGAGGTCACAGCCAGAGACCTGCAGGAGAAAAGATTACTGAGAAGGTCCAGAGCCCAGGTCAGAGGACCCCTTTACAGAGGAGTAGTAGAGGACTTCAATTTGAAAAGCGGATACGGCTTTATTGTAGCAAGAGGAATAAAAGAGGGCATATTTGTGAATCGGAGAGATGTTCAAGCCCACCTGCCCAGAGGACATTCAGGCAGAAATTTGAAAATTGGAGACGCAGTACAGTTCACCTTGCATCAAGGAGAAAGGGGCTACTATGCCTTAGATGTAGCACCATGTCCCAAAGAGGAAAGAAAAGACAGAGATAGAGACACAGATGAAGACCAAGAGAGAAAAGACAGGGAACCTACAGAAGAAACAACCACAGACGACGACAAAGAGCCAGAAAGCAACAGGTGCCGCAGCCCAGCAGGCCCAAGCCCTGGTACCGAGGAGTAAAAGTAAAGGAAAGTAAGAAGTTACTGTTTTGACCAGTTTTGAAAAGTTTTGTTTTGCAACGTTCACGTTTAAGCATGTGCCCACAAAAACTATTGTGAGAAAACCATAAACCTTAAGGCTATGAACTGGCTATAGCCACAAACTCTCGCAGTGTAAATAGTTACACCAGAGGGCACCACCGCCACCAGAGTCAGCCTGTTTAGGGGCTTGGCTCGTCTGCAACCAGGAGGAGCCCGTCCGTATATAGGGCCTTGGCTCACCTGCAACCAGAGAGCATGCCTGTTTATGGGGCCTGGCTCTCCACCACAAAGAGGGTACCTGGTCAGCACCAACTGTGGAGGCCGCCTCTGCATCCTGCCAGAAGAGGCTGAAGGCGCGGATCCACCAGGCCAGGTATACCCTGAAACCACCAGCCCATGAAAGCCGCCTCTACATCCTGCCAGAAGTGGCTGAAGTCGCGGCCAACGTGAAAGGGTTTTGGGTGGGTTAACGGACTTGTGGGTGGAGGGTGGTGATGTATGGTACCTGGTGCTTTTAAAAATGTTTTACATGTTTTAATGTTTTATGCATTTTAAAATGTTGTCTTGCAGCCCGAGGACGTGCTGGTGATAACTAAGGGGGAATGTGGCGCCCCTGACCTGGTCAGGCACCACTGAGTACTGCACCCATGCTGGGGACAGTACAATACAGGTAATCCAGAAGGCTGACTGGGGTGTGGAACACAGGCGCATAGTGATCAGGTCTCACACATGTACCCATGAGAGGACCCCTGGGGATCCCAGGAGGGGGCAAGCCTTCACCTTCACTGGAATAGTGGAGGGGGTAGAGCCTCCATCTCCTCTCAGGGGGTGTGGAAGAGAGTCTGGTTGCTAGGTGGCGTAGGCAAGAACAGGAGAGGAGGAGCAGTGAGTCAGTTAGAGCAGAGAACTCCAAAGGGCTCAGTGAGGAGCAGACCTGTGGGGCTGTTGCTGTCTAACAGCGCCCGCGCAGTGGCTACTGACGGGGGAGAACGGTCAACTAGGAGTGCTACCTGAAAGCCAGCTTCAGCTAGAGAGAAAGCACGGAGTGGGAAGTAAGGAGACTGCTAGAGAGCACCAGGCCCAACCGGGCGGCAGATCCCGAAGCGAAGATAGATCCAGCTTTCTTCTGCTAAACCTGCCGGTGTGGGGCTCTCAAAGCCCACACCACAACACCACAAAAGCCGCAGCCACGTAACCGCAGTGAGGGCCCATAGGTCACAGGAGGCAAGCAGCTGGAGTGGCCTGGTCCGGGGAACAAGCAAACGGCAAACAAAAGGGGGAGAGAGGCTGCAGCATCTTCCCTGGGTGACCCCCATAGGGACTCAAAGTCGGGGTCACCCCAAACCACCAAGGGCTAAGGAAGGCGAGTCAGTAGTCACCCTCATAAAGTCAGCCTGAAGGATACCTGGTTCCCATCTGGTTCATCCCAGCTACGCCCGGGCTACTCACCCTGCCATCAAATGTGAGTAAAGCCCTTGAAAGACAGTTCTGCCTGTGTGAGTCATTCTGCGATTTGTGGTACTACAAACCTACACCGGGCCCTGGGGCTTGCCTCACTCTCAGGAGGCTATTCCAACTAACTGCACACACCATCAGCCCCAGGCGACCCTCAACCTGCAGTGGCGGTCCCTACTGACCGCAATACTGAGAGTGGCGTCACGATCAAAACCGAAGATTCCCTACCTGTGACCAGCACCAGCTACGTGGAGTCCCTGAAGGTATGCACCGATACAACACCTGTGGGGCTTCACAACTGTAATCTGAAATCACTTGCAGCAAGTGGACAGAGATTAGTTGTTTTTTTATTTTTAAAATATAAAAGAAAATTCCCTAAAATCCAAACATTTACAGTTGTGCTCAAAAGTTTACACACCTCGGCAGATTATTTTGCTTTCTTGGCCTTTTTTTCAGAGAATATGAATGATAACACACAATCTTTTTTTCCACTCATGGTTAGTGGTTGGGTGAAGCCAATTATTGTCATCTACTGTGTTTTCACTTTTTAAGGGTGGAAACACATCTATGCGAGTAAAATCGGTCTGACTGGGCTGAAAAAAACTCGGCTGATTTTAGTTCACGTTAGGTCCGAGTGCAACGCAAGTGCGATGCTGTTTCTGAATAAATTAATGATTTTACTAGCGTGTGTAATGCGTGTGTAATGCGTGTGTAATGCGTATTTTTTACAATGTCATCTGCCATTCAGCGCTGCTACATGGCTGCTGACAGCAGACACAGACAGAGCCGCACGATCAGAATGAACTCGGGTGAACTTAACCCGACTTCATTGTCATGCTGCGGCTCTGTCTGTGCCGCGTCCTGATTAGCGGTCACCAGTGAAGGGCTCACCGGTGACCACTAATCCCCCGAGTGACTGAAGTTAGCAGCCCTCTCTCATACTCACCGATCCCCGATCACCGGCGCTGCACGGCATTCACACTGCTCCGGCGGCTTTTACTATTTTGAAAAAGCCGGCCGCCCATTAAACAATCTCGTATTCCCTGCTTTCCCCGCCCACAGGCGCCTATGATTGGTTGCAGTGAGACACGCCCCCACGCTGAGTGACAGGTGTCTCACTGCACCCAATCACAGCAGCCGGTGGGCGGGTCTATACTGTGCAGTGAAATAAATAAATAAATAATTTAAAAAAATGGCGTGCGGTCCCCCCAATTTTAATACCAGCCAGATAAAGCCATACGGCTGAAGGCTGGTATTCTCAGGATGGGGAGCTCCACGTTATGGGGAGCCCCCCAGCCTAACAATATCAGTCAGCAGCCACCCAGAATTGCCGCATACATTATATGCGACAGTTCTGGGACTGTACCCGGCTCTTCCCGATTTGCCCTGGTGCGTTGGCAAATCGGGGTAATAAGGAGTTAATGGCAGCCCATAGCTGCCACTAAATCCTAGATTAATCATGTCAGGCGTCTATGAGACACCCTCCATGATTAATCTGTAAGTGACAGTAAATAAACACACACATATGAAAAAATCCTTTATTAGAAATAAAAAACACAAACAAATTCCCTCATTACCAATTTAATAAGCCCCAAAAAGCCCTCCATATCCGGCGTACTCCACGGACCTCCAGCGTCGCTTCCAGCATGAAGGTGACAGGAGCTGCAGAAGACACCGCCGCTCCGGTCACCTCCAAGCAGCAACTGAGGTGAGTAGCGCGATCAGCTGAGCTGTCACTGAGGTTACCCGCTGTCACTGTTGGATAATAATGTATGCGGCAATTCTGGGCGGCTGCTGACTGATATTGTTAGGCTGGGGGGCTCCCCATAACGTGGAGCTCCCCATCCTGAGAATACCAGCCTTCAGCCGTATGGCTTTATCTGGCTGGTATTAAAATTGGGGGGGACCGCACGCCCTTTTTTTAATTATTTATTTATTTATTTCACTGCACAGTATAGACCCGCCCACCGGCTGCTGTGATTGGGTGCAGTGAGACACCTGTCACTCAGCGTGGGGGCGTGTCTCACTGCAACCAATCATAGGCGCCTGTGGGCGGGGAAAGCAGGGAATACGAGATTGTTTAATGAGCGGCCGGCTTTTTCAAAATAGTAAAAGCCGCCGCAGCAGTGAGAAAGCCGTGCAGCGCCGCGCCGGAGATCGGGGAACGGTGAGTGTGAGAGAGGAGGGGAAAATGACCGACAGACTGTGAGAGAGGGACAGAGATAGTGACGGACCGACAGAGAGAGAATAGAGACCGAGAGGGAGAGACTGACTGACAGAGAATAGTGATTGACAGACATTGGGAGACATCGCTCGTTTCCAGTGTTTTAGGAAACATGCGAGAAATGTATTTAGAAAATCGGATGTCACTAGGATGGTGTGAGTGCCGTCCCGTGACATCCGATTTTTTACACGCTCCCATAGACTTGCATTGGAGAAACTCGCAGTAGAAACTCGCAAAAAAGCAGCATGCTGCGATTTTTTTCTCAGTCCGATTCGGACTGAGAAAAAAATCGCAGATGAGAGCTGAATCATTCACTAACATGTGTCCAATTCCAATGCGAGATTTTCTCACATTGCTCTACTGCGAGAAACTCGCAAGTGAGAAGCAGCCCTAAATCATAATGACAACCAAAAACATCCAAATGAACCTGATCAAAAGTTCACACACCCTGGTGATTGTTGCCTGATAACATGCACTGAAGTTGACACAAATAGGTGTGAATGACTAATAAAGGTGACATCCTCACCTGTGATCTGTTTGCTTGTAATCAGTGTGTTCATAGAAGCTGAGTGAGTTTCTGGGATCCAGACAGACTCTTGCATCTTTCCTCCAGCCACTGACATTTCTGGATTGTGAGTCATGGGGAAAGCAAAAGAAATGTCAATGGATCAACAGGAAAAGATAGTTGTACTGTATAAAACAGGAAAGGGATACAAAAAGATATCCAAGGAATTGATAATGCCAGTCAGCAGTGTTCAAGCTGTGATTAACAAATGGAAAATCAGGGCCTCTGTAAAAACCAAATCACGATCAGGTAGACCAACAAAAATTTCGGCCACAACTGCCAGGAAAATTGTTCGAGAAGCAAAGAAAAACCCACAAATAACATCAACTGAAATACAGGAGTCACTGAAATATAGTGGTGCCGTTGCTTCAAGATGCAAAATAAGAAGGAACTTGAAGAAAAATGGGCTGCATGGTCGAGTCGCCTGAAGAAAGCCATTACTGCCCAAATGCCACAAAGTATCTCATTTACAATACACTATACAGCACAGAGACAAGCCTCCAAACCTCTGGAACAAGGTAATTTGGCGTGATAAGACCAAAATCAAACTTTTTGGCCACAACTATACATGTTACATTTGGAGAGGTGTCAACAATGCCTATGATGAAAGGAACCCCATTCCTACTGTAAAGCAGGGAGGTGTATTGCTGGTGATATGGGGATGTGTGAGCTACAAAGGCACAGTAAACTTGGTCAAGATTGAAGGAAATATGAATGCAGCACGTTATCAGCAAATACTGGAGGCAAATTTGCACTCATCAGCCCGGGAGCTGTGCATGGGACGTACTCGGACGTTCCAACATGACAACTATCCAAAACACAAGGCCAAATCAACCTGTCATTGGCTACAGCAGAACAAAGTGAAGGTTCTGGAGTAGCCGTCTCAGTCTCCTGACCTCAGTATCATTGAGCCACTCTGGGGAGAACTCAAGCGCGCAGTTCATACAAGAAAGCCCAGAAATTTACAGGAACTGAAGGTGCCAAGAAGAATGGGCAGCTTTACCATCTGACCAAGAAGAATGGGCAGCTTTACTATCTGACTAAGAAGAATGGGCAGCTTTACCATCTGAGAAAATAAAGAGCCTCATCCACAACTACCACAAAAGACTTCAAGCTGTCAGTGATGTTAGAGGGGGCAATACACGGCACTAAAAACTGGGGGATGGGAACTTTTGATCACAGTGATTTGGATGCTTTTTGGTTGTCATTATGATTTTAAAAGAGAAAACACAGTAGCTTGATAATAAATGGCTTCACCAACCACTAACAATGAGTGGGAAAAAAGTTTTTGTGTAATCATTTACATTCTCTGAAAAATGGCCAAGAAAGCAAAAAATCTGCCGCGGTATATAAACTTTTGAGCACAATTGTATGTAAAGGCCCTGTCACACACAGAAATAAATCTGCGGCAGATCTGTGGTTGCAGTGAAATTGTGGACAATCAGTGCCAAGTTTGTGGCTGTGTACAAATGGAACAATATGTCCATGATTTCACTGCAACTATAGATCTGCCAAAGATTTATCTCTGTGTGTGATGGGGCCTTAAAATGAACAGTATCACTTCTCCTGTCCTGTTTACTGAGTGTAATTCCAAGTACGTGTATTAGGCCTCGGTTCCACTTGTGTTTTGCAGGGGCGAGTGCAATCCGATAAAACATTGGATTGCACTCGCACCAGTGCAAAACTATGAGGCAGTGTCCATCTGCAATTGATTTCTCCTGCCATATCAGCATGAGAAATTAATCGCAGCATGCTGCGTTTGGCAGCGAGTCTCGACTCACACCCACCCATACAAGTCTATGGGTGCATGTGAAATATCGCACTGCACTTGCATGTCATCCGACCGCAGTGCGATGAACACAGAGACAGGCAGCTGTGGAGATGGAGAAAGTGCTCCCTCCCTCTTCTCTGCAGCTGTGATCTTCCATCATGACAGCACAATTGAGAAAAGGCAGGCAAAGAGCTAGAATTGCAGTATCTAATGGATGCGGTACTGCCCGGGTGGCTGCAGGCTGCTTTTTTAGGCATGGAAGGGACCAATATCCATGGAACTTACCAGCCTGATAATTCTAGCCTGTAGCTGTCTGCTTTACCTTGGCTGATTATCAGAAATAGGGGAGACCCCCAATTTTTTTTTTAAAATAATTTATTAATTTAAACACCCTTTAGTGCCACATGAAAAACAGTAAAGGATGCAAGTGCACAAACTCTGATCTAATCTAAACTCTCAGTTCTATATCAGCACTCTGTGATCTGGTTCTAGAGGACAGTAAGCCGAAAAACACGCCCCCTAGTCTCATATTAGACCCAATGATGCACTGTGGCCAGCCAATCACAGTAGTGCCAGTAGCCAACATGACTATAGCATTATGTGTACGTCAGGCAATCCAAGCATATTTATTAGCTGGCTAACAGCTGCAAAACATGCGAGACTAGGACTAGAGCATGGCGCTAGAGCACCTGTGATACTCGATTGACAAATGAACGTCTCTGTCACAGGTGCGGGAAGGACACTGGGAGGCCAAGCTGACCCTAGGACTGTAGGCCCTGACCCTGGAGGTACGCTTGAAGGTAGGGAGGTCCTGGTCCCTGCCCTGGCCCGTCTGACCCTGTCCTATTTCTTCCTTCCATATCCTCAACCCTGGGATGGGCTGTTCACAAAGTAACAACCTCCCCCAAGACACAAACAACGGGATTAAACTGGACCACACTCACACCGCAAACAACCACAGAAGAGAGACAAAATGACACAAGAGGGAAAAAAAACAAAAGAGGTAGGAGCAAGGCACACCAGGGAACTCTCAAATAGCACAGACAACAACTCGCTGGTCACCAAATAGAGGAATGCCACGGACACCGGGATATCGCAATTGCAAGCAGAAACTATCTTTGGTGATGGTACAGAAAACTCCCCAGACTTAAGTAGGAGGAGACCAGTTGGAAATGGTGATTAGCAAATCTGGTTCACTGCCAGCCACTGCTCCACGAAATAAAACAACAAAGGCCCAACAGAACAGAGCTACTTTCAGAAACCACGTTGTTTGTAGGAAGTGTGTATAGAGTCCAATCAGGTAATAGAAAACTGCGGGTACCAATCCAGGTGATGCATGGTGTAGCACCTCTGAACCCCTCAGGGCACTACTAGGTACTGCATCCTGACATAGATGAAGAGCCTTCCCTTCAGACCAAGTGTTAGAGTTCAAGTTGGAGAGGAGTGTGGGGTGGAGCTGTGTGCAGCTCCAGCAGAGGTGAATACCCCAAATTGAACGGAGCCAGGGTAGGAGCCCTGGTGCCATTGGCTAGGAGGCAGATGGCGGTCTCCGTCTGCAGGAGTCGGGAAGACGGCTCGGTGGAACCGAGGTGGACCGGGACAGGGTAGTGGCCCGCCATTACCGACCTGGGGAACCGACTCAGAAACCGGAGCACACAGGGGGGTACTCGGACCCTGAAGCCAGGACCAGAAGCGACTGGAACCGGTTAATTTACCAATTGAGGCCAGGACTAGAGGTCCTGTCCCACCCAAAGTCCCTATTAGAAGACAACAGCCCACCGAGGGGGATAGAAGGCCACCGCCAGGGCTCAGAGATCCAACGGGCCAGCGTCTGCGGGCAAGGGCTCCTTAGGCCACATCCAGCCGGGAGCGGACTCCTGAAGTTGCAAGCGCAGGCAGTCCACCATTTCACAAAGGTGCAGGAGAAAGACAGAGACCACCAGCCGGGTGGGGGAACCAGAAGGCAGCCGGCTGCGGGCACCGACCACCATCACCTTGGTTTACCAGAGACTCGTCTATTTCCTTCAATAGTGAGTACACCAGCACCCTGCGGTCGACCATCTCCCTGCCGCACCACAAAACCCTAACGGGTCCCGGGGCCACCATCTCTGCCCACGGAGGGGTTAACAACTTGCTGCATAACATCTCCCCCGGGTGCCCCGTAACTGCAGCGGTGGTGTCCAACCTCACCACACCCCGTGGGTGGCGTCACAAACTTAGTACGGCTCAACCCGTACATATACGTCCTACATCCACCACTATAATCCCCTTTTTTGATCGAAGTGACCGCGAGACCCCCGGATCCGGAGACCCTCGAGCCACCCACAGCTCGGCTGCTGGACGTGGGGCGGCACATACGGACAAGAGACTGCGTAAAAACAGTAAGGGACCCACAAACGCTCCAGGCTACGGGGTCCTGCCACAAGTGAAAGGTGTCCGGAAAGAGACTACCAGGTCACCACACCGGCACTGGGACAAAAGGGACCAGGAGTCTGAACCAGCCATCCTCAAGGCCACAGCTCAACATCACTGTGAGTAAAACAGAAGTTACACTGCATCCCCATCGTGTGGTCTCCCTTTTTTCTGCAACGGACCCCTCCATTCACTCCCTGGGGACCAGCCCTACTTGCAGAGGGCCTACCATCCAGACTACCACCACCATCAGAGGTAATAGACTGTGCAGCGGCGGTTCCATCACCATAACCGCAGCCCGCAAGTGGCGTCACAATACAAACTCTTTCTCTCCTCTGTATATAACCCCTTTTAAAAAGCGTCCCCAGGGTCACGGAACCGGGCATCGGCCATCATACATCTGTGACACAGCACTCCCATGCATATACGGCCCGGAACCGAGTACCCCATAGCCCTGGGCAACACACATGGTAGGTTGTATAGTAGTGGTCATTAGACGAGGGTCCGCATCCTGCATGACAGTTCCCCTCCTACTACGAGGGGCCTCTGGACCCACTACAATCCCCTGACGTGGTTTCTCCAGGTGACCACGATGAAAAGCCCTCACCAGGTAATCAGCATGGACACTGGACACTGGCACCCAGGTTCTCTCCTCAGGACCATAACCATGCCAATGCACCAAATACCGAAAAGACTGATGTACCCATTGAGAGTTTAAGATCTTGGACACCTCAAACTCTAAACCCTGTCGACCACCACAGGGGAAGTGGCAGACAGCGGGGTACCCTGTCCTACAAAATTTTCAGACATTTTTTTTTAGGAAAGTATACAAAACTTAATGTTGTAACAGTATATACCCATTAACTATTGATAAAATTTACTTTTTATTAGTATACATTAAAAATGTTTTAACTCAAAACAAAAAACAAAAAATTCCACAAAGTGAAAGTTACCGAAATATCGGTTTCTTTATTAGATTAATTAAGGCACTTAAGAGGTGGAGAGTATGTGACCTTATTCATCAAGTGTCTGAAAAAATGAATACACAAAAAAGGAGCAAAGGGAAACATTTTTAAAAGCTTTTCCTTGTTCTTACCCTATCAGGGTGTATTCCTGCCTGCCAATGGAGTACATCCTTACTTAACCGATCCCTGGAGGCTACACTCTGATCCCTGGAGGCTACAACAACTGAGGAAGCTATTATGCTCTAATGAAAAATGAAAAAATCTCCTGATGAACTCCGTCCACCATTGATATGGAGTGAAACGCGTCGAGATCTTGAGAATTTTTGATTTGACTTTATTGGATGACTCTAGGCACCGCACAGTAAGAAATAACAGGTAAGTGCCGATCTATTTATAAACCCTATTGCTTGTAGTTATTGAAAGGTCTTTGTGACTGGTTCCCTGTGATTGTTATTAGGAAATTTAGGGCATATAAGGGAAAGCCGCCGAGGAATGGGGGCATCGGAAAAATGAGGATGAACTCCATTGTTAGGCGGTAGAAAGAGAATGAAGGGATAGTTTAGTGGAACTTCTCACGAACCGTTATTTCAATTTTGAGATAAAAAAAAATATTTTTGTTGTGTGTGTGATATATTCCTGTATTCCCTTATATGTACAACTATATTGGAGTGCCTGGAGACATTAGGTGGTTCTGTTGCCTTTAATAAAGGTTCTTTAGGAGGCCTTTTAATTATAAATGAAGAGGGAGAGTTAGGAAAAAAAAAGGGAGAGCCGCCGAGGATTTGGGGCATTGGTTAAGTAATGATGTACTCCATTGGCAGGCAGGAATACACCCTGATAGGGTAAGAACAAGGAAAAGCTTTTAAAAAAATTTCCCTTTGCTCCTTTTTTGTGTATTGATTTTTTTCAGGCACTTGATGAATAAGGTCACATACTCTCCACCTCTTAAGTGCCTCAATTAATTTAATAAAGAAACCGATATTTCGATAACTTTCACTTTGTGGAATTTTTTTTAATTTTTCGTTTTTTGTTTTGAGTTACATAGTTACATAGTTACTAAGGTTGAAAAAAGACCTAGGTCCATCTAGTTCAACCTTCCTCCACCAGTTCTACATTTGGTCACTAAGTCATTTATAACCAACAATGTTGTGTGCACTGAGGAAATCATCCAGCCCTTTTTTGAAAGCTGTTATACTATCTGCCATTACTACCTCTTGTGGTAGGGCATTCCACAGTCCGACCGCTCTAACTGTAAAGAACCCTTTCCTATTTAGCTGTCGGAATCGCTTTTCTTCCACTCGCAGTGAGTGCCCCCTGGTCTTTAGTATTGTTTTCGGAAGAAATAAGTCATGTGCCAGTCCTTTATATTGACCACACATGTATTTATACATATAAATGAGATCTCCTCTGAGACGTCTTTTTTCTAAGCTAAACATATCTAACTTTTTCAACCTGTCATCATACGGGCGGCCTCCATTCCTCATCATACGGGCGGCCTCCATTACTCGTCATACGGGCGGCCTCCATTCCTCATCATACGGGCGGCCTCCATTCCTCATCATACGAGCGGCCTCCATTACTCCTCATACGGGCGGCCTCCATTACTCATCATACGGGCGGCCTCCATTCCTCATCATACGGGCGGCCTCCATTCCTCATCATACGAGCGGCCTCCATTACTCCTCATACGGGCGGCCTCCATTACTCATCATACGGGCGGCCTCCATTCCTCATCATACGGGCGGCCTCCATTCCTCATCATACGGGCGGCCTCCATTCCTTGTAGTAGTCTAGTTGCCCGCCTTTGAACTGACTCTAACTTCTGAATGTCCTTTTTAAAATGTGGAGCCCAAAACTGAATCCCATATTCCAGATGTGGTCTTACAAGTGATTTATGGAGGGGTAACAATACGTTGGGATCACGGGATCTAATCTCTTTTTATACACCCTAGTATCTTGTTTGCTTTTGCAGCTGCTGCTTGACATTGAGTGCTGCTGCTCAGCTTATTTGTAATGAGAATACCCAAGTCCTTCTCCTGTTCTGTAGTCCCGAGTTTTCTTCCATTTAATGTATACGCAGTTATAGGATTACTCCGTCCTAGGTGCGTTAGTTTACATTTATCAAAATTAAATCTCATTTGCCAAGTATCTGCCCATTCTGACATCTTATCCAGATCTTTTTGTAATATTGTACTATCCAGGTCAGTTTTTAATATCCTACATAGTTTGGTGTCATCAGCAAAGACTGACACTTTACTATCAATCCCATCCACAAGGTCATTAATAAAGAGATTAAAAAGAATTGGTCCTAGGATAACATTAACATTTAACATAACATTAACAGTTAACATTTTTTTAATGTATACTAATAAAAAGTAAATTTTATCAATAGTTAATGGGTGTACCCTGTCCCACAAACCTTTTTAACAGAGATTTGTGGAAGACCTTTTGTATTTTATCTACTGTTGACAAAGATAACCAATAGGCCAGTGGGTTCACAATGGCCGAGATCTTGAATGGACCGATAAAATGGTGCCCCAGCTTAAGCGATGGTACTTTAAGTTTGATATTCCTTGTGAACAACCGCACCCAATCACCCACAGACAGGTCGGGACCAGACACACGACCATGATCAGCCACACGCTTATATCTGGAGCTCATGGTGTACAACTGCTGCTGAACGTTACTCCATGTAGAAGACAAGGATGACCCTGCCTGATCCTCCTCTGGTACCCTAGAGGAGTGACCTTTACTTAAGGTGTGAACTGAGGATGAAGACCATACACACAGAAAAAGTGTTAAATGCCAAAGGACTCGTGATGGTGATTATTGATCACAAACTCAGCCATAGAAAGGAATAATGACCACTCCTCCTGATTATCAGACATAAAGCAACAAAGATACTGCTCAAGATTTTGATTCATGCATTCTGTCTGACCATTGGACTTTGGATGAAAAGCAGAGGAGTGGGACAATTTGATCCCCAACTGAGTGCAAAATGCCTTCCAAAAACTAGCAATGAACTGCGTATCCCGATCAGAAACAATGTCAGACGGAACTTTATGGAGCCTGACCAAAAACTTGAGCCAGCGTCTTGGTGTTAGGAAGTGCCAATAGAGCTACAAAGTGTGACATTTTAGAAAACCTGTCTACAACCACCAAAATGATTGTGTTACCCGCCGAGCGGGGAAGGTTAGTTATCAAATTAATGGAGATGTCCATCCAGGGATTGCTAGGTACCACCAGTGGAAGCAAACACCCAGAGGGACAGGAGTGCGATGGCTTGGGCCAAGCCCAAAAGGTACAGGCGGACACATAGGAGAACACATCTCTGCAAATGTTAGGCCACCAAAAACGACGCAGATGGAGCTCTAATGTACCCTTAACCCCTTGGTGCCCAGCTAAGATCGAATCATGGTGTTCCACCAAAACCTTGAGTCGTAGACTCAGGGGAACAAACAACTTATTATTAGGAGGGACTCCTGTTGGTGCATCCTCCTATGCTACAGCAATCTCAGATTCCAACGCTGTACTGAGTGCAGATATAACAACCCCCTTCTGTAAGATGTCCACTGGTTCCTCAGGAGGTTCCCCGCCAGAAATATACTGAAAAAGTGCATCCGCCTTGGTGTTTTTAGAACCCGATTGGTAAGTGAGAAAGACATCAAACATATTAATAAACAGGGGCCACTGCTTATTTCAGAGAAAGGCGCTTGGCCGTCTCCAAGTAAAGGTAATTCTTATGGTCAGTGACCACCGTCACTGGGTGAGCGGCGCCCTCCAGGAAGTGTCGCCATTTCCCAATAACCAGTTTGATGGCCAGAAGCTCTCTGTTCCCAATATCATAATTACGCTTGGCGGATATGTGCCGCACCGTGCTCGGCTGCAACCGAGCCGCTCGGGTCCAGACCTTCAGTGGGTGGCTCGAGGGTCTCCAGACATGGGGGTCCTACGGTCACTCCGACCAAAAAGGGGTTTGGCGGTTTGGGGACGTAGGTTTACGGCCGGAGCCGTGTTGTAACTTCGTGATGCCACCCACGGGATGTGGTGAAGGTGGACACCACCGCTGCAGTTACGGGGCACCCGCAGGGGATGGTATGCAGCAAGTTGTTAACCCCTCCGTAGGCAGGGATGGTGGCCCCGGGACCCGTTGGGGGTGTTTTGGCGGTGCAGGGAGATGGGCGGCCGGATGGCACTGGTGTATTCACAATTGGTATGAAACACTCGAGTCTCTGGTAAACCAAGATGATGGTGGTTGGTGCCCGCAGCTGGCTGCAGTCGGGTTCCCCCACCCGGTTGGTGGTCTCTGCCTTTCTCCTGCACCGTGTTGTATAGATGTAGACTGCCTGTGCTTCAGCGACGGGAGTCCGCTCCCTGGCTTTGTGTATGTCGAGAGAGCCCGTTTGCCCGCAGACGCTGGCCCGTGGGATCTCTCTGCCTGTGCGGTGGCATTCTATCCCCCTCGGTGGGCTGTTGTCATCAGTTGGGACTTGGGTGGGAAAGGACCTATAGTCCAGACCGCAATCAATTAATTAACTCAGTCCAGTGGATTCTGGACCTCGTTTCAGGGTCTGAGTACCCCCCTGTGTCCTCCGGTTTCCGAGTCGGTTCCTCGGGTCGGTACCGGCGGGAAATTACCCTGTCCCGATCCACCACGGTTCCACCGAGCCGTCTTTCCGGCTCCTGCAGGCTGAGGCCACCGCTTACCTCCTAGCCAAGGTGTTCGGGCTACGACCCTCACACCTGTAAGACTGTCACCGGCCTGTCTCACAGGCCTCACCTCCTCCACTCCTCAACACTCAAACTGATCTTTACTCAACTGACTGTGTTTCCTGCCTCAGGCTCTCAGAACTCCTCGGTGGGCATGCCAACCGCCTGGCTCTGCCCCCCTGGTGTGTCCATCAAGCACTGAGGGAGGTGACTAGGGTTTTTGTGGTTGGCTGATTTTTAGGGGACTCCTTTTTAGTGGACAGGTGTTGTGCCGGGGTCTAACTGTGACTACCTGGCTAGTCAAGGGTGTCACACTCCCCCTTGGTTAACCACAGACCGTCCGCAGGCTGTCCGACCATCACCGTTTATTTTGTAACTGAAAAAGATAAAGTTTTAAAACATTAACAATTATAATAACATATTTACATTATGCAGATTTAGGATTCATCCCTTGATGGGAGGCATTTTGCTTAAACGTTACGGAACATTTTTATTAAACCGGGAACGGGACGGGACCAGGTCCTTCCATTTGCCCACCCAAGCAAACCTAAACCTTGATGCTGCCTCTAAAAACAGGTCAGCACCCCTTTTCCCCAGTCCAGGAATCGGGTTCAGGTCCGGGTATTGCCCACACGGGCTGGGTAAAAAGTTCCTTACCCAGCAGTCTCTCAGAGGCCCCACGTCCAGGGGACCCCTGGCCCGGAGGGTTGTCACCGGTCTGCATGGTGACGGGACCTCGGCCTCCTCTGCCGCAGGCCCTTCCTCCAACCAGCCTTTCCGGAGACTGTAGGATGGGAAAGGTTGTCCGGGACTATTTACAAACCCAAAGGTAATTGGGTGGCTTGCAAGTCTCGGCCATGTTCATTTTAAACGGGGTAAACAACGGGGATCAAACAAAGTCCCAACGGGCACGTGCAGTATGGTAGCCGGGAACCACTACCCCACTCAACTGTCTTCCTTAATCTCTACTGCATGGGACCGGGGCTGCTCCCGCTGCTGGGAGCTGGACCCGCCGAACCAGGTATGGTGCATCCTAGGATTCACGGCTTCCACGGTACACTGGAGCGGCTCTATAGGCACCGTCGCTCCCTCCTGGGACTTAGCCACCCAAGGTTCACCGACCTTATCCTGATGGGGTTCCGCCTCCAAGCCGGTTGATGGGGCTGAGGCAGTCTGCATGGACTTATCCTGCCGGGATGCCTTCCATGAGGCGGGCTCCTTGTTTGCCCACACCACGGCCACCATTTTCTGCATCTCCCCTCTCCAGCCCAGAGCCTGCTGCATTGATTCGACCCGTACCTGGATGCAAAACTGCGCCATCTTTCGCTCCAACCAAGCAGCAGTCCCCGGCGGCAGCCCACATCCCTCCACCTCGGCTTCGGCGTCCAACACGGGATCCGCGGCCCCTTCATCCTCAGGTGCCGCCACGCAGGGAGTCACCACCGGAATCTCCGGACCCGCTGCTCCTGCGACCGGAGTGGGAGCTGCAGCCTTCTCGCCGGCGACATTCTCTGCGGGCGCCGGCGCTCCAGCGGTTGGCACGGGGCCGGCATCAGCCTTGGGAGCAGACATCCTCCATCTGCTCCCCCTTGGTCTTTTCGCGGCACTGCTTCTTTTTCTCTCTAGTTTCGTTTTTCTACCGCACGCTTTTCTACACAGCCGTGTTCCCAGGGGGTGGGGCTTCAGTTTTCGCGCTCTTTTCGTGGGGAAGAAGACTCTGGTGGGAATCTTCACGCCAAAAGATGGCGGCAAGATGGCGGATTTTGAAACTTTTACAACGGATCACCGCTGACTGTCTATACAAAGCGCACTTCACTAGGTAAGTGAATGGGTAAGTATCCTGTTCGTGACGCCAGAAATCGGGGTGTGCCGCCCCGTGCTCAGCTGCAACCAAGCCGCTCGGGTCCGGACCTTCAGTGGGTGGCTCGAGGGTCTCTGGATCCAGGGGTCCTGCGGTCACTCCGACCAAAAAGGGGTTTCGCGGTTTAGGGACGTAGGTGCCGGAGCCGTGTTGTAAGTTTGTAACGCCACCCACGGGATGTGGTGAAGGTGAACACCACTGCTGCAGTTACGGGGCACCCGGGGAAGATGGTATGCAGCAAGTTGTTAACCCCTCTGTGGGCAGGGATGGTGGCCCCGGGACCCGTTGGGGGTGTTTTGGCGGTGCAGGGAGATGGGCGGCCGGACGGCACTGGTGTACTCACTATTGGAATGAAACACTCGAGTCTCTGGTAAACCAAAATGATGGTGGTCGGTGCCCGCAGCTGGCTGCAGTCGGGTTCCCCCACCCGGTTGGTGGTCTCTGCCTTTCTCCTGCACCGTGTTGTGTAGATGTAGACTGCCTGTGCTTCAGCAACGGGAGTCTGCTCCCCGGCTTTGTGTATGTCGGGAAAGCCCGTTTGCCCGCAGACGCTGGCCCGTGGGATCTCTCTGCCTGTGCGGTGGCTTTCTATCCCCCTCAGTGAGCTGTTGTCATCAGTTGGGACTTGGGTGGGAAAGGACCTATAGTCTAGACCGCAATCAGTTAATTAACTCAGTCCAGTGAATTCTGGACTTCGTTTCAGGGGCTGAGTACCCCCCTGTGTGCTCTGGTTTCCGAGTCGGTTCCCCGGGTCGGTATTGGCGGGCCCCTACCCTGTTCCGGTCCACCACGGTTCCACCGAGCCATCTTCCCGGCTCCTGCAGGCTGAGGCCACCGCTTACCTCCTAGCCAAGGTGTTCGGGCTACGACCCTCACACCTGTCAGACAGTCACCGGCCTGTCTCACAGGCCTCACCTCCTCCACTCCTCAACACTCAAACTGATCTTTACTCAACTGACTGTGTTTCCTGCCTCAGGCACCTCAGAACTCCTCGGTGGGAGTGCCAACCACCTGGCTCCGCCCCATCATGAAAACATTCCCTGAAGGCCCCCTTGGACAGGGGGGATGAGTCAATAGCTATAATAGGAATATCGCTACGGCAGCTTCACACACACTTAACTGGCCTGCAACATCGCTCTGGCCGGTGACCCGCCTCTTTCCTAAGGGGGCGGGTCGTGCGGCATCACAGCGACGTCACACAGCAGGCGGTCAATAGAAGCAGAGGGGCGGAGATGAGTGGGACGTAAACATCCCGCCCACCTCCTTCCTTCCGCATAGCCGGTGGAGGCAGGTAAGGAGATGTTCCTCACTCCTGTGGCTTCACACACAGCGATGTGGTCTGTTGCAGGAACGAGGAACAACATCATATCTCCTATTGGTGCGACATTATGAAAATGACCGACGCTACACAGATCACCGATTTTCGACGCTTTTGCGATCGTTTATCGGCGCATCTAGGCTTTACACGTTGTGACGTCGTTACCGGCACTGGATGTGTGTCACTTTAGATTTGACCCCGACGATATCGCAGTAGCAATGTCGCAGCGTGCAAAGTACCCCTAACAGTTTTCCACCAGCTGTCCCCTTTTCAAAATGTTTGGATATGCATTAACATAGTGGCCCTTTTTCCGACAGGAAAAACATGCCCCCCAGACTTACGAAAATGGGGGGCTCTTCTCCCCTGGGTGGAAAAAAAAAAGAAAAAGAGTCTACCGAACCAAACACAGGGGGGTCTCAGGACAAGGAGAAAGCCCACGATTGCAGGTCCCCACTAAAAAGAAGACGACAATCCCCACACGTTGGGCCTCATCTCCGGAAGAGTGGGGACGCAGTTTTAAGTACGATGCACAGGACTCCCGAAAGGAGACAAACCAACTGTGATCCCCAGTGGACCACTTAGGAAGCGTCAGTTTGGGCTCCGGGTCCCCGGTCATGACTCCTGCCCGCCCAGAAGATGGGGCTTGGGCCTGAAGATGAACAGCCCACCTTAACTCGGCCACCTGGATGGCGAGTGCTTGCATTTGTTTTGCCAAGCTGGAGATGATATCCATGACAGGAAGAAGAGAGGGGGGAAAAAGAGACAATTTTTTCTGGAGGGGGGTGAAGATAATATCAACAGTTCAGGAAGGAACCCTGGAGACTAAGCTGATCGTAGGACTGTGGGCCCTGCGCTCACCCTGACCCTAGAGGTATCCTTGAAGATAGGGAGGTCCAGATCCCCTCCCTGGATCTTTCTCCTGTCCGACTCTGTTCTAATTCCTCCCCCTGTACCTTCAACCCTGGGATGGGCTGGACACAAAGTAACAACCTCCCCAAGACACAGATGTGGTGCCCTGGACAAGCCAGGTCGTCACAGAACTACACCAACACACCCCACACCCCGGTTAGGCACACCGAAGCCAAGCACAAAATCCTTGTTGCCTTCCTCCAGGGGCTGATGTCAACACCAGGGGGTGGGCCAGGCGGTTGGTCCCGCCCACCGAGGAGTTCACAGTCCTGGAGGCGGGAAAAGGAGGGAGTAGAGATTAGAGTTTGGAAGTGAGAGGAAGTAAAGTGGTAGAGGAGCAGTCTGAAGGCGGTCCGGGTGTGTGGCCCGGACGGAACAGCAAGGTTGGCAGACGGTGGTGACCGTCTGCAGGAGAGGCTAATTGGAGCAAACTGTATGGACCGTGGACGGGTGGTGGCCCGGCGGTACCGGATCGGAGAGTAAAGAGAAGCCAGCACCATCCGGCAGGGCTTACGGACCCTGACAAGGCTAACAGTCGCCGTCAAATTTGTCAAATCCGTTAGTGAAGGGAACCTCCGGGGTTTCCCAGCAGTCAAGACCCGATTGAAGGCAACCGTTCAAACCGTAAAGGGAAAGACAGTCACCGCCAAGGCTACAGTTCCCAGGGCCAGAGCCTGCAGGCAAAAGGGGCTCCCTCAGCATCTATCCAAGCTGGGGAGCGGGTTACCGGTGAGAAGCCATTGGAACCGTAATACAACACAGGTGCAGGGAAAGGCAGTCACCATCAACCTGCTGGGAGGAGAAACACTGCAGCCGTCTGTGGGACCCGTCCATCCAGCCGTTTGTTTTACCGGAGACTTTGCATTCGTCATTGGCTGACGAATGAGTACCACCGTGCCATGCGGCACAGCGCTGCCCCCGCGACCCTGCACCTCACCAGGCCCCGCAACCCGCCTGCCATCCCTAAACCCCTCACCGGGCCCCGGGACAACAAAACCCCCTACCCACGGAGGGGAGAACCAACATCCAAGCTGCTCCCTGTTATCGCTCCCGGGATCCCCGTCCAGAGCAGCGGTGGTGTCACAACCTCACCACAACCGTGGATGGCATCACGGACAATATCCCCAAACCACACCACCCCCCCTTTCACTCACAGGCGAGGAACGCCGCTCGAGTTCCCGGGATCCGGCCCACCGCTCGAGCCACCACCGAGCAGCAGCAGCAGCAGTAGCCGGACCCGAGCAGTGGGTGAGCGCAGCGTCCCCTCCTCCGTCCGCCACACAGACAAGGGGTTTAAACTGAAATACACTCACACCGCAAACAACCACGGAGCAGAGACAAAACAACACCGGAGGGAATAAACCAAAAGGGGTAGCAGCTAGTCATACTAGGGAACTCTCAAACAGCGCAGACAACAAGTCACTGGTCATCAAAAGAGGAATGCCACTGACGCCAGGATATCACAATTGCAAGCAAAGACTATCTTCGGTGATGGTACAGAAAACTCACCCAGACTTAGGTAGGAGGAGACCAGCTGGAAATGGTGATTAGCAAACCTGGTTCACTGAGAGGCCAGCCGCTGCTCCAGGAGGCATTAACTCCTAAAGTTCCAGAAGCAGTCGTAAATAAAACAACCAACGTCTGACAGAACAGAGCTACTTGTAGAAACTAGGTTGCTTGTAGGAAGTATGTGCAGTGTCCAATCAGGTAATAGCAAAGTGCGCATGCCGATCCGAGTGACGCAGAGTAGGTTGTGTAGTAGTGATCCGTAGACGAGGATCCACACCGCGCATAACAGTCTCGAGCACCCCGATGCTTGATCAAGTAACGAGCATTGCTGAGCATGCTTGCTCATCACTAATTTTCATATATAAAACGCAATATATATAGTCAAAAATCTAAAACTAAGATAAAGCACAATGTGTGACAATAAAAACACATTTTAATGGCACTAGCACACGAAGTCATGTCAGAATTGAAAAATGTTGGCTTAGCAATAAATGTCAAATTTGGCACACTCCCTTATAAGTTAAAAAATAAAGCAAAAAAGACACTCAGATAAAAAGCACAATAACAGAGAGATTTCCAAAACTACTACAGTGCCTACAAGTAGTCTTCAACCCCCTGCAGATTTAGCAGGTTTGATAAGATGCAAATAAGTTAGAGCCTGCAAACTTCAAACAAGAGCAGGATTTATTAACAGATGCATAAATCTTACAAACCAACAAGTTATGTTGCTCAGTTAAATTTTAATAAATTTTCAACATAAAAGTGTGGGTCAATTATTATTCAACCCCTAGGTTTAATATTTTGTGGAATAACCCTTGTTTGCAATTACAGCTAATAATCGTCTTTTATAAGACCTGATCAGGCCGGCACAGGTCTCTGGAGTTATCTTGGCCCACTCCTCCATGCAGATCTTCTCCAAGTTATCTAGGTTCTTTGGGTGTCTCATGTGGACTTTAATCTTGAGCTCCTTCCACAAGTTTTCAATTGGGTTAAGGTCAGGAGACTGACTAGGCCACTGCAACACCTTGATTTTTTTCCCTCTTGAACCAGGCCTTGGTTTTCTTGGCTGTGTCTTTTGGGTCGTTGTCTTGTTGGAAGATGAAATGCCGACCCATCTTAAGATCCTTGATGGAGGAGCGGAGGTTCTTGGCCAAAATCTCCAGGTAGGCCGCGCTATCCATCTTCCCATGGATACGGACCAGATGGCCAGGCCCTTTGGCTGAGAAACAGCCCCACAGCATGATGCTGCCACCACCATGCTTGACTGTAGGGATGGTATTCTTGGGGTCGTATGCAGTGCCATCCAGTCTCCAAACGTCACGTGTGTGGTTGGCACCAAAGATCTCGATCTTGGTCTCATCAGACCAGAGAACCGTGAACCAGTCTGTCTCAGAGTCCTCCAAGTGATCATGAGCAAACTGTAGACGAGCCTTGACATGACGCTTTGAAAGTAAAGGTACCTTACGGGCTCGTCTGGAACGGAGACCATTGCGGTGGAGTACATTACTTATGGTATTGACTGAAATAAATGTCCCCACTGCCATGAGATCTTCCTGGAGCTCCTTCCTTGTTGTCCTTGGGTTAGCCTTGACTCTTCGGACAAGCCTGGCCTCGGCACGGGTGGAAACTTTAAAAGGCTGTCCAGGCCGTGGAAGGCTAACAGTAGTTCCATAAGCCTTCCACTTCCGTATGATGCTCCCAACAGTAGAGACAGGTAGGCCCAACTCCTTGGAAAGGGTTTTGTACCCCTTGCCAGCCTTGTGACCCTCCACGATCTTGTCTCTGATGGCCTTGGAATGCTCCTTTGTCTGTCCCATGTTGACCAAGTATGAGTGCTGTTCACAAGTTTGGGGAGGGTCTTAATTAGTCAGAAAAGGCTGGAAAAAGAGATAATTAATCCAAACATGTGAAGCTCATTGTTGTTTGTGCCTGAAATACTCCTTAATACTTTAGGGGAACCAAACAGAATTCTGGTGGATTGAGGGGTTGAATAATAAATGACCCTCTGAATAAACTTTTCACAATTTTAAAAAAAAAAGAAAAAAGAAATAACATTTTTTTTTGCTGCATTTCACACTTCCAGGCTGATCTACAGTCCAAATGTCACAATGCCAAGTTACTTCCGAATGTGTAAACCTGCTAAATCTGCAGGGGGTTAAATACTACTTGTAGGCACTGTATGTAAGAAAGCCCCCCCATAATATTCACAAGGAAATGCACCTTCTTGGTGTTCTGTCATTGACCATTTGTGGTTACACCGGTGTGTTTTTCTTTACTGTGGAATATTCTAGTGCACAGCAGGTGTGGTGTGAAATTAGCTCATTCTCCAATAGTGGTTTTGCAGAAATGTTTTCATTGACTGCCAGTCATTTTTCACTGTTTGCTTTGGATCCTTTCCTTGTTTGAATATCTTGTCCCCAAACAAAAATCCCAATGGGGAATTTCTACCTACTGTAATCACACAGGAATTAATCACTCAGTAAGAATAATTCTGCACACACTGGCAGGGCTCAGGAGCTCATACTGACAAAGGAAGGTCTTACCAGAAAATGAAACTTTAACTTTTAACTGTTCTTAATATCCTTCCTAAAAAAGATATTGGAATCATTCTACATCTGCGGCGTCCATGGAAGAAGCCTTCTCTGGAATGTTCATGTGTCATTTAGTCAACATAATAACTCTGTAGGATAACAGCAGACATGTTAATTACTAAGTGAGACAATTGTTTCTAGGAGTTGTTTCAACAAGGAAACATTGACATAATTCAGAAGAAATACTGTAAGACATTTCGCTTTATGGTTTGTAACGGTATGCCACCAAGGATTACATACAGGCAGTCAATCAGTCTTGGCGAATATGAAGGATCAGGGTTTTTTTTAATAGAATACACAGTATAATATGAATCGTAATTGCCACATTATATAAATAAAACAAAAAAACTACAGGTAAAATACTTTTTTATAAGACATATTAAATAAAAAGAGGGTTTGTTATGTTGATTGGAAACTTATTAGGATCAACACACACAAGTTGTCTATATGGACATACACGTCTTAGGAAGTTGAATACAATTATATCTTGATATCTGCAATCCGATGTCTTATTCTTGAGAAATCCACTTGTTTCCTAATATGCAAATGAGCTCTTAAGATATATGGGCTGGACATAGATCTCCTTGAAACTCCACCTCTAAAGGGGTGTGAGACATGTAATGACTGACAGTCTGCTATCCAGATCTACATGTTTCACACTCGTAACGTTCCCTTTTATTTAAAGCTGAAGGCAAATTCCCAGGGAGATCTATGTCCAGCCCATAGATCTCAATAGTTCACTCATATATTAGGAAAAAACATTTATCTGAAGTAAGATATATCTCAGACTCCACCTCCAAAGGGGTGTGAGACATGTAATGACTGACAGTCTGCTTTCCTGATCTACATGTCTCACACTCATAACCTTCCCTCAATGGTGTGTATGTGGAGTTAAAGTTTACCCTGTCATGAAAAAGACTTATATGCATCTATTGACCATAACAGGGGATTGGAGGCCATTGGTGTGGCGCTGACAGGTTCTGACATGGCCCCGAGGAGTGCACAGTGTTGTCCTGGCGCTGTTGGAGTTCATCCTCAGAAGGAATTTTTTTCTTTTTCGGGATGATTTCTTCCTGCAGCGCCGGGGGACAGCCATGGGGTCCAATGTGGCCTCGAATTATGCAAACATCTATATGGCTGTCTTCGAGGACAAACATGTGTAGTCCTCTCCTTATTGGGGCTCTGTGGGGGCCTGGTAGCGTTACATCGACGCCGTCTTCCTGATGTGGCATGGCACCATTGAGGGTCTCCTGGCATTCCAGGAGTACCGCAATGGTGTGTATGTGGAGTTAAAGTTTACCCTGTCATGGTCAAGTGAGAAGATACAGTTTTTGGACACCTTGCTATATAAAAATGGTCTAAAATTGGAAATAGACATCTTTACAAAGGTGACAGACAGGAACAGCATTTTACAATTTAATAGCTGTAATTCACGTAAAATGGTGGAGTCACTTCCTTGGAGTCAATTACTTAGGGTCAGATGGGTTGTATCTTCAGATGAGACTGTTGACTTAAGACTGAAGGTCTTTGTTGATGGACATTATCACCACACACCATCATCTATCCCCTGGGGCCTAGCCCTACTTGCGGATGGCCGCAACATCCAGGCTGCCATTAACATCAGCCCCAGCGGTGAAAAACTGTGCAGCGGCAGCTCCATCTCCATAGCCGCAAGTGGCATCATGACAAAAACTTTATTAAAAATGCCCTGTAAATACCCCCTTTGTAAAAGCACCCCAGTGTCACCAAACTGGGCGCCGGCCATCACAACCGTGACACACTTCCCAGTGAAACCAGGCCCGGGACCGAGTACCCCATAGCCCTGGGATGCGACACTATGAGGGCAGTAATGTTTGAGGAGGTTGTTACAGGCGGCTATTTTTAAGAGGTCCTATGGAAGCAGTTATATTTAAAGCAATTATCACCAGGAATAAGGTAACAAAAAATACAAATAAAGGTGGGTAAAACATAAAAAGTAACCAAAGAAAGAATTGAAAGAAAAAAAAGACAACAAAGGAAAGAGAAGATAATGAAAGTGTAATGTCCAACTATATCAATACTAGCAAAATAAAATATCACATGACAACTATTCTTATCAAATGATGTGTATCAAAAAACAGAACCCAATATCACATAAATATGCAACATGATTAAACTCAGTGCTAATAAGTGATGTATAAAATAACAATATGCAATAAATTCAAGAAGCAATGCAAATGAAAGATTACAAATGATTACGTGACATTAAATTAAGAAATAGTCATGATAAAAATGTTTTTCTTGTAGAGATTTTTTTGATAACGCAGGTGAAATCTTTATCCACAGTGCTATGTCTTCTGCACATATAGGAGATATATGAAACAAATCAAAATATCTTCATACAAACATATTGTAAAACAGGACCAGACAAGACACAAGTAAAAAAACCCAGAATAACAGAGAAAAGAAATGAGCAGTATCACAAAGTGGGTGGCGACCAATTATAAAGGGGTCTGTTGTGAATGTCAGTTATGCTTTGGCTGCTGGGAGGCTTCCTCTTGTGGCCAGGAATGGTTTGGACATAGACCAGGTGTGTTGAGCAATGGGCGTTTCCATTGCTAACTCTCTGTTTATTTAAATCCTGGTCTGATTGCAGGCTATGCCGGATGTCAGTTGTTCTTTGTTCACCAGCCTGCTTCATTCTGCTCCACACCACATCTATCCCAGATAAGTGCTTTGCTCTTTATTTGTTGTTTGGTTCTTTTACTCTTATCTGAGTTTGTCTTTTGCTGTGGTTGTTTTCAGTTTATTTGCATGCAGGGATCTTCCCTCGCAGTTGCTCAGCTGGGAAACTCCCTGCAGTTATGTTTGGAGTATTGCTCCTATAAGTCCATGTGTTTGTGGCTTTTGAATTTTTAATGATTCTTGTTTTCTGTTCATTGGTATGACAAGAGCACCTGGTATAGGACGGAGTGCAGATCATGCGATCTGAGGGCCTTTTTGTACTATCAGGAATTTGGAATTTTGCATGGTTTTTCTCTGGCCACCATCAGCCCCTTTCCTGTCCTTTCCTATTTTAGTCAGTGGGCCTCACCTTTTGCTAATCCTATCATCTATCTGTGTATTGTGTTTTCCTATATCACCCCAGTCTTTGAATGTGGGGGTCTTGCTATTCTTTGTCTATTTTCTGAGGCAGAGAGTTATTCATCTTTCCTTTCTTCAGGATAGCTAGTTCTCCGGCTGGGTTCGCGGTGCATAGGATGCTAGTTCACCCCTCGGCTACTTCTAGTGTTGATGGTTAGTAAGGGGATGGCGGCCAGATTAGTTGCCAATGCTATTGTCACCTTTTACCAATGAGTTATGGTGGTCTTCCATGGTTCCGGATCATAACAGGGGTCTAGTGCACTCCCACCTCCGCAGAAGCAACAGACATTATATAGATATATAATAAAAGTTTGTGCTGTGTGTTGTGTGTCGGGAGATAGGTCGAGATTTTTGAGCTTCAAAAATAATTGTAAATTATTTTTTGACCTGCGCCCTAAGTCCTCAGGGAATCCCGTACAACAGGTTAAGATTGTCATCTCCTTACTGCGTGGTGACCTTCAGGACTGGGCCTTCCCTTTAGCGTCTGATGATCCGATTCTCAGTGATGTGGACTAGAGTTGAGCGCGGTTCGTGGTTCTCCAGTTCGCGGTTTGAGTGATTTTGGGGGCTGTTCTAGATCGAACTAGAACTCAAGCTTTTTGCAAAAGCTCGATAGTTCTAGTTACGTTCGAGAACGGTTCTAGCAGCAAAAAGACAAGCTAATTACTAGCTGCCTTTCCGCTGTAATAGTGTAAGTCAATTTCAGCGTATAGTGTGCGGGAACAGCGCATTCAGATCACTGCTGCTGGGATAATGGCGATCGCCGATTTTTTTTTCCCTTGTCTTCCTTCCCTAAGTGCGCGCGTGTAGTGTGGCGGGCCAGCATGTCAGCCAATCCCAGACACACACAGCTAAGTGGACTTTTAGCCAGAGAAGCAACGGCATGTGTGATAGGGTGTCCATGTCACTTGTCCCTGCATTATAAAAACGGGTATCTGGCCGTCCGGACGATATTATCTCTTCTGCGATTTTAACAGCTACAGATAAGAGCGTCTGTGTAGCTAAGGTCAGGGACTTCCTTGCTGCATTTCCCTATTAGGAGAGATAGAAAGTGAGGCTTCCTTTCCTCTACACAGACCCACAACCCTGCCACTGTACCCTCCTGCCCTTTGCACAATCCAGCTCATTGTTACTAAGCCATTATACTAGCAAACACTGAGGAAACTTAGTGGCATCCTAAAAGTGGCTGTTGGACTTCATTATTGTCCCACTGGTGCAAAGCTATTTACAGCACCACTGCATTGCACACTCAAACTCATTGTTACTAAGCCATTATACTAGCAAACACTGAGTAAGCTTAGTGGCACCCTAAAAGTGGCTGTTGGACTTCCATTAGTGTCCCACTAGTGCAAATCTATTTGCAGCACTTCTGCATTGCACACTCAAGCTCATTGTAACAAAGCCATTATACTAGCAAACACTGAGGAAACTTAGTGGCATCCTAAAAGTGGCTGTTGGACTTCCATTATTGTCCCACTGGTGCAAAGCTATTTGCAGCACCTCTGCATTGCACACTCAAACTCATTGTTACTAAGCCATTATAATAGCAAACTATGCTGGATAATTATGCTGGATAATTATTGTTGTTTATTCTGCTGTTAATAAAGCTAGACCACCGCTGCAATCTACACCACCTCTCAATTTTTACTACAACATTTTAAGTGCACAATCTTGTCGCAATCAAAATGAGTGGCAAAATGACAGATGCTGGTGGAAAGGGGAAGAGGCGTGTTAGAAAAGGAAAAAAAGGGTTTGTCCGTGGGGAAGGTGGCAAAGCTCCATTAACATCTGCTGAAGATAGAACATCTTCCAGCAAAAGTAAGATGTCTACTACTTACCGTGGACAATCCGATGTGCTCCCATTTTTATGGACACGAACAACTGGAACAAAGGCTGATGATGGCCAAAAAAAGAAAATGCTTGAATGGATCTCAAGTGGTCCAACAAGCGCCCTCTCCACCACCTCAACTACCGTATCCAAAAAACACCAGTCCTCTGAGTTGTCATCCCAATCACACTTGCTTTCTCCCAGCTCTGAAGTCTCCATCCGCCCTGCACAGTATGGTGGAACTGAGATGGCTGAGTCTGCAGAGCTGTTCAGTCACACTATAGCCTGGGAATCAGAGGTCTGCTCCCAAGCTACAGTGAGTACAGACCAGGAAATGGTCTGCAGTGATGCCCAGAACCTTCGTGACTCTGATTCAGGCCATGAGAACCAAGTTTCTGAGCATAACGTTGACCCTTATTCACAAACTGTAACACCTGTTGTTATAGACAATGAGGAACATACTGATGACGATGAGACGCAGATACAAGATTGTGATGACAACTTAAATATTCTGTCAGGGCAAGAAGAGGCTCGGTCTGAGGGTGAGGGGAGTGCAAACACAATGCTTGATGAGGAAGTTCTAGATCCCACCTACTGTCAACCCACAGTCAGGCACTCGAGGAGGTCAACAGAGGTGGTGGAGGAGGATGCAACTGACGACGAAGTTACCTTGCGCCTTCCTGGACAGAGTCGGAGTACTGGTAGCACGTCTATAACTGCATCCTCAGCCACCACTCTGCCTCTGAGCACTAGTCGGGGGGGCTCAGCAGGTCGCATGCCCTCTAAGCCTTGCCTAGCCTGGACCTTTTTTGACATAGCAAAAGATCGCCCAAATCATGTGATATGTAAAATTTGTCGTGATTCTGTTAGTAGAGGGCAAAACCTCAGGAGTTTGACAACTTCTTCCATTAATCGTCACATGAATAAATATCATATGTCTCAGTGGGAAGCTCACCGTGCTCCAATGCCGTCTAGCGGAGTGAACCATCCACCGCCTGCCCCTTCAAGTGCATCCGCGCGCTCTTCATCTTCTAGGACTGTGGGGACAGCTGTCACACCTGGTTTTCCACACACAACTTCCACCACTGTAACCGCAACAGGCAGTTTGCTTGGTAGGTCATCAGTTGGTTTGGAAGGGGAAACAAGTACGTGTGTACAGCTCTCTCAGACATCGATAGCATCAACGTTGGATGAAGGCAACATCATGTCTACGCCTGCACTTTCCTCACAAACCTGCATTTTTACAGGGACACCCTACTCACCACCGTCTACACACAGCAGCCAGATCTCTGTCCCTCAGATGTGGACAAATAAAAGGCCATTTTCTGCGACCCATGACAAAGCTAAGAAGTTGACTTTATCCCTCTGTAAGCTCTTGGCTACCGAAATGCTGCCTTTCCGCCTGGTGGACACACAGGAATTTAGAGACCTTATGTCTGTCGCTGTGCCCCAGTATCAGATGCCCAGTCGCCACTACTTCTCTAAGAAAGGTGTGCCTGCGCTACACCAGCATGTCGCACACAACATCACCGCTTCCTTGAGAAACTCTGTGTGTGAACGGGTGCATTTCACCACCGATACTTGGACCAGTAAGCATGGACAGGGACGTTACATGTCACTGACTGGGCACTGGCAAACTATGGTGATAGATGGTGAAGGGTCTGCTGCACAAGTCTTGCCGTCCCCACGACTTGTGTGTCAATCCTCTGTCTGTCCAAGTTCCGCCACTGATTCTGCCTCCTCCACCTCGTCTGGGTCCTCCACCTCCGCCCCAAGCCTGCTTGGTCAGGCCACCAGCATTCTAACTGCGCAGAAGGAATCACGCACCCCTCATTACTATGCTGGCAGCAGAGCGCAACGGCATCAGGTGGTCTTTAGCTTGAAATGTCTTGGAAATAAGACTCACACAGTGGCTGAGTTGTGGGCAGCTCTGGAGTTTAATAAATGGTTGTCTCCACTCAACCTGCAGCCTGGTAAGGCCGTGTGCGACAATGCTGCAAACCTGGGTGCGGCCCTTCGCCTGGGCAAGGTGACACACGTGCCTTGTATGGCTCACGTGTTGAACCTTGTTGTCCAGCAATTTTTAACACACTATCCCGGCCTAGATGGCCTTCTGACCAGGGCACGAAAACTGTTTGCTCACTTCCGCCGTTCAACCACCGCTGCTGAGCGACTTGAATCGCTCCAGAAGTCTTTCGGCCTGCCGGTTCATCGCCTGAAATGCAATGTGCCAACACGCTGGAATTCGACTCTCCACATGTTACAGCGACTGTGGCAGCACCGTCGAGCCCTGGTGCAATACGTCATGAGGTGGGGCAGATCACCCTGATGGAGTGGTCTCAGATCAAGGACCTATGCCTCCTTCTGCACAGTTTCGACATGGCGACGAATATGTTTAGCGCTGACAATGCCATTATCAGCATGACGATTCCAGTCATTTACATGCTGGAGCACACGCTAAACACTATTCGGAGTCAGGGGGTGGGACAACAGGAAGGGGAGGAACTACAGGAGGATTCATATGCGCAAGAGACAACAACATCACCAAGGTCCAGACGTTCATCATCACCAACGCGGCAGGCATGGGACCATGGGGGACAGGGATCAACAAGGGCGCATGGTAGCAGGCGAAATGTTGAGGAAGGTGCAGGAGAACATGAAGAAATGGAGGACGAACTGTCCATGGACATGGAAGACTCAGCGGATGAGGGAGACCTTGGTCAAATTTCAGTTGAAAGAGGTTGGGGGGAGATGTCAGAGGAAGAAAGAACGGTTAGCACCTCTATGCCACGAACACAGCGTGGACTTGGTCCGCATGGCTGCGCAAGACACATGAGTGCCTTCTTGCTGCACTACCTCCAACATGACCCTCGTATTGTCAAAATTAGAAGTGATGATGACTACTGGATTGCCACACTATTAGATCCCCGGTACAAGTCCAACTTTTGTGACATAATTCCAGCCATAGAAAGAGATGCACGTATGCAGGAGTATCAGCAAAAGCTGTTACTTGATCTTAGCTCGGCTTTTCCACCAAACAACCGTGCAGGTGCAGGGAGTGAATCTCCCAGTTGTAACTTGACAAACATGGGACGGTCTCGTCATCTTCAACAGTCTACCCGTACCAGTAGCACCGTATCTGGTGCTGGTAACAGCAATTTTATTGAATCTTTTCATCATTTTTTTAGACCCTCCTTTGCAAGGCCACCAGAGACAACAAGTCTGACACATAGTCAACGTCTGGAGAGGATGATACAGGAGTATCTCCAAATGAACATCGATGCAATGACTTTGCAAATGGAGACTTGCTCATTTTGGGCTTCAAATCTAGAAAAATGGCCAGAGCTCTCCACGTACGCCTTGGAGATTTTGTCGTGTCCAGCTGCCAGCGTTGTCTCTGAACGTGTCTTCAGTGCTGCTGGGTGTGTGCTGACAGATAAGCGCACGCGTCTGTCCAGTGACAATGTGGACAGACTAACGTTCATCAAAATGAACAAGTCATGGATCCACAAGGAATTTACTACCCCTGTGTCATCCTGGGGAGAGTAAATGCTCGTGGATTTAAAATGTGCTTGATGCAAATCTACCTGTGAAGTGTACAACTGGGGCACAACTGCTGCCACTGAAGGGGTGGGTGTGTGTGTGGCCCAATTTTTGGAAAAAAGGGAGACTCCGCTTGGAGTAACCCTTGCTTGCATTGTTTTTAAAAATGATCCAAGATGCACAGAGCTGGGATCAGGAAAGACTTTGCTACCTACCCCGGTGTCATCCTGGGGACGGTTAAGTATGGCGTATTTTTGAATGTGCTTGATGCAAATCTACCTGTGAAGTGTACAACTGGGGCACAAGTGCTGCCACTGAAGGGGTGGGTGTGTGTGTGGCCCAATTTTTGGAAAAAAGGGAGACTCCGCTTGGAGTAACCTTGCGGTGTTTTACATGATTTTAGAAGGGCATTGTTACGGGGGGCTGTCTGATAATAAAACCTAAAGTAATGTCAGATAGTCCGGGTCCACCGTGCAAAAACTCTGCTGCAGACTATGGCAGAGGATAAGGGGTATATAAGTGTGCCACTGTAAAAAATAATAGCACAAGTGCAGAGTGCAATACCTCTGTTAAACTCACAGAGGAATATAATTAGAAAATAAAGCAATTCCTCCCTTACTTGGAGGGTGTGTGGAATGGTCTCTGTTAAAGATCACAGAGACAAAAGCAGTGAGTGTGAAATGACACCTACCTAGGTCCGTTCCTCTAGTGGTGCAAAAGAGACGGACAGCAGCATAAGCCGCACAAAGCTCCTACCTCTGTTCGCTCCCCTAGTGTGCGAGGATACGAACAACTGCCAGACGCAGTATAAGGAACGTTACCCTAGCGGCAACGTCCACCTACGAGTAGAATCACAAGGCCCAGCCGGACCATGTGCCTCAGGCACCTGCCTATGTCTGCTCCACTAAGAGGTAAGGATACCGACTGCAGCCGAAGCTGTAAGGTATAAGAACGCTACCCTGCCGGTAGCGCTTACCTAACATAGACAGAGAGATGCCTAGAGTGACGTGCACAGGGCGTCTACCCTCATGCATGAACCAAGAGGACTGAGCGCCGGGCGGCGTGCGTCAGGGTCTTATATAGACTCTGTGCCTCATCCAAGATGGAGGACACCAGAGCAAATCCGCTGCCAGAATGACAGCAATGACGTCACGCTGGCCTATCACCGAGCAAAGCATCACAAGCACATGACCAGCGACCAATCGGCAGAGAAGGTGTCAGAGATATGTGACCACGTGTCACAAGCACATGACCAGTGGCCAATCAGCTTAGAAGGTGTCAGAGACATGTGACCTCGTGTCAGCGATGATGTCACCCGCACATGTGCAATGGCTCCAAGATAGGACTTAGTCTCCAGCGCTTGCACATGTGCAGTAGCAAGAAATCCGGACATAGTCTCCAGAGCCACAGCAACCGTAACAGGCATGCCATGCCTATATCTGTGTCTCATCCTCTTTTCCTTGTAACGCTGTTTTGTTTTCGCATGAGAATTTGTTCTTGTCACTTTCCCATGTGTTTGTGTTGTGTTGTGAGTTGTTTGTCACCTTTTGGACACCTTTGAGGGTGTTTTTTAGATGTTTTTATGTGTTTGTGATTGCCTCCCATTGTTTCCTATGCGGTTCGAGTGGTTCGCAGAATCGGTTCGCCGAACCGAACTCGAACGAGACCTCTGTTCGGCGAACCGAACTCGAGCCGAACCACGGCCGGTTCGCTCATCTCTAATGTGGACTCCTTTTTTCAGGCCTTGGGTTTATTATATGATGAACCCACTATTGTGGACCAAGCAGAAAAGGTCTTGTTGTCCTTAACTCAGGGTTTGGATTCTGTAGAAACGTTTTGTCAGAAATTTCTAAAGTGGGCAGTTCTTACCAAATGGAATGATGATGCGCTTGCGGCTCTTTTTCGCAAGGGTATTGCGGATGCTGTGAAGGATGTAATGGTAGGATTTCCCGTCCCTTCTGGTCTTGATGCCCCTATGACCTTGGCCATTCAGATTGATAGGCAGTTACGTGAGCACAGGAAGATACCTGCTGGTTTTGTGCCTGTGGAGCAGCCTTGGGAGCCTATGGAGTGTGATAGGGTCCTTTCTAATGCTAGTCGGCAGGGGTTCAGACGGAAGAATAGACTGTGCTTCTATTGTGGAGACGCTTCTCATAACATCTCTGTCTGCCCTAAACTTGAAAGGAGATTGGCTACTTCTGTTACTGTGGGTTCTTTGCAACCAAAGTTTCTTTTGTCTGTCACATTGATTTGCTCATTGTCTTCCTTTTCTGCATTTTCCTTTGTGGATTCAGGGGCAGCGCTCAATTTGATGGATTTTGGGTTTGCTAGGGATTGTGGTTTCCCCATGATTCCTTTGCAAACTACTATTTCTTTAAGGGGCATTGATTCTACCCCTTTGGCAGAAAATAAACCCCAATTTTGGACCCAGGTGCCTATGAGAGTTGCACCAGCGCATCAGGAAACTTGTACGTTTTTAGTATTGCATAATCTACAGGATACCTTGGTACTGGGATTTCCGTGGTTGCAGAACCATAATCCAGTTCTTGACTGGAGATCCTTGTCGGTAGCTAGTTGGGGTTGTCAAGGTTTGCATCAGGACCTTTCCGTGTCGTCCACGTCTGCTCAGGCAGTTGATGTTCCGGCCTTCTTGTCTGATTTCCGTGAGGTATTTAATAACCAGGAATCTGATTCTCTACCCCCACACCGGGACTGTGACTGTGCCATTGAGCTGGTGCCAGGTTGTAAATTTCCCAAGGGGCGGATTTTCAACTTGTCTGTGCCCGAACATGATGCCATGCGGTCATACATCAGGGAATCATTGGAGAAGGGGCACATTCGGCCCTCATATTCTCCTTTGGGTGCTGGCTTCTTCTTTGTTGCTAAGAAAGATGGTTCATTGAGGCCTTGTATTGATTACCATCTTCTTAATAAAATTACGATCAAATATCAGTACCCTTTGCCTCTGATGTCTGATCTGTTCTCTAGAGTGAAGAGTGCCAAATGGTTTACAAAACTGGATCTCAAGGGTGCGTATAATCTCATCCGTATTAAGGAGGGTGATGAATGGAAGACGGCTTTTAATACTCCTGAGGGGCATTTTGAGTACCTAGTGATGCCTTTTGGGCTCACTAATGCACCCTCCATCTTCCAGGCCTTCATGAATGATATTTTTCGGGACCTTATTGGTAAATTTTTGATTGTTTATTTGGATGACATCTTGATTTTTTTCTGATGATTGGGACTCTCATGTTGGGCAAGTACGGGCTGTTTTTCAGATACTTAAGGATCATGCACTGTACGTTAAGGGGTCAAAGTGCCTCTTTGGGGTGCAAAGGATTTCCTTTTGGGCTTCATCTTGTCTCCCTCCGCTATCGAAATGGACCCGGTTAAGGTTCAGGCTATTTACGACTGGGTGCAACCGACTTCTCTAAAATTCCTGCAGCAGTTTTTGGGGTTTGCTAATTTTTACCGTAAATTTATAGCCAATTTTTCTGCCATTGTCAAACCTCTGACGGATTTGACAAAGAAGGGAGCTGATGCTGAGCATTGGACCCCTGAGGCAATTGTGGCCTTCCAGGAGCTTAAAAGGCGATTCACTTCTGCCCCAGTCCTGCAGCAACCTAATGTGTCTCGCCCATTTCAAGTTGAGATCGATGCCTCAGAGATTGGAGCAGGAGCTGTTCTGTCTCAACGAGACGCTACTTCGGGTAAACTTAAGCCCTGTGCCTTTTTCTCTCGGAAGTTTGCTCCTTCTGAACGGAATTATGATGTGGGGAACCGGGAATTATTGGCTATGAAGTGGGCATTTGAAGAGTGGAGGCATTGGTTGGAGGGGGCTAGACATCAAGTTGTGGTGCTTACGGACCACAAGAATCTTACCTATCTGGAATCGGCCAAGAGGTTGAATCCTCGGCAGGCCTGGTGGGCTTTGTTTTTTACCCGGTTTAATTTTGTGGTCTCTTTTTTGCCGGGCACCAAGAATGTTAAGGCTGATGCCCTTTCCAGGAGTTTCTGCACTGACTTTTTGGAGGTTGTCGAGCTGTCTACTATCTTGAATGATGGTATAGTTTTCTCGGCCACTTCGCCTGATCTGCGGTTGGCACTGGCGGAATTTTAGGGGGATAAACCTGAGAGATGTCCTACAGGGAAACTGTTTGTCCCAGACCAATGGAGAGACCGAGTTGTCTCTGAGGTTCATTGCTCTGTTTTGGCGGGTCATCCTGGCATTTTTGGTACTCGGGATCTTGTGAGACGCTCTTTTTGGTGGCCTTCCCTGTCCCGGGATGTCCGTCGTTTTGTGCAGTCGTGTGGAGTTTGTTCTAGGTCCAAGCCCTGTTGTTCACGTTCTAGTGGGCTATTATTGCCTTTGCCGGTACCTAAGAAACCTTGGACGCACATCTCTATGGATTTTATTTCAGAGCTTCCCGTCTCTCAGAAAATGACTGTGATTTGGGTGATCTGTGATAGATTCTCCAAGATGGTCCACTTGGTTCCCCTATCTAAGTTACTGTCGTCATCAGAGTTGGTGCCTTTGTTTTTCCAACATGTTGTTCGTTTGCATGGTATTCCCGAAAACATTGTTTCTGACAGAGGGGTGCAGTTTGTATCCAGGTTTTGGAGGATTTTTTGCTCCAAATTGGGTGTTCAGCTGTCTTTCTCCTCGGCGTTTCATCCTCAGACCAACGGTCAGACTGAAAGGGCTAACCAGACCCTGGAGACCTATTTACGGTGTTTTGTTTCTGCGGATCAGGATGACTGGATTTTGTTTTTGCCTTTGGCTGAATTTGCCCTTAACAATAGAGCTAGCTCTACCACATTGGTGTCCTCCTTTTTCTGCAATTTTGGGTATCACCCCAGGTTCCTCTTGGGGCAGTTTGAGGCGTCTGACTGTCCAGGGGTGGATTCGGTGGTAAACAGAATGCAGCAGATTTGGGGGCAGGTAGTGGATAAATTGTTTCAGTCCCAAGAAACTGCCCAAAAGTTTGCCAACCGGCGTCGGACTGTTGGTCCCCGGTTTAAAGTGGGAGATATGGTGTGGTTGTCCTCTAAAAATATTCCTATGAGTGTTCCATCTCCTAAATTTAAGCCCAGATTTATTGGACCTTATAAGATTTCGGAGATTATCAACCCTGTATCTTTCCGTTTGACTCTGCCTGTGTCATTTAAGATTCACAATGTCTTCCATAAGTCCTTGTTGAAGAGACATGTGGAGCCAGCAGTTCCTACAGCAGCGCCTCCTGACCCTGTTTTGGTACAAGGGGATCTGGAGTATGAGGTTGAAAAAATTCTGGATTCCCGTCGCAGTAGGCATCAGCTTCAGTACCTTGTGAAATGGAAGGGTTATGGGCAGGAGGATAACGCTTCGGTTGTGGCTTCTGACATTCATGCGGACAGGTTGGTTCTTGCCTTCCATCATGCTCATCCCGAGCAACCCGGTGGCGTTGGTGAGGGTTCGGTGACCCCTCCTCAAGGGGGGGGGGGGGTACTGTTGTGAATGTCAGTTATGCCTTGGCTGCTGGGAGGCTCCCTCTGGCCAGGAATGGTTTGGACATAGACCAGGTTTGTTGAGCAATGGGCGTTTCTATTGCTAACTCTCTGCTTATTTAAATAGTGGTCTGATATCAGGCTATCAGGCTATGCCGGATGTCAGTTGTTCTTTGTTCACCAGCCTGCTTCATTCTGCTCCACACCACATCTATCCCAGATAAGTGCTTTGCTCTTTATTTGTTGTTTGGCTCTTTTACTCTTATCTGAGTTTGCCTTTTGCTGTGGTTGTTTTCAGTTTATTTGCATGCAGGGATCTTCCCTTGCAGTTGCTCAGCTGGGAAACTCCCTGCAGTTATGTTTGGAGTATTGCTCCTATAAGTCCATGTGTTTGTGGCTTTTGAATTTGTAATGAGTCTTGTATTCTGTTCATTGGTATGACAAGAGCGCCTGGTATAGGACGGAGTGCAGATCGTGCGATCTGGGGGCCTTTTTGTACTATCAGGAATTTGGAATTTTGCATGGTTTTTCTCTGGCCACCATCAACCCCTTTCCTGTCCTTTCCTATTTTAGTCAGTGGGGGCCTCACCTTTTGCTAATCCCATCATCTATCTGTGTATTGTGTTTTCCTATATCACCCCAGTCTTTGAATGTGGGGGGCTTGCTATTCTTTGTCTGTTTTCTGAGGCAGAGAGTTATTCATCTTTCCTTTCTTCAGGATAGCTAGTTCTCAGACTGGGTTCGCGGTGCATAGGATGTTAGTTCACCCCTCGGCTACTTCTAGTGTTGATGGTTAGTAAAGAGATGGCGGCCAGATTAGTTGCCAATGCTCTTGTCACCTTTTACCAATGAGTTATGGTGGTCTTCCATGGTTCCGGATCATAACAGGGGTCTAGTGCACTCCCACCTCCGCAGAAGCAACAGACATTATATAGATGTATAATAAAAGCTTGTGCTGTGTGTTGTGTAGCCACCAGGTGACAATGTGGCTCAAGTGATCGTTTCACTGATACCCATTGGGAAGGAAGGGATTAGTTGCAGTGAGGGCTGTACTTTATAAAATGGGCAAGTTATAGGAAGAAGACAGGAGAGTCCCCAGAGAGGAGAAACAGATTAGAAGCCCAGAGTAGTGATTTAGCAAGACCCTCAGGGTCAAAATCAGACTCCGGACATGTGGGGTCCTGTGCCTGGAAGGACTGACAGAAATTACATCCCCTGCAGGCGGGTTTAGTCTGGACTGTATAAGTGGCATCTGTTTCCCTGGAAAGAATTCCCAATGACTCCCTTCAAGAGACTGACGGTTAGTGTGACCCTAAGGATAGGGTGGGCACTTGGTGTTACGGTTGCTGCGAGCACTGGAGACTATGTCCAGATTTCTTGCTACTGCACATGTGCGAGCGCTGGAGACTAAGTCCAGATTTCTTGCTACTGCACATGTGCGAGCGCTGGAGACTAAGTCCAGATTTCTTGCTACTGCACATGTGCGAGCGCCGGAGACTAAGTCCAATCTTGGAGCCATTGCACATGTGCGGGTGACATCATCGCTGACACGAGGTCACATGTCTCTGACACCTTCTATGCCGATTGGTCGCTGGTCATGTGCTTGTGACGTCTTGCTCGGTGATAGGCCAGCATGACGTCACTCCTGTCGTTCTGGCAGCGGATTGGCTCTGGTGTCCTCCATCTTGGATGAGGCACAGAGTCTATATAAGACCCTGACACACGCCGCATGGTGCTCAGTCCTCTTGGTTCATGCATATGAGTAGACGCTCTGTGCGCGTTCCTCTAGGCATTCCTCTGTCTATGCTAGGTGAGCGCTACCGGCAGGGTAGCGTTCTTATACCTTACAGCTTCGGCTGCTGTCCGTATCCTTACCTCTTAGGGGAGCGGACATAGGCAGGTGCCTGAGGCACATGGTCTGGCTGGGCCTTGTGATTCTACTCGTAGGTGGACGTTGCCGCTAGGGTAACGTTCCTTATACTGCGTCTGGCAGTTGTTCGTATCCTCGCACACTAGGGGAGCGAACAGAGGTAGGAGCTTTGTGCGGCTTACGCTGCTGTTCGTCTCTTTTGCACCACTAGAAGAGCGGACCTAGGCAGGTGCCATATCTAGTGGTTCGTGTCCTCGCACACTAGTGGAGCGAACGCAGGTAGGAGCTTTGTGCGGCTTATGCTGCTGTTCGTCTCTTTTGCACCACTAGAAGAGCGGACCTAGGTAGGTGCCATTTCGCACACATTGCCTTTGTCTCTGTGATTATTAACAGAGATCATTCCACACACCCTCCAAGTAAGGGAGGAATTGCTTTACTTACTTATTATATCCTTCTGTGAGTTAACAGAGGTATTGCACTCTGCCATAGTCTGCAGCAAAGTCTTTGCACGGTGGACCCTGACTGTCTGATACTCCTTTCGGTTATTATCAGACAGCCCCCCGTAACATTAGGACTGAGCCAAGGGTCTGGCAGTTATGGCAGAATATCAGCAGTTACACCGTTACATACAAGTACTTGAGTCACGGCTCAAGAGTATAGAGGATAAACCTCAGACCATGGTGACATCTGCACATGATCCTCGACTTGCTCTGCCAAACAGATATTCTGGCGATGCCAGATCATGTCGTGGTTTCATTAGTCAGTGTCAGATACACCTAGAGGTCAACTCTTCTCGCTTCTCTACGGAGAGGTCCAGAGTAGGCTTTATCATCTCCTTACTTCAGGACAAAGCCTTAGAATGGGCGACTCCCCTATGGGAGCGCTCTGATGTGGTTACTCTGAGACATCAAGACTTTCTTGATGCTCTTAAGGCGGTATTCATGGGTCCGCAGGTTACCCATGATGCGGCCCTGAGACTGTTAGATCTATCTCAGGGTTCGTTATCCACTAGTTCTTATGCCATTGCTTTTAGAACTCTGGTGGCAGAACTAGATTGGCCAGAGAAGGTGTTGATTCCTATCTTCTGGAGAGGGTTGGCAGGCTATGTCAAGGATGCCCTTGCTACTCGTGAGGTCCCTGCTTCTCTGGAGGACTTGATCACAGTAGCAACGAGGATCGATGTACGCCATAAGGAACGTAGACTTGAGGTCTCTTCCTCACGCCCTAAGCATCGGGCTATTCCAGTTGTTGAGGGTCCACTACCATCTTCCTCAGCATCTGAAACATCTCCCACTCCTATGGAGTTAGGTCATACGTTCTCCAGACTACGCAAGTCTGGTCCTCCTATATGTTACGTATGTCGTCAGGCTGGGCACTATGCCAACAAGTGTCCTAGTCGTCAGGGAAACTCCCTGGCCTAGTAACCATTAGAGGGGGGTTACTAGAGACGTCTTCTGCACCCTCTAAGTGTTGTATCCCAGGTCAGCTCTCGTTATCTGAGAATACATGGCCTATTATGGCTTTTGTGGATTCCGGAGCTGACGGGATTTTTGTGTCCTCAGGATTTGTAAAGGGACACAATATTCCCTCTATCATGTTAGAGGCGCCTATTCCTGTCCGTGTTGTTAATGGAACTATGTTGTCTGACTCCATTACATTGAGGACAGTTCCCTTGCGCCTTTCCCTGTCTCAGGGTCACATAGAGGAGATTTCTTTTCTTGTTTTGCCTGAGGGTATAGACGACGTCCTTCTGGGTCTTCCATGGCTTCGGACTCATGCTCCTCACATTGACTGGGAGTCTGACAGCATTATTAGTTGGGGTTCGAAATGTCAGTCCCGATGTCTTCCCTTACCACCTAAGGTCGTTGCGGTTGCATCAACTGATCTCTCTCCCATACCTACACCCTATTTGGATTTCGCTGACGTGTTCTCCAAACAGGGTGCTGAGGTTCTTCCACCCCATAGGCCGTATGACTGTGCCATAGACCTTATCCCAGGTTCGGTTCCACCTAAAGGCAGGGTTTACCCCCTGTCGATACCTGAGTCGGAGGCCATGTCGACCTATATAAGAGAGAGTTTAGAGAAGGGGTTCATTCGTAAGTCTGTCTCTCCCGCGGGAGCTGGGTTTTTCTTTGTTCGGAAGAAAGAGGGTGATTTGCGTCCCTGCATAGATTACAGGGGTCTCAACGCAATCACAATAAAGAACAAATACCCATTACCTTTAATTTCGGAGCTCTTTGACAGACTGAGAGGAGCTCAAGTTTTTACGAAGTTGGATCTGCGGGGTGCGTATAACTTGGTACGAATTCGAAAGGGTGACGAATGGAAGACCGCTTTTAACACCCGAGACGGTCACTATGAATACCTCGTCATGCCTTTTGGGTTATGTAATGCACCCGCAGTATTTCAGGACTTCGTAAACGATGTGTTCAGGAATTTACTGTTACCCTCAGTAGTGGTGTATCTAGACGACATCCTGATTTTTTCTCCTGATCTGGAGACTCATCGTCAAGATGTCGTTCGTGTCCTTTCCCGTTTAAGGGAGCACTCATTGTTTGCTAAACTCGAGAAATGTGTATTCGAGCAGTCCTCATTGCCTTTTTTGGGTTACATTATCTCACAAGAGGGTCTGGCTATGGATCCTGCGAAGCTCTCTGCTGTCCTGCAATGGTCCGAACCTCATTCCTTGAAGGCGGTGCAACGCTTCTTAGGATTCATAAATTATTACAGGCAGTTCATACCCCATTTTTCTACTTTGGTGGCCCCTTTGGTGGCCTTGACTAAGAAAGGTGCTAATCCCAAAGCCTGGTCTACTGAGACATCTCAGGCTTTTGAGGCAGTAAAAAGACACTTTTCAACTGCTCCCGTTCTTCAAAGACCCGATGAGAATAAGCCCTTCCTCTTAGAGGTTGATGCCTCTTCAGTGGGTGCTGGTGCGGTCTTGTATCAAAAGAACGGTGCAGGTAGAAAAAGGCCGTGTTTCTTCTTTGCTAAAACCTTTTCACCGGCAGAGAGAAACTATACCATTGGGGATAGGGAACTGCTCGCCTTGAGATGAGCCTTGGAGGAGTGGCGTCACTTGCTGGAAGGAGCGAAACATCCTTTCCAGGTCTATACAGACCATAAGAATCTGACGTACTTACAAACCGCTCAGCGTCTGAATCCTCGCCAAGCCCGCTGGTCCTTGTTTTTCTCCCGCTTTCACTTCTCCATCAACTATCTGTCTGGGAGTAAGAATAACAAGGCAGACGCCCTGTCTCGCTCTATGCTTTCTACCCAGGAAGAGATTGACGAACCTCGTCTTATCCTTCCCTCCAGGGTTTTTCATACGCTTTCCCCTGTGACGTTAGACCAAATCCCACCGGGCAAGACCTTTGTTCCGCCTGATCGACAGAATGATATACTGTCATGGGCCCACACCTCAAAGGTGGGTGGGCATTTTGGTATTAGGCGGACACGAGAGTTACTGGAGAGGTGGTATTGGTGGCCACACTTAGCCAGCCACGTCAAGAGATATGTCGGTTCCTGCTACTCGTGTGCTCGCAACCGTCCATTACGGCAGAGACCGGCTGGGCTCTTGCATCCTTTACCAGTGCCAGATAGACCATGGGAGGTGGTAGGCATGGACTTTGTGGGTGATCTTCCATGTTCACAGGGACATAGATTTGTGTGGGTCATTACGGACCATTTCTCCCGGATGGTTCATCTCGTACCGTTATCGAGAATCCCATCTTCCAGGGTACTAGCCAAACTATTCCTCAAGCATGTCTTTAGGCTTCACGGGATGCCAGATCGTATCATTTGTGATAGAGGCCCGCAATTTACTTCCCGTTTCTGGCGAGATCTTTGTAGCCTTCTGCAAATTGAGTTGAATCTCTCTTCGGCATACCATCCGGAGACTAATGGTTTGGTTGAACGTACCAATCAATCTATGATTATATACCTTCGACACTTTGTTGCTGAGAACCACGATAACTGGTCCTCCCTCCTACCCTGGGCAGAATTTGCCCTTAACAATTCGCTGGCTGAGGCCACTGGGCAGACACCGTTCGTACTCAATAATGGGCAACACCCTAGGGTACCGGTACCGTTTCCCGCTGCTGCACCTCCTCCTCTTGTGGCCGACTGGGCAACTAATGCCAGAGAGGTTTGGGATCGGACTCAAGAGTCGATCCAAGCAGCTAAGGACCGTATGAAGACGGTGTCCGATCGGTTTCGTCGCCCGGCTCCTGTCTTTTCTCCAGGGGACTTTGTGTGGCTCTCTGCAAAACACGTGAGACTTAGAGTGAGCTCTGTCAAATTTGCTCCTCGCTTCCTGGGTCCTTATGAGGTTCTTCGACAGGTAAATCCTGTAGTCTATCAATTGAAGTTACCTGTCCGGCTATTTTACCTCACGCTCGTGAAGTGCACTCTCCTGCCTCTGATTCCTCTCGCTCTAGCTATGAGGTCCGAGCCATAGTTGGTTCTAAGATGGTTAGAGGGCGCAGGTTCTTCTTGATAGATTGGGAGGGCTATGGCCCGGAACATCGCTCTTGGGAGCCTGAGGAGGCTGTCCATGCTCCCGACTTAGTTGCCGATTACCTGCGTCGCCGGGAGGGGGGCCCTTGAGGGGGAGGTACTGTTACGGTTGCTGCGAGCACTGGAGACTATGTCCAGATTTCTTGCTACTGCACATGTGCGAGCGCTGGAGACTAAGTCCAGATTTCTTGCTACTGCACATGTGCGAGCGCTGGAGACTAAGTCCAGATTTCTTGCTACTGCACATGTGCGAGCGCCGGAGACTAAGTCCAATCTTGGAGCCATTGCACATGTGCGGGTGACATCATCGCTGACACGAGGTCACATGTCTCTGACACCTTCTATGCCGATTGGTCGCTGGTCATGTGCTTGTGACGTCTTGCTCGGTGATAGGCCAGCATGACGTCACTCCTGTCGTTCTGGCAGCGGATTGGCTCTGGTGTCCTCCATCTTGGATGAGGCACAGAGTCTATATAAGACCCTGACACACGCCGCATGGTGCTCAGTCCTCTTGGTTCATGCATATGAGTAGACGCTCTGTGCGCGTTCCTCTAGGCATTCCTCTGTCTATGCTAGGTGAGCGCTACCGGCAGGGTAGCGTTCTTATACCTTACAGCTTCGGCTGCTGTCCGTATCCTTACCTCTTAGGGGAGCGGACATAGGCAGGTGCCTGAGGCACATGGTCTGGCTGGGCCTTGTGATTCTACTCGTAGGTGGACGTTGCCGCTAGGGTAACGTTCCTTATACTGCGTCTGGCAGTTGTTCGTATCCTCGCACACTAGGGGAGCGAACAGAGGTAGGAGCTTTGTGCGGCTTACGCTGCTGTTCGTCTCTTTTGCACCACTAGAAGAGCGGACCTAGGCAGGTGCCATATCTAGTGGTTCGTGTCCTCGCACACTAGTGGAGCGAACGCAGGTAGGAGCTTTGTGCGGCTTATGCTGCTGTTCGTCTCTTTTGCACCACTAGAAGAGCGGACCTAGGTAGGTGCCATTTCGCACACATTGCCTTTGTCTCTGTGATTATTAACAGAGATCATTCCACACACCCTCCAAGTAAGGGAGGAATTGCTTTACTTACTTATTATATTTACTTACTTATTATATCCTTCTGTGAGTTAACAGAGGTATTGCACTCTGCCATAGTCTGCAGCAAAGTCTTTGCACGGTGGACCCTGACTGTCTGATACTCCTTTCAGTTATTATCAGACAGCCCCCCGTAACACTTGGCATGAGAGCAGAGGATGAACTTGCCACGCACTGTGATGTCTGAGGAAGAGATCCGAGGGGCTTAGTCGTGCTCTCAGAGACCCACGTGCCAGAGAAGCTGTCAGCTGGTAAATTTGATTGTGTAATGGAAACTAAAGGGAACCCCGGTGGGGTCTAAGCGGTGCCCACATGATGCGACATGTTGTTATGAAGACAAACAGTAAAGTTCCAGTGATTGCAAGAAACTCTGATGTGTCATTGTGTCAGTGGATGGATGGACTTTTCCCATATACTTGCACTGGAGTGGTGACTGGGATGCAAAGGGTTAACAGCAGACTGCGGAAGCTTCTGTCATGACTATGAATGCCCCCTTTAGCCACCCCAACACAATTATAAGAAGGGAGTAAACGTTAACTTTTTGGTTAAACCTTAAGGGGTCATAGATAGTGTCTAAAGTTACATTCCATCGGCACTCCAGCTGAGCAAGGGACCACTTCAAATTACCCCCTGATACCTCCATGAATACAGTCTATCCCTCAGCTCTGAAAGGGTATCTGTCAGTAGGTTTTTCTTACCTCATCTAAGAGCAGCAAGATGTAGGCAAAGAGATCCTGAATCAATCAATGTATCACTTAGATTGCTGGGTGCAGCCATTCTGACACAAACAGAATTTTAAGATTTAGCCATGTAGCAGAGCTGAAAGAGCTGTCCTGCCCACACCAGGCTCTCAATAGAGATTACACATTGACAGTGAGGTGTCAGAGAAGGGGGCATGCCGGACTGCCTTGCAAGTGATATTGCAGTCCGAGCAATGGGAAGTCCTGCTGGATAAACAAACATAGCAAATAAACAATAGATCGGACCTTGACAAAACAGGCATCCCTGAAGTCTCTGTATTAACCCTTGCAGCATGCCATCTTCAGGTTACATGGCAAAAACCTGCTGACAGATTCAATTTAAAGCTTTTGGGATTGCAATTGTGAAAAAAATTAAAATGCCTGGGTAATGTTTTAAAAGTAGCAGAATCTTCAATGTTGTGTGAAATATAATTAGTGATTGCAAAATGATTCTGTCCATTCGAAGAGGTAAAGTTACTACATCTAACAACATTACCACGGGCAACTCAATCTCTGCCCCGATAATATCCACATTTGGGTTTGCTTTTGGTTAAAGGTTTAGTCAAATTGACTTTTCACTAAGATGTCCTTAAGTTTTCTCTGTTTTCTCGCTGTACACAGTATCCATTTTGAGGGTTGACCAGTGTTTTAAAGAAATTAGCTGGATTTTGGACCATTGACAATTATATGTCAATATAAACCTATTGTCTTAGCTATTTTGAACTCTTGTATTATTTAAATAAAAGCTGTTCTCTACTGATTTGTTTTGCATGTATATAACCATTTGTAATACAGCAATGTCTATAGCTTCTTGCCTTAAATCTTGTTTTGAAAGCAATAGCTTGATGCTCAAACCTTTCTTTAGTGTAGCAGATCCGCCTCATCCTGAGGAACTGTCTAACCAGAGTGACCTTGATGGTAGATGATTGATTAACAGGTCATCAATATACCTAAGCTAGCACTGAGCCTGGCCACCGCCCTGTACCTCATTTTTTGAGGTTTCTCTCTACCAGCTTTGCACATCTACAGACTGAAAATTTTGCCCATTTTTCTTTGTAAAATAGCTCAATATCAGTAAGATTGGATGGAGACGTCTGTGAAAAGCAATTTTCAGGTCTTGCCACAGGTTCTCAATGGGATTTAGGTCTCGTCTTTAACCAGGCTATTCAAACACATGAATACATGAATTTTCTTTGCTGTAAACCATCCATTGTGTCTCTTGCATAATGTTTAAGGACATTGTGAAGCTGTGCCCCAGTCTCAAGTCATTTGCAGCCTCCAAAACGTTTTCCTCCAGCATTGCCCTGTATTTAGCGCCATTTATTTTCCCATCAGCTCTGACCATCTTCCCAATCCCTGGGCACCAGTGCTCAAGAAAGACATTACTGAACTTGAAAGGGTTCAGAGGCGGGCTACTAAAATAATAAATGGAGTGGGTGCATTACAATACTCGGAAAGGTTATCAAAATTAGGTCTATTTACTCTAGAAAAGAGAAGACTTAGGGGAGACCTAATAAATATGTACAAATATATCAGAGGGCCATATAGACATCTCTCCCATGATCTGTTTGTACCAAGGACTATGACAAGAACAATCTTCGATTGGGGGAAAGAAAATTCCTACATCAGCATAGAAGAGGGTTCTTCACGGTAAGAGCAGTGAGGCTCTGGAACTCTCTTCCTGAGGAAGTGGTGATGGCCAACTCACTTAAGAAATTTAAGAGAGGAATGGATGCATTTCTTGATAGCAAAAGTATAGAAGGTTATAAATAGCATAATCTTACAGGTAGATAGAAGAGCGACCAAGATTATTAGAGGAATGGGTGGGCTGCAATACCAAGACAGGTTATTAAACTTGAGGTTATTTAGTTTGGAAAAACAAAGGCTTAGGGGGGATCTAATCACAATGTATAAATATATGAGGGGACAGTACAGAGACCTTTCCAAAGATCTCTTTACACCTAGGCCTGCGACTGGAACACGGGGGCATCCGCTACGTCTCGAGGAAAGAAGGTTTAATCATAACCACAGATGAGGATTCTTTACTGTACGAGCAGTGAGACTGTGGAACTCTCTGCCGCATGATGTTGTAATGAGGGATTCACTACTAACATTTAAGCAGAGCCTGGACGCCTTTCTTGAAAAATATAATATTACCAGTTATGTATATTAGATTTTATGACAGGGTGTTGATCCAGGGAACTAGTCTGATTGCCGTATGTGGAGTCAGGAAGGAATTTTTTTCCCCATTGGAGCTTATTTGACACATTGGGGTTTTTTTTGCCTTCCTCTGGATCAACATGTTAGGCTACGGGTTGAACTAGATGGACTTAGAGTCTCCCTTCAACCTTAAAAACTATGAAACTATGAAACTATGCTCAAAAAAAACCATTCCCTGAGTTTTATGGTCAAACCACCATGTTTGATGGTGGGGATGTTGTTTTCATGGTCATGGGCAGTGTTAGTTTTCAGCCCCACATAGCGTTTTAAATTTCACCCTCAAAAGTTCTACTTTGGTCTCATCTGACCAGAGCACCTTCTTGCATGTGGTTGCTGTGTCCCCTACATGCCTTTTTGCAAACAGCAAAAGGGACTTCATATGGCTTCTTGCTTTAAAAAATGGCTTTCTTGTAGACACTTTTCAATAAAGGCCAGATTTGGGGTTTATACAACTAATAGTTGTCCTGTGGATAGATTCTCCCACCTGAGTTGTGGATCTCTGCAACTCCACCAGAGTGACCATGGGCCTCTTGGATGCTTCTCTAATTAGTGCTGTCCTTGCTTGGGATGTCAGTTTAGGTGGATGTCTTCGAAGGTTTGCAGATGTGACATACTTCTTCCATGTTTAGATAATGTATTGAAAAGTGTTTTGGGAAATGTTCAGAGCTTGGGTTATTTTTTATAACCTAACCCAGCTTTACATTTCTCCACAACTTTATCCCTGACCGGTCTGCTGTGTTCCTTGGTTTTCTTGATGCTATTTGGTCCCTAATGTTCTCAAACAGTCTTCTGAGGCTTTCACAGAACTAATAATAAATTACACACAGGTAGACCCAATTTACTAATTATTTGACTTTTTAAGGCAATTGGTTACTCAGGATTTTACACTGTGTGCAGAATTATTAGGCAAATGAGTATTTTGATCACATGATACTTTTTATTCATGTTGTCCTACTCCAAGCTAAAAAGGCTTGAAAGCCCACTACCAATTAAGTAAATCCGGTGATGTGCATCTCTGTAATGAGGAGAGGTGCGGTGTAATGACATCAACACCCTATATAAGGTGTGCTTAATTATTAGGTAACTTCCTTTCCTTTGGCAAAATGGGTCAGAAGAGAGATTTGACAGGCTTTGAAAAGTCCAAAATTGTGCGATGTCTTGCAGAGGGACGCAGCAGTCTTGAAATTGCCAAACTTTTAAGCGATGTCACCGAACAATCAAGCATTTCATGGCAAATAGCCAACAGGGTCACAAGAAGCGTGTTAGCCAAAAAAGGCGCAACATAACTGCTCATGAATTGAGGAAAATAAAGCGTGAAGCTGCCAAGATGCCATTTGCCACCAGTTTGACCCTATTTCAGAGCTGCAACGTTACTGGAGTATCAAAAAGCACAAGGTGTGCCATACTCAGGGACATGGCCAAGGTAAGGAAGGCTGAAAACCACCACCTCTGAACAAGAAACATAAGATAACACGTCAAGATTGGGCCAAGAAATATCTTACGACTGATTTTTGAAAGGTTTTATGGACTGATGAAGTGAGAGTGACTCTTGATGGGCAGATGGATGGGCCAGAGGCTGGATCAGTAAAGGGCAGAGAGCTCCACTCCGACTCAGACGCCAGCAAGGTGGAGGTGGGTATGGGTATGGGCTGGTATCATCAAAGATGAACTTGTTGGACCTTTTTGGCTTGAGGATGGAGTGAAGCTCAACTCCCAGACCTACTGCCAGTTTCTGGAAGACAACTTCTTCAAGCAGTGGTACAGGAAGAAGTTGGTATCATTCAAGAAAAACATGATTTTCATGCAGGACAATGCTCCATCACATTCATCCAACTACTCCACAGCGTGGCTGGCCAGTAAAGGTCTAAAAGATGAAAAAATAATGGCATGGCCCCCTTGTTCACCTGATCTGAACCCCATAGAGAACCTGTGGTCCCTCATAAAATGTGAGATCTACAGAGAGGGAAAATAGTACACCTCTGGGAACAGTGTCTGTAGGCTGTGGTGGCTGCTGCATGCAATGTTGATCGTAAAAAGAACAAGCAACTGACAATCTTTGGATGGTCGGCTGCTGAGTGTCATCATAAAGAAAGGTGGCTATATTGGGCACTAATTTTTTTGAGTTTTGTTTTTGCATGTCAGACATGTTTATTTCTAAATTTTGTGCAGTTATATTGGTTTACCTGGTGAAAATAAACAAGTGAGATGGAAAAATATTTGGTTTTTATTAAGTTGCCTAATAATTCTGCACAGTAATAGTTACCTGCACAAACAGATAACCTCCTAAGATAGCCAAATCTAAAAAAAAAACCCTCCAACTGCCAAAATATTAAGCTTTGATATTTATGAGTCTTTTGGTTGATTGAGAACATAGTTGTTGATCAATAATAAAAAAAAATCCTCTAAAATACAACTTGCCTAATAATTCTGCACGCGGTGTAGTTAAGGGTATCAGACTACAAGCGGCTGAATACAAATGCATGTCACAGATTTAGATTTCCAAAATATTTGCAAAACCATGTAATATCCTTTACACTTCACAAATACTTGCTACTTGCTACATAAAACTCCAATAAAATACCTTTCTTTGAGTAAAATGTGAAAAAATATGGAAATATGCAAATCAAAAAAGTCAGTGGAGCCTCTGTTAGGAGTCTCGACACAGAAACTAGCCAGATATCCCTCCGGGAAGGACCCAGCCAAGGAGTGGCTCTTTTTAGGAGACCACCATAACTACCATATTAAGTGGCCCTTTTAGTCAATATCCAACTTTTTGACAAGTTTAAAGATATGACAAGGGAAATACCAAGGCCAGGTATCCATCCACAGACAGCTGGGTATTGTCTGTCATGAGTGGAGAGTAGGATTCTGGCCAGGTGGGAGCAAATGCCTCCTTGGCTGGGTCCTTCCCGGAGGGATATCTGGCTGCTTTCTGTGTCGAGACTCCTAACAAAGGCTCCACAGACTTTTTTAATTTGCATGTTTCCCAGGGGGCAATGTACCTAGGATTTCACTGTGTTGAGCACCCTTGGTGGCTACCGGCAGTGTTTTCTCTGGCTGATCTCCCCGAGATCAGTGATTGTTTTGTCTTGTTGGTCTACTATGCATTGCTCCCACCTGGCCAGAATCCTACTCCACACTGATGAGGGGCAATACCCCAAAACAGCTGTCTGTGGATGGATACCTGGCCTTGGTATTTCCCTTGTCATATCTTTAAACTTGTCAAAAAGTTGGATATTGACTAAAAGGGCCACTTAATATGGTGGTTATGGTGCTCTCCTAAAAAGAGCCACCCCTTGGCTGGGTCCTTCCCGGAGGGATATCTGGCTGGTTTCTGTGTCGAGACTCCTAACAGAGACTCCATGGACATTTTTGATTTGCATATTTCCCAGGGGGCAATGCACCTTGGATTTCACTGTGTTGAGCGCCCTTGCTGGCTGCCGGCAGTGTTTTCTCTGGCTGGTCTCCCCGAGAGCAGTGATTGTTTTGTCTTGTTAAAAAATATGGAAAGGTTCACAAGGTATAAATATTTTTACAAGGTGAAATATATTTAAAATTATAATAGTTATTTGTGCACTATGGTTATAATAATTTAAATTCACATGTATTTGTCATGATTTATATTGGCTGTAATCCAATAATACACTAGTTCTATTGACTACCTTGGCTTCTGTATTTTATCATATGCATTACCCAATTATCAATATATATTACTTACAGCTTTGTTACCTTATATTTAATTACTATTCATACCTTCCATTGCCCAGTCTGTTTATTAGTATTCATACCTTCTATTGACTAGCTTCTGTTTTTAATCATGTTTTGTGTTATTGATACTCACATACCAACAACACCAATAACACGATGAATAAGAGTGGGAAGATAAACCACTTAGCACAAGACACCAACTACATATGCAATCACATCAAACAATTAAATCTTTATTGGATAGATAAAAATGTTAAAATACAAAAAATATAAAAGAATGTCTCCAAAAAACAGATTATTGGGAACATCTAGCCAGAAGACTCCCCCTATAGTATAAATAATGACTACAGCCGGAAAAGCCAATAATAACCATATAGGCATGTATACAAATAATGCATGAAAAAACATATTTAGCAAATGTCACGAAGTAGAAACACAAGTGTGTTTAGACATGTCAAATAGAAGTCACATTATGAACACATACAGTAGCTGTACAAAAGAAGGTCCTATAGTAACCCACAATATACCTATAAGGGAATCAGCAGGAGAGAGGTAATGGCGTCCCCCTCACCCAACGCACGTTTCATATTAGCAATTAGCAATGCTTCTTCCAGGATTCATGCATTATTTGTATATTTGACTATATGGTTATTATTGGCTGGTCCAGCTGTAGTCATTATTTATACTATACGGGGAGTCTTCTGGCTAGGTGTTCCCAATATAATATCTACTCCCTGAAGGGATCTGTTTTTTTGGAGACATTCTTTTGTATTTTTTGTATTTTAACATTTTTGTCTATAGAGTAAAGATTTAATTGCTTTATACGATTGCATATGTACTTGGTGTCTTACACTCACATACTATCAAATAAAAATGGCAGCTCCTAGTGGCTCAGTTAAAAAGATATACAGTAAATCAAATAAATTATTTAAACAAAAAGAAAGAAGTACTGCCATGTGACAGGTTGATAAAATTATTACAAATTACATTGTCATGGTGATTACATATAAAGTGGGGGACAGGGGCTCCTAGGCTGGCCCTCAGGCTAGGGGACCATAGCTATCCCTGATCTCAGAGTTATCTCTGAAGGTGAGGATGTCTGAGCCGCCTTCCTGGCCCTGCTCCTGAACAGCCCTGATATTACACCTCCTCCCCTCACCCCTGGGGAGGTCTGGGGCAGGGTGTTATAAAGCCAACAGAGATAGACAAACAGGGGAAAGCAAATCTTTATCTCTCGCCATGCACACAGAGGAATAAGACAATAAGACCTTAGGAGGGAAATAAAAGCAGGGAGGAAACAACAAGACAAGAGAAGAGATCCACAACAACTCCAAGCACAAAATATTACAATCAGCAGCAGGAATGAAACACAACAGCACACAGACCAACAAAGCAATAAACTATAGTCGGCATGAGAGGACAGATCCCACCATCTTAAATAGGAAGAGACAATGTGATAGGCTTTCAAAAACATGTCATACAAGAAGTAACAAGCAGGCTAGCAGAGATAAAATCTTGCTCGTCTGATCATGAATGAGCCCACAACTGGTCAACGCCTGAAGCTGCCTGTGTAGTTCAGAAGCACCAGAGAAACCATAGGGTGAAGTGTCAAGATCTGCGAACAGTGTCTGATGCCGCCATGACAATCAGTGAGTTTTATGTAAAGTTATACAAAGACAGACAATAGAAGGCAATATATGATATACACCAAGGGACAAGAAACTGTTGCTATAAAAGTCAATATAAGGTCCAATCAGTATAAATCAGTACCACAATCTACTGCCATGTGGTGGGTAATTTGTATTATTTGTGAACCAGGATGCTCTGGCTGGTAGCGTCCGTATTAACCACGTGAGGGGAAGCTGGAGGAGCGTGTGGTGTTTGGTATGGTGTCCTGTGAAGGCCAGAAGACCTATGCATTTTGGGAATCATGGTTCCTTTTTCCACTCTATGGGCTATTATCCTGTAGCTCGGAGAAACTATTGGAAGGTCATCCGTCTCCATGAACAGGAAATAAATCAGGAAAAATGAATCCATCAGGATGAAATACAAGAAGAGCTACATTTATTGACTGTAGATAATCTATGTTGCTGTTCTAAATGTGTTTTTGACATTATGAAGGAGATTCCAGAAGAGCATTGCTTGGAAACTGGAGGACCGTCTCGGAGGCTAATTACCGTAGGTTCAATCCCACCAGGAACAATAACAGCTGCATTTTGTGGACGATGACAGCTATAACTAAAGATTGTCAGACGCATTCAATCTTAAGTAGAGAGGGGTGACGATATTGGTACAGAAATATGTAAATTATACCATTTAAACTTTCTCTAAATCCATTAGCAACTCCACACGAAAGAGGGGACATTCCTTTCTGTTTATGGAAGAGTGATTGCAAAACAAAGATTACATTTCCATGCAAAGTTAAAGCAAATGAACCATCAAAAAAAAATCCTCCACGGCGATGTGTCTATACATCTGTAAGATCTGTTAACATTTACATATATAGGTTAGAAGACTGTGGACTTTTCCTTGTTATGCTGCCACCTACTGTCAAAACAAAGAACAGCGGGCACAAACCCCTGCTACTTGATTTACTTGGTACAGTCCTGAACAGGATGTGCAGAGGAGCTAGTTTTGTTGGGTAGCTGTTTTTATGCAGAGAAGTGTGTGTCCGGACGTGCGAAATAAGGCAAGGCTGCATTCTGCCCTGCTGAACAAGGTCCAAGTACCTGAGTGTTGCGTGACATCTCCCCAAGACACAGATCCAAGAAAGGCTGGATGTGGAGCGAGGAGCCAGACAGCACGGGCAAATTACAGATCCGGGACAAAGACTGAACTTTAGAGGTGTCTGCCGGCAGAATACGGGCCCCAACGGTGACGAGGTACCCCACACTGAAACCTGCAGTTAAGTGTGCACACTACTTTTAGTTAGGGACAGATAGGAAAAGACTCTGCACTGTGTTATACGAGTAAGGTAACAAGGACTCTGCGTTTTTTTTGTTTAATAAGGATTTCTGTGTTTTGCTTTTGGGAGCACAATCTGAGGCTTCCCACCTTTGACAAGCTATTCAAAGTGGTTGTATGTATATTGCATTATCTCTACTGCTGTGCTCCTTTCCCGCATTTTTCCTCCACCTGTGTTGTGCAATATGTTATTAAATTTGCATTGATTAACCCCCGTGGTTCCGTGCAGTCCTTGCGTATCCCGTTACCTGCAGGTTATTACATTTGGCGTAGTCGGCAGGATACGCAGGCTTGTACGGAACAATGGACGGACAGGGGGGTGTCGCTGATGGAGGTGTTCTAATACAACCTGATGGGGGAATACCAGCAAGGCAGCTGTCCCTGGGGGCTATGCTGACCCATATACCAAAATTTACTGGCAGCAATGTACCTCTCCATGACTGGGCGCAGAGAGTAAGGGGCATGTTGAGAGTAGCAGGAGTGACTGCAGAAAATCAAGGGGAGATATTGCTGATTGCCCTTGAAGGCCATGCTCAAGAGACCATTTTATTGCGCCCTGAGAGTGAACGAAAGACGTTAGAGCAGGTGGTGAAGATTCTTGAGAGAGTGTATGGCGGGAAACCAGAAGCAGGAGATTTACAGGCGCAACTGTTCTACAGGCTGCAGGGTGAAGAAGAAGGTCTGCCACAGTATGCAAATGCACTCCAGAGAATAATGAGACAAATGCTTACAGCAGAGCCAGAGCTAGCACAAACCCCCGGTTATGCTGACCGTACCCTACGAGATCAATTCCTCCATGGGTTACATAACCCCAAGATCAAAGGTGCCCTCCGTGAACGGCTCAGGGTAGAAAAAAAACTAACTTTCCAGCAGATATTGGAAGAAGCAGTCTCCCGCACACAAACTGAAAATTGCGACCCGCAGAACGCCTGGGGAGAATTTGTATGCATAAGGTAGTCCCGGGTGAGAAAAACCGAGAACCGAGCCAGCTTGAGGCTAAAGTGGATCAGTTACAAGAGACTGTTACTGCTCTACAAGAGTTGCTGAAGAATATGCAAGCCCCGGCGTCAGAAGTAAGAACTACAGCACCGCGGCCAAATACCCGCACGCATACCTATCAAGAAGAGAGGGGACAGATCGAGCAGAGACGATCAAGACCCGCTGGAGACTACCAGTGTTGGAACTGTGGAAATCGGAACCATTTATTCCAACACTGTCCGGAGAGGAAGACGTCTCAAGAAAGACCGCCGTTAAACTAGTGCCTCCCTCCATGGATGGGCACATGGCGGGGAGACCAAATGAGCTTAGAGAAAACCAACGCCCTGAAGATATAGCAGCCTGCACGCCGACGATCACGGCCGAATTTGAAGGGAAAGAAGTAAGATGCCTGATGGATACTGGGTCCCAAGTGACCACCATGCCAGAACAGTTCTTCTACCAACATTTTGGACAAACTGTATCCATTGACAAAGGGGCACATATCAAACTGAGGGCTGCAAACAATCTTCCCATTCCGGTTGTAGGGGTCGTGTGGATGAACATAAGTGCCTGTGGGCAGAACTTAGGCAAAAAAGGGATTGTGTTAACGAAGGGCCGGTACGACAGAGAGGTGCCAGCTATCGTTGGCATGAACATCCTGAAAGAATTAGACCAGTTGCTCTTCAACAAGGGGGGCTGTGATTACTGGAAGACAACAGTTGCTAACAGGCCCGCCCAAAAGGTCTTCCAACACCTTATCCATGCCCGAGGACTGTGGAAGAATGGTGGGAGCCGCTACCCGGTGGGGAGGGTTCGAGTCCCAAGACAGACAACAATTACTCTACCTCCAAATCATGAGACAGTCCTCACCTTGCCAGTCGGGGCCCACCGTACACTCGAGGGGATGGAGGTGTTGGTGGAGCCTTACCGTGGTGAAGAGAACGGAGACGAACCGTTGGTGGCTCGCACTTTAGCAACAGTAAGAAATGGAAGGGTCCCTTTCCGTTGCGTGAACACCGGTGAACAGGCCTACACCTTGACCTCGGGAGTTGTTCTGGCCCATGTCTACCTGGCGCCTGAAGAGGTGGCGGCCGCAGAATCGATTGAATTGCAGCCCATGGCAGGGGAAGCCTGGACTTGGGCTGTTTCTATGGAAAGAAAAGAGAAACCCACTGATCAATGGAACAGTTGCGTCATCTTAGGGCAGATGGGAGTGGACCTGAGCCCCTTCGCTTCGGAGCAAGCCCAAGCCATAGAGGATAGAGGACTTTATTTGGGAGAATCAAGCCACGTTCTCCCGTCACGCAGAAGATTTCGGCTGTACTGACAAGATTCAGCACGAAATACCCACAGGAGATGCCCCACCGATCAGGGAAAGGTACAGACAAATACCCCCAAAGTACTACCAAGAGGTAAAAGAGCTTTTGGCGCAGATGCTGAAGAGCGGGGTGGTAAGAGAAAGTCAGAGTCCATGGGCTGCCCCAATCGTGCTGGTCAAGAAAAAGGATGGGTCTACCCGCTTCTGTGTTGACTACCGCAAGCTTAATGGATGCACGGTTCGTGATTCCTACCCTCTGCCCCGGATAGAGGAGTCCCTGTCGGCGTTGGGAAAGGCACGTTACTTCTCCTCCCTCGATCTGGCCAGCGGATATTGGCAGGTCCCTGTGGCAGAGAAAGACAAGGCCAAGACCGCATTTATTGTACCCATGGGACTCTTCGAGTTCAATCGCATGCCGTTTGGACTAAATAATGCCCCAGGAACTTTTCAGCGCCTCATGGAAAGTTGCCTTGGAGACATGAACTTCGAGGCCACATTGATTTACCTGGACGACATAGTAGTGTATTCTGCAACCTTTGAGAAACATCTAGAAAACCTGGGCCAAGTGTTTCAGCGGTTACGGGCCCATGGGCTTAAACTAAAACCAAAAAAATGCCGGATCTTTCAGGAAGAGATTGAATATCTCGAACACAAGGTGTCAGAAGCCGGCGTACAGCCCTCCGATGGGAAAGTGAGAGCAGTGCTACAATGGCCCACACCCAGCACAGTGCGAGAGGTTCGAGCTTTCCTGGGGCTAGCCGGATATTACCGTCGCTTTATCAAAGATTTTGCGAAGGAGGCAGAACCTTTGCACGAATTGCTCCGAGGGACTGCAAAAGGACCAAAAGCACAGAAAATTTGCTGGGGACCAAGACAAGCAGAAGCCTTACACCGATTGAAAGAGGCCTTGGTTAGCGCCCCTGTGCTTGCCTATGCAGACTATAACCTCCCTTTTCGGTTGTATACAAACGCGAGCCTCTACGGCCTGGGTGCAGTACTGGCCCAGGTACAGAATGGTACTGAACGGGTGATTGCATATGGAAGTCGGACGTTGCGATAAGCCGAGCGCAATCCCGAGAATTACAGTTCCTTTCGGCTGGAGTTACTGGCACTAGTATGGGCAATAACCGAAAGGTTCTCGGAATATCTCACGGGAGCCCAAATTGAAGTCTATACGGATAATAATCCCCTGGCTCACATCTCCACCGCCAAACTGGGAGCAATGGAACAGAGGTGGCTGGCACGACTCTCCAGATACAATTATCATGTGCAGTACCGCTCAAAGCATGAAAATCAGAATGCGGATGCCCTTTCTCGTGTTACCACCGAAGCCCCAGTGGGGGAGAGAGATGAACAGTTGGAGGAAGACGAAATTCCGGACTTCAGTAAATTCACCGCTCAAGTGGTAGAGGCTCGTATGCTGGAAATTACATCGGGCATGACATCACGCCTGCTTGGCCAAACCAGAGAGGAATGGGTGAAAATCCAGTCATCTGACCCAGAACTGCTTCAAGTGAAAGAGTGGGTGATCCAGCAGAGCAAGCCTAGAAAGGAAATACGGGCCACGCTGTCGCACGTGGCCCTCCAGATTCTCAGCCAGTGGGATAAGCTGTCGGTGCAAGAAGGGATGCTGTATCGGAAGGTGCACCTAGCTACAGAGTTGGAAGTACGGTGGCAAGTAGTGATACCCCAGAAGATGGCAGTACCACTGGCCCGAGAGGCGCATGAGAAGGGAGCCCATTTCGGACCAGACAAGACTTACCAGTGGTTGCAAAGAATAGTATACTGTCCTCAGATGCTTCGGGCAGTAGAGAAGGCCTGTAAACTGTGCCGTTCCTGCGAGTTAAGTAAGGCTCCCCCACAGCAAGCACCAGTACAGACTATTGTAACCAAAGAGCCGTTGGAAGTACTCATGATCGATTATCTGAAGATTGGCCACTCCCACCGGGGCTATCAGTTCTGCCTTGTGATGACAGATCACTTCTCCAAATTTGCGGTGGTGACGCCCACCAGAGATCAGACGGCTGAATCAGCTGCTCGAGCCATCAGTGATGACTTTATCCGGGTGTACGGCTGCCCCAAAAGAATACATTCCGACCAAGGGGCTTGCTTTCAGGGCAGTGTCATGAGAGAGCTGCAAAGGATTTACGGAATGCAGAAGTCAAGGACTACGCCTTATCATCCGCAGGGCAACGGAGCCTGTGAGAGATTTAACCGGACCCTCCTACAAATGCTACGCACGTTGGAGGATGATCGTAAGAATCACTGGCCTGGCTATCTCGCAGAACTCGTGTGGGCGTACAATAATCGTGTCCACTCCACCACTGGGTACACCCCATACGTACTACTGTTTGGAAGAGCCGGAAGAGGCATTGAAGAGCTCAACCTGGCTCCCCCCGAGATCAGCGAAGGTCAGAGCGTAGGTTCCTGGGTTGACTGTCACCGTCGACGGCTGGAGACTATCCATCGAATTGTCACCAAGCGGCTGCAAGAAAAGACACACCCGCAGCGGAAACCTGTGTGTGAAGCCCCGTTCGTGCCAGGAGACCGAGTACTAGTTGCAGAGAAACACCCGAGACACAAGTTGAGTGAGCGCTGGAAAACGGAGCCTTACATTGTGATCAGAAGAATCTCTCCCCACGGATCAGTATATGAAGTGAGAGGCGAGCGAAGAGGCGACACCCTCATCCTGCATCGTAATATGCTGAGGCCCTGCTATTCAGAAGACAGGACCAGACAAAGTACCTCGGAGACGGTGCCCGTGCCCGTTCCTGTTACCGTCGAAGAGGGCTCTGACGATGAAGAATGGTGGCGGGCCCCGACCAACCCAGCAGACTGGGAGAGATCCACACCCCCATCCATTCAAGACAGAGGTGCCACCCCTGCAGAGCAGGAGTCACCAATCGCCAGCGATGGGGACGAGAATACTGTACTCCCTGATACGGCGCCGACGTCTGGTGACTTAGCCGTAGTACCACGCCGGACTGAGCGGGCTAACGCTGGTATTCCCCCTGATCGGTACTTGGCAGATGAATTTGTGTGTTCTGTCACTGGATCCTGTTTTAAGACATTGGCTCCCAAGCACCAGGTTGTGAAGCACGGCAGGAGTTGCCACCGTGTGCCCCTGTGCAGAGCGCCTCAGGAGAGTATCGGCCGGGACGGCCGAGGTTAAAGAGGGGGGGAAATGTAAGATCTGTTAACATTTACATATATAGGTTAGAAGACTGTGGACTTTTCCTTGTTATGCTGCCACCTACTGTCAAAACAAAGAACAGCGGGCACAAACCCCTGCTACTTGATTTACTTGGTACAGTCCTGAACAGGATGTGCAGAGGAGCTGGTTTTGTTGCGTAGCTGTTTTTATGCAGAGAAGTGTGTGTCCGGACGTGCGAAATAAGGCAAGGCCGCATTCTGCCCTGCTGAACAAGGTCCAAGTACCTGAGTGTTGCGTGACATCTCCCCAAGACACAGATCCAAGAAAGGCTGGATGTGGAGCGATGAGCCAGACAGCACGGGCAAATTACAGATCCGGGACAAAGACTGAACTTTAGAGGTGTCTGCCGGCAGAATACGGGCCCCAACGGTGACGAGGTACCCCACGCTGAAACCTGCAGTTAAGTGTGCACACTACTTTTAGTTAGGGACAGATAGGAAAAGACTCTGCACTGTGTTATACGAGTAAGATAACAAGGACTCTGCGTTTTTTTTGTTTAATAAGGATTTCTGTGTTTTGCTTTTGGGAGTACAATCTGAGGCTTCCCACCTTTGACAAGCTATTCAAAGTAGTTGTATGTATATTGCATTATCTCTACTGCTGTGCTCCTTTCCCGCATTTTTCCTCCACCTGTGTTGTGCAATATGTTATTAAATTTGCATTGATTAACCCCTGTGGTTCCGTGCAGTCCTTGCGTATCCCGTTACCTGCAGGTTATTACACATCTATTTAATTAGATGTCTTACATCTTAAAGGGAATCTGTCAGCAGATTTTGTTTTGTAATCGGAGAGTACTGTAATGTAGAAGCAGATACCCTCATTCCAGTAACGTGGCACTTACTGGACTGTGTTTTGCTCCACTACAATCTGTATTTTATTAGCAGGAGATTATTAGTAGGCGACAACTGGCCTTCTGTTTGCTAATCCAACTCAATTTCACACCAGTGATTAGCAGCTTTTTGTCACTATACCATGTACACAGAAAGCGGTGATGTGGGCGGGGTTATACACTGATCAACAATTGAGCTCTGCTAGAACTGTGATTCTCTCTTATCTACTGCAACCAGGAAACTAAGTGATACACTGCTGGAATCAAGGTTTCAGCTCCTATATTATGCTGCTGTCAGATTACATAGCAAAATCCTGCTGACAGGTAAAATTGCTCTTATACCAGCTGTTATAGCTTTATAACTTAGTGTAGTTAGCATCCCAAATTCTGTTTTCTATGAATAACTGAGGTAGAAGGACATGACTTTTGTATAGTCGATGCTACGGTGACCTCCTCCCCATAAAACTCCCGCTAAATAACTTAAAATAACACACTGACACCAAATTGGATGAAATGACACAGCAGCCTTTTATTTAAACAACATAAAACATTCATAAATAACTTGGATAGGGGTGGGATCCTCGAAGCTAATAAATCTGGTTATCACAAATAACAATGATAATGTAATAGTAACCCCCCCTGAACCACACTTACTTCCAGCCACAACCACCAACTCAGGACACCAATACCTAGAGGGGGAGGAATATCCACAAACACCAAATAACGGGACCCGGCATTCCATTGCCGGGGGTTCCGCCCCAATCATCAGATCACCACCAAACCAGTAAATTAAGGAATCCTAACTCCATGAAATCCCCAAGATCAATTTAAACCAACTACGAGGACCCACCCCGACCACTACTAGCCACCATGACCCTACAACATCTCAACAGGGAGGGTGAGTGGGACTGTTCCAGGCAACATGGGCAAAAGTGCCCCACCCCCTAGCTTCCCCCTATATATACCTCAATGGTCCCTAACTCCCCACCCCTTGAATATTGTCACCTCCCTTCCTAACCAAAGTCATGGCCGGCCTCCACCCACACCAGGGATGGGGTTCCGGCCTCAGACTATAGACAGTGTTGGACTGGAGTGCCTGGGCTGAAAGGTTTTCAATTCTAAGGACCCTACTGCTACTGTACATAGAAATATTACATTCTACATTCAAGTCTCATGCCACATGTATGTGACAATTTTAGCATATGGTACAGTGTGGAAAACATCTGCATTGTGCAAATGTGGCACCCTGGAAAAGCCAGGATATCACAGGTACTGCAACAACACACCCCACACCCCGGTTTTTCACATCAGCCGCACACACAAAATCCTTGTTGCCTCCCTCCAGGGGCTGATGTCCACACCAGGTGGGCTGGAGCCAGGCGGTTGGCTCCTCCCACCGAGGAGTTCACAGTCCTGGAGGCGGGTAAAGAGGAGAGTTGAGTTTTAGAGTTGAGTTTTGGAGAGTGGAGGAGCTGACTGGCCGTGTCTGGGTACATGGCCCGGGCACAGAAACAGCAAGGTTATCAGATGGTGGTGACCGACTGCAGGCGAGGCTGATTGACGCACAACCGTAAGGACTGGGGACGGGCGGTGGCCCACCGGTACCGGACCGGGGAGCGAAGAGAGGCCAGCACCATTCGGCAGGGCCTGCGGACCCCGACCAGGCTTGGAGTCGCCGTTAAACCGGTCAAATCCGTCAGCGACGGGAACCTCTGGGGTTTCCCAGCAGTAAAGACCCGACTAAAGGCAACCACTCAACTGTGAAGGGAAATACAGCTACAGCTAGAGTTCCCAGGGCCAGCGCCTGTGGGCAAAAGGGGCTCCTCCGGCAAATATACCGGTGGGAAGCCATCGGGGCCGAGAACACAACACCGGTGCAGAGAGAGACAGTTACCGCCAACCTACCGGGAGTGACCGCCTCAGCCGTCTGTGGGACTCGTCCATCCAGCCATTTGTTTTACCAGAGACTCCGTGTACGTTACTGGCTGAGTAAGCATCACTGTGCCGTCTGGCACTGCACTGCCCCCGCGACCCTGCAACCGCAATCCACCTTACAGTCAACAACTCCGGGCCCCGGGACTACCAAAATCCCCCTACCCACGGAGGGGAGAGAAACATCCCAGCTGCTCCCTGTCATCGCTCCCGGGATCCCCGTACAGAGCAGCAGTGGTGCCCCAACCTCACCACACACCGTGGGTGGCGTCACAAACCGACATCCCAAACCCCAACAGACCACCCCTTTCACTCACGGGCGAGGAGCGCCGCTCGAGTCTCCGGATACGGCCCACCGCTCGAGCCACCGAGCAGCAGCAGCAGCCGGACCCGAGCTGCAAGCGCGGTCAAGCAGCGCAACCCCCGCCCGCGACACACTACACTTCAAATATTTTCACTTGAAAACATTGTGAGAATGGGAAAAAAATAAATGTGCTCTCAATTTTATGCACGTACATTTTTAATACCCAATTATATACATTACCTTAAAGGTGTGGTCCAACATACAAAGGAATTTTCATCCTAAATCCTTCTCTAACACCATAATCTAAATCTAGATAATAAATATAATATAAATCTAAATAATAATCTAAACAAACTTCTAAAATACTTCGATAGAAAATTCCATCTCATTCCCTAAGTGCACTAACTGCTTTTCTTTTGTTTTTAATATTTTTTTTGTAATGACACTTTGTTTGAGAACTCCAGGGCATGCTGGAATACCCAAACAAAGCGTCACAACGGGGAAGAGGCAGCAGTCACTGCCGCAATCCCTTTAAATGAAGTTTCATTAGTGACACTTATGTCAGGTCCTGGGCTAGTCCATGTGTACCGCCCTGTGCTCGGCAGCCGAGCAGCTCGGATCCGGACCTTCAGTGGGTGGCTCGAGGGTCTCCGGACCCGGGGTCCTGCAGTCACGTCGATCAAAAAGGGGTTTGCGGTTTAGGAACGTATGTGTACGGCCAGAGCCGTGTTTAAGTTTGTGACGCCACCCACGGGATGTGGTGAAGGTGGACACCACCGCTGCAGTTACGGGGCACCCGTGGGAGATGTTGTGCAGCAAGTTGTTAACCCCTCCGTGGGCAGGGATGGTGGCCCCGGGACCCGTTGGGGGTTGTTTGGTAGTGCAGGGAGATGGGTGGCCGGAGGGCACTGATGTGCTCACTATTAGTAAACACACGAGTCTCTGGTAAACCAAGGTGATGGTGGTCGGTGCCCGCAGCCGGCAGCAATCTGGTCCCCCACCCGGTTGGTGGTCTCCGTCTTTCTCTTGCACCTGTTTGTGATGGTGGACTACCTGCACCTGCAACGTCAGGAGTCTGCTCCCGGCTTGTGGTTGCCTGAGGAGCCCTTTTGCCCGCAGACGCTGGCCCATGGGATCTCTGTGCCGTAGAGTTGGCGTTCTATCCCCCTTGTTGGGCTGTTGTCTTCAGTCGGGACTTTGGGTGGGACAGGACCTCTAGTCCTGACCGCAATCAGTGAATTAGCTAGCCCCCAGTAGCTTCTGGACCTCGCTTCAGGGTCTTAGTACCCCCCTTTGTGCTCCGGTTTCCGAGTTGGTTCCCCGGGTCGGTACCGGCGGGCCACTACCCTGTCCTGGTCCACCACGGTTCCACCAAGCCGTCTTCCCGCAGACGGGGACCGAAGTCTACCTCGTAGCCAGCAGTACCAGGGCTCCTACTCTGGCACCGGTTCAGTTTTGGGTCTCTCCTCTGCTCGAGCTGCACACAGCTCCAGCCCACACACCTCTCCACTTGACCTCTAGACTTGACTTTCTGAACTAGACTGAACTTTTCCACCCCAGGCTGTCTGAGACTCCTTGGTGGGCGTCTTCCAATCGCCTGGTTCCGCCCCCTGGTGTGTCCATCAACCACTGGAGGGGGTGAATAGGGTTTTATATGTTTGACTGCTGTCATCTTGTTAGGGAATGGTGTAGTGTGTGGCCCTATCTGTGACTACCTGGCTCGCCAGGGCATCACACATGCTCAATCACTGTGTGATGTGCACAGTGACAGAGCACTCACTCTTTGTTGCAGACTCAGATCAGCAATAATGAGCCAGCACCAGAGTGCACGATCAATATACGGTATATGCTAAGACTACTCGGCATGCAGAGACCGACTCTGCCCCAGGAATTGGCATAACCTGCAGGTCTCCGCTGGTGTCTGCACACCAGGTATTCTGGCTTTGCACACTGACAATGCGCTCTTGTGGCAGCTCACTACTGCTGATCAGAGCTTACTTTTATTGTGCACATCACACAGTGCATATCATGGTGGGACTGGCCCCTTATACAAGTGTCACTGATGACGCGTTGCTTAAGGTAGGGTGCAAAGGCTACGACAATGACTGCAGCCTCTGAAAAATAGTGAGGGAACAGCAGGGAATTTCTAATTGAAGTATATTACAAGAGAGTTGAGAATTTTTCAGTAAATAGATAGGGATTTAGGAGGAAAATTACATTGGACTTCGGACCACACCTTTAAGGAGCCAATGTTACTATTGTCTGTGCATCTGAGGGCTAAACAGCCAGGATTCTACATTTCTCTGATTTCTCTATTTAGATCGGGATGTCACCTGTATAAAACAGCAGCAACTGAACCATCATTGCAATACAAGATAGAGGCAGTGGGCATTGAGGGAAACTACAACTCCAGCAAATCTTGAATATATACAGTACATGTCAGGAAATGCTTGTAGTTCACAGAGCTGAAAGTAAGAAAGTCATAGGATTTTCAGGCAATCAGAAGCCACCACGGTGACCAAAGAGCCTCCTCTGTGGCCACAAAATGCCTGCAGCACATACGCTGTGTATAGCCCTGTACATCATTATATACAGTTAGGTCCAGAAATCTTTGGACAGTGACACAATTTTGGCGAGTTGGGCTCTGCATGCCACCACATTGGATTTGAAATGAAACCTCTACAACAGAATTCAAGTGCAGATTGTAACGTTTAATTTGAAGGTTTTAACAAAAATATCTGATAGAAATTGTAGGAATTGTCACATTTCTTTACAAATACTCCACATTTTAGGAGGTCAAAAGTAATTGGACAAATAAACCAAACCCAAACAAAATATTTTTATTTTCAATATTTTGTTGCGAATCCTTTGGAGGCAATCACTGCCTTAAGTCTGGAACCCATGGACATCACCAAACGCTGGGTTTCCTCCTTCTCAATGCTTTGCCAGGCCTTTACAGCCGCAGCCTTCAGGTCTTGCTTGTTTGTGGGTCTTTCCGTCTTAAGTCTGGATTTGAGCAAGTGAAATGCATGCTCAATTGGGTTAAGATCTGGTGATTGATTTGGCAATTGCAGAAGGTTCCACTTTTTTGCACTCATGAACTCCTGGGTAGCTTTGGCTGTATGCTTGGGGTCATTGTCCATCTGTACTATGAAGCGCCGTCCGATCAACTTTGCGGCATTTGGCTGAATCTGGGCTGAAAGTATATCCCGGTACACTTCAGAATTCATCCGGCTACTCTTGTCTGCTGTTATGTCATCAATAAACACAAGTGACCCAGTGCCATTGAAAGCCATGCATGCCCATGCCATCACGTTGCCTCCACCATGTTTTACAGAGGATGTGGTGTGCCTTGGATTATGTGCCGTTCCCTTTCTTCTCCAAACTTTTTTCTTCCCATCATTCTGGTACAGGTTGATCTTTGTCTCATCTGTCCATAGAATACTTTTCCAGAACTGAGCTGGCTTCATGAGGTGTTTTTCAGCAAATTTAACTCTGGCCTGTCTATTTTTGGAATTGATGAATGGTTTGCATCTAGATGTGAACTCTTTGTATTTACTTTCATGGAGTCTTCTCTTTACTGTTGACTTAGAGACAGATACACCTACTTCACTGAGAGTGTTCTGGACTTCAGTTGATGTTGTGAACGGGTTCTTCTTCACCAAAGAAAGTATGCGGCGATTATCCACCACTGTTGTCATCCGTGGACGCCCAGGCCTTTTTGAGTTCCCAAGCTCACCAGTCAATTCCTTTTTTCTCAGAATGTACCCGACTGTTGATTTTGCTAATCCAAGCATGTCTGCTATCTCTCTGATGGATTTTTTCTTTTTTTTCAGCCTCAGGATGTTCTGCTTCACCTCAATTGAGAGTTCCTTAGACCGCATGTTGTCTGGTCACAGCAACAGCTTCCAAATGCAAAACCACACACCTGTAATCAACCCCAGACCTTTTAACTACTTCATTGATTACAGGTTAACGAGGGAGACACCTTCAGAGTTAATTGCAGCCCTTAGAGTCCCTTGTCCAATTACTTTTGGTCCCTTGAAAAAGAGGAGGCTATGCATTACAGAGCTATGATTCCTAAACCCTTTCTCCGATTTGGATGTGAAAACTCTCATATTGCAGCTGGGAGTGTGCACTTTCAGCCCATATTATATATAGAATTGTATTTCTGAACATGTTTTTGTAAACAGCTAAAATAACAAAACTTGTGTCACTGTCCAAATATTTCTGGACCTAACTGTAATAAGGGAGGACAATATGTAATGTTGTACAGGGCTATACACAATAAGAACATTTTTTTCTTTTGTTATAATACCCTACAATTACCAAATGTGCACAAAGGCTTATACCCCTTGGGGGGACGACCCATAGTCTTTTGCAGTAACAGTGATCTACAAGATACAGAACAACTTCATGGGATTCCTGTCAACAAGGATACAATTTATGTAGCGGCCCTACATTCAACAATGTAAAATGAAGTAGGGATTGAAGAAGTGTTATGAATTCTCGGTACAGATAGTTCACTTTACACAACTTCATTGTCATGCTATTAAGCTTTATGTTCACCAGCGCTTATTCTCTTTTTGATAGGAGGATCTTCCACCAGCTCAGAGGCATTGCTATCTGGAAGTTGTTTGCCTCCACGTATGTTTCCACCAGCTCAGAGGCATTGCTATGTGGAGGTTGTTTGCCTCCACGTATGTTTCCACCAGCTCAGAGGCATTGCTAATGGGAGGTTGTTTGCCTCCATGTATATTTCCACCAGCTCAGAGGCATTGCTATGTGGAGGTTGTTTGCCTCCACGTATGTTTCCACCAGCTCAGAGGCATTGCTAATGGGAGGTTGTTTGCCTCCATGTATATTTCCACCAGCTCAGAGGCATTGCTAATGGGAGGTTGTTTGCCTCCACGTATGTTTCCACCAGCTCAGAGGCATTGCTATGTGGAGGTTGTTTGCCTCCACATATGTTTCCACCAGCTCATAGGCATTGCTATGTGGAGGTTGTTTGCCTCCACGTATGTTTCCACCAGCTCATAGGCATTGCTATGTGGAGGTTGTTTGCCTCCACATATGTTTCCACCAGCTCATAGGCATTGCTATGTGGAGGTTGTTTGCCTCCACATATGTTTCCACCAGCTCATAGGCATTGCTATGTGGAGGTTGTTTGCCTCCACGTATGTTTCTACCAGCTCAAATGCATTTCTATGTGGAGGTTGTTTGCCTCCACGTATGTTTCCACCAGCTCAGAGGCATTGCTATGTGTAGGTTGTTTGCCTCCACGTATGTGATCTTGGGTAGTGGGAGAGAACCATGGTCTTTGACGATGACTTAGAAATTTTAGTTGCAAGGGGTTCTAAGATCTTGCTACATTCATTGATTATTTTTTTCCTAATGTGGCTGGGTGACAAAAAATACTTAATGAGTTTATAAAAGGCTTGAATACTAACCAAATGGGAATAAAATTGACATATTATATAAAGGAACGTGTTCCTTTATCTTGATGTTGAGATAGCGAAAAGCACTAGTGGTACGTTAAGCTGGGTTCACACATAGCGACAGCGACAACGACATCGCTGTTACCTCACCATTTTCTGTGACGTAACAGCGACCTTATAAGTCGCTGTTATGATCGCTGCTTAGCTGTCAAACACAGCGACGCAGCAGCGATCATAACGTCGCTACATGTGCAGAGAGCAGGGAGCCGCGCACACTTCTTAGCGCTGGCTCCTTGCTCTCCTAGCTACAGTACACATCGGGTTAATTAACCCGATGTGTACTGCAGCTACATGTGCAGAGAGCAGGAGCCGGCACTAGCAGCAAGAGCGGTGGAGGTGGGTAACGAAGGTAAATATCGGGTAACCAGGGAAAGGTCTTCCCTTGGTTACCCAATGTTTACAGTGGTTACAGCTTTCCGCAGCTGCCAGACGCCAGCTCCTGCTCCCTGCTCACTTCATTTCGTCGCTCTCTCGCTGTCACACACAGCGATGTGCGCTTCACAGCGGGAGAGCGACGACGAAAAAATGAAGCAGGACATTCAGCAACGACCGTCGACCTCACAGCAGGGGCCAGCTCGTTGCTGGATGTCACACACAGCGACAGCGACGGGACGTCGCTGCAACGTCACAGAAAATGGTGACGTAGCAGTGACGTCGTTGTCGTCGTCGCTGTGTGTGACACCACCTTTAGACTCTCAGGGATTCAGGAAACCGTTAGTGATAAATAATCTCAGGTGGGAGAGATTTCACCAAGATACCTAATGGGGGGCAAACTGAAAGGAAAGTATCGACAACTAAGCATAAAATGTTCATAATTGGACAGCTTTAGATTGAGGCAAGCTTAGGATCTTTGGAACAGTTTCTTCAAATGAGGCTATCCAAATGTGGTCTTTAAAAACTGGTATGATCAGCACCCGGCAAGAGAAGAGAAACTCTGTGGCTGTCGATCTGCCATAAATAACAAGGTCAGAATGGCTTCCACTGTGATAGGCATTTAGTGGAGTTAATAGAGTCTTTTAACGTTCAAATTCACCAGCTTTGCCGAATTTTCACAAAAAGTTCAATATGCATAGAATTTATTCTCAATACTGCACATCCTCTAATTGCCCTGAAAATACTTCCTAGTAGAGATGAGCAATCCAGATTGACAAAGATCGCAAAATGTTAAAATCGTTCGATCTTTGGGATTGGACATCCGAACATTTACCGCAAAAGTCGGCAATCTCGCCAAGGATTGGTAAAAGATTGGATGGCAAAAACCATCCTTTCCATGCCCATCACAGCAATGTCAAATATTGGCATGACTGTGATTGTCCACTGTAAAAAATAAGGAAGCTAAATGGTTAAAGTAGTACTTACTTACAGAGTCTCCCTGCAGCTCAGCGTTACTATCAGGGCCGGTAATTGCCCCTCATACATATTCACTGCTTTCCCCGCCCCCTGGTGTCTCTGATTGGCTGCAATCAGACTTTGCTTCCACCCTCTCTGACAGTGTTATACTGGTGTAAAATAAACTTACAAAATGCTGTGCGGTATGCTCCGTATATATTGATACCAGCACAGATAAAGCCCCCAGCTACAGGCTGCAGCCCCCAGGTGTGTGCTTATATTGCCTGTTTATCAATAAGAATAAGAGCAACCGCATGCTGCTTTTTAAAAAAAATATTTAAATAAATAATTTTCAAAAAGGGCGTGTGGACTAACCCAATTTAGATATCCAGCCAAGTAAAGCCAACAACTGAAGGATGGTATTCTCAGGCTAGGGAGACCCATGGCTACTGGCCCCCCCGCTTAAAAATATCAGCCTGCAGCTGTGCAGGATTGTCACATTCATTACATGCGGCAATCCTAGAACTTTACCTGGCTCTTCCCAATTGCCTCGGTGCAGTGGCAATTGGGGTAATAAGGGGTTAATTGCAGCCCACTGCTGCTACTAAGCCCTAGATTAGTAATTGGGAGAGTGTATGAGACTCCCATTACTAATCTAAGTAAAAAAAATAAGCACAAACACCGAAAAAATCTTTTATTTGAAATAAAATACAAAAAAACACCTTCTGTCACCAATTATTAACTCCCAAAACACCGAGGTCCAATGTAATCCACATGAGGTCCCACAACGATTCCAGCTCTGCTACATCTGAAGTCATAGAACAATGACCGCCCACTGTGAGCTTCAGGCAGAGACTGAGCCTCAGTGATGAGCGTAAATGTCACTCAGGTTAGTTGTGGTCACAGCTGGAGGTTCCCACAGCCCTCCAACTGTGACCACAGGTAACCTGACCTCAGGGGACCTTCTGAGGTCACCGAGTTCATTGAGGTCCCCTGAGGTCAGGTATATACTGTATTTAACTTTATTTGCATCCAGAGGTTTCAGATACCATTGAAAGTTTGACAGCATCCTGGTGAGGGCAGTGCCATTTGGAAGCCAGCCTCCAGACTCAGGTGGCCCATAGCGGCCACGTAGTTTGCCAGTGTCAGCAGTATCCCACTGACCTTCACTGTTGTGAGAGTGTTGACTACATAAGAAAAGTCGCATTTGAACTTAAAAATATCATTTATTTTAATATTTCAACAAATGAAACATGAACTTATTGCCCGTCTGGTTTATATTTAGAGATTTATGAAACATCTGGGAAATGTTACTTGTGGTTTTGTTATTGGAGATGTATGAAAACTGTAAGCATAGTTGAGAAGGGTCCGAATGACTTCCATGATCAGAAAACATTTGTAAACGTCAGTGTCTGTCAACCAGATGAATCCTATTTGATGAATCAAAAGGAAAAAAATGTCATTAACTGGAAACTAAATAAATGTTCACCTCAAAGTAATGGAATTTACCCATTCAGAAATATTAGGACTATGAAGGGCAGACATAGAAATTAGGCTTTGTATGTATCACAGCCCATGCAATTTGCATAAGTGGATTCTATTTGGGTCCACTTAATTGCAGCAATACAATAACCAAATAACTAGAGGAGTCTAATGCACAGCTCTGGAAGAGCATTGTTTGTTCTCATTAATCCCTAAATGGCGCTGATTTTTTCCTCATTGGCATTTTGGGTGGCTGCCTACTCTTTGCTTTTGAAGAACTTACCCTAAGGACAATTTCCAACATGCAGAAAGAAGTTATTGCAATGAAAACTATGTGATTCTGTATGAAAGAAATAAAGGTTAAAAAAACCTAAAGGCCACCTCTTTCCTGTGATAGAAATTTGTCAATTTGGGGCTTGGGCAGCTGTGCTAGGGCTCAGGCTGCGGCAGCGGCAGATGCGGGCAGTAAGGGCTTCAAAGAAATGGCGCCTGGAGTCAGCACAGATTGATGGCAAGCCGAGATCTCATCAGCGCAAGAGCCACCTACCAGCACCATTTTCCTGAAGTCCACTGCTGGGAGATCAATGACAGACAGACAGGGAAAGAGGCAGACAGACAGAGAGAGACAGGGAAAAAGATAGACAGGGAAAGAGACAGACAAGGAAAGAGACAGTCAAAGATGCAGCCAGACAAAGAGACAGACAGGAAAAGAAGCAGACAAAGAGACAGAGGGAGACAGACAGGGAAAGAGAGTTGTCGCGGGCGGAGGAGGGGACGCCGCGCTCTCCCACTGCTCGGGTCCGGCTGCCGCGGCTGCCGCGGCCTGCCGCTACTCGGTGGCTCGAGCGATGGGCCGGATCCCGGGGACTCTAGCGGCGCTCCTCGCCCGTGAGTGAAAGGGGGGGTTTTGGGTGTGGGGATTGTGGATTGTCTGTGACGCCACCCACGGTTGTGGTGAAGGGATGTACACCACCGCTGCTCTGGCTGGGGAATCCCGGGAGTGATGGTATGGAGCAGCCAGTTGTTGTATTGCCCCTCTGTGGGTAGGGGTTGGTGATCCCGGGGCCCAGGGATGTGGGTTGGGGATGGTGAACAGGCGGGCTATGGGGCCTGTGGAGTTGCAGGGGCAGCGCTGTGCCGCACGGCACGGAGGTACTCACTCAGCCAGTAAACACGACACAGTTCTCGGTAAACAAACGGCTGGTTGGACAGGTCCCTCAGACGGTTGCGCTGCTGATATCCCCTGCAGTTGACGGTGACGGTCTCTTCCCTGCACCTATGTGTTGTTGTTTGGTAGCGATGGGTTCCCACCGTTAACCCACTCCCCGACTTGGATATGAGCCGGAGGAGCTCCACTCTTGCCCGCAGGCGCTGGCCCTGGGAAACTGGTGCCTTGGCGGTGGCGGTGTCTCCTCTCTACGGTTGGACTGTTGCCTTCAAATGGGACTTTGTTGTTGGGAGACAGTCGTCCCCTTCACTGACGGATTTGGCAAATTATGGCAACTCCTAGCCTTGCCGGGATCCGAAAGGCCCCTGCCCTGGTGCTGACTAATCTTCGTATACCGCTCCGGTACCGCCGGGTCACCACCCGTCCACGGTCCTTTCGGCAACCTCCAATCAGTCTCGCCTGCAGACGGTCACCGCCGTCTGCCAACCTTGCTGTCTCAGTCCGGGGCACACACCCGGACCAACTTCAGGCCTTCTGCTGTCACTTTTTCTTGCTCTTTTACCACTTCCTTCTACTTCACTGTTTACTCCTTCACTTCCCTAGCTTAACTCTTCACTCAAGCTCTTCCCTGAGCTAACTGCCTGGTTTTCCCGCCTCCAGAGCTGTGAACTCCTCGGTGGGTGGAGCCAACCGCCTGGCCCACCCCCTGGTGTGGACACCAACTCCTGGAGGAAGGCAACAAGGATTTAAGTTTTGACCTAGTGTGTACCTGCAGGGAATGTGGGGTGCGTGTGGTGTTGTGACCTGTGACCCCTGGCTTGCCCAGGGCGTCACAGACAGACAGGGAAAGAGACAGACAGACAGAGAGACAGACAGACAGATACAGGGAAAAAGACAAACAGGGAAAGAGACAGACAAGGAAAGAGACAGACAAAGATATAGACAGACAAAGAGACAGACAGGAAAAGAGGTAGACAAAGAGACAGAGGAAGACAGACAGGGAAAGACAGACAAGGAAAGAGACAGACAGACAGAGAGACAGACAGAAGGAGAGACAGACAGAGACACAGAGAGAGACAGAGACAGACAGACAAAGAGACAGAGACTGAGACAGACAGAGAGACAGACACAGAGAGATGGAGACAGACAGAGATGGAGACAGACAAAGACTGGGAAAGAGGGAGACTGGGAGAGAGACAGAGAGACAGTCACTATCCTGGGCATTGCCTGTGTACTACTGCTAGTAAATAATAAATATGCCCTGATCCAATCTGCATGTTTATACTTTATAAATACTTATTGGACAATCTCCCAAAAAGATCAAGCATATTAGCAACCTCAGCAACCACGTGTTATTGATATGCCATATTAGTGTACTCTAATAACATGCGCCTTAGAACAAAAATCTGTATTGCACTTAAAATATGCCAGAGATCAAAGTATATGTGGTACCAATTACTACTCAAAAAGTGAGTTTCAATATATCCTGGTCCAAACTATGTGTTAAAGCTTTATATAACAATAGAAAGTGTCCCAAAGAAATAAAAACATTCCTAATAGATCAGATACTATTGGTAAGCCAAAATGGTCAGCACTGTGTTACTATGGTCAGCATTATGTCTGCAAAAAGCCAGTGATCAAGCAATGAATGGAATAGGATAAAGGCCAGCAGCAGTGGCACAACGATGGTGAATAGTGATCAGCATGATCATTACCTGATGCTGGCCTGTTAGACCTGTATGCCTCCACTCCCGACGCGCGTTTTGTCGCCTTTAGACTTCCTCGGGTGGGTGGGGGATGTGAATGATTCTTGTAGACATTGCCTCATCTGGGGAAACGTAATTTATGAATGCACTTTGATTATCCTAGTTACTATAGTGAAGATGTTTATATTCTTATTTATTCAATAAAAAATATGCTTTTAATAATAATTGTATTGTTCTTTGTGTCACTTTGATTCACGCGGACAGAGGACTTCCTTTCACTGCCACGTGGGATCTCTTTGGGCTATACACTAGTTCTGGTGACATTCCGATATAGGGATTTTTTGATAATGTACCCACAAATGTTGTATTTTACTGGGATTTTATGTGATATACCAACGCAAGGTAGCAAGTATTTGTAAACTATAAGGCTATGTGCCCACAGTGCTTTTTTTCAGCACAAAAAAGCATGTCTTTGCAGGAAAAAAGCTGGTGAAAAAATGCTTTTATTCATACGTTTTTGAATTTTTCCATGTTTTTTTATGCTTTTTCAGATGATTTATTTCATGCTTTTTTGTACTTTTTTGTCATGGTGACCGCAGGGGTTCAGGTGCTGTAACCCCGCAGTCGCCGCCTAGTCTCTGGCTGATGTTACAACTGGGACCCCGCTTTGTCTGCTCAGAGCAGTGCTCACGGTGCTCCTGGCAATTTTACCCTATGAATGTTGCGATCGCAGCAGACAGAAGGTAGGGAGAGGGATCTCTTACCTCTCCCTGGTGATTGGGTCCCTGGAACATGATCACAAGGGCCCCGATTGCTGCCATAGTACCTCTGGGTCATCACTATGACGAGCCAGCCTTACTGAACCATGGATGACCTCAAAGACCAGGGCACCTAAGTCACCGGACTTATTTCCAGCAAAGTCCTGTGGTAAAGACTGTGAGGCCTAGGTGCAGGGAAACCCAGTGACATCACAAGGGAAATTGCATTCATGCCGGTGGATCTGCAGGAAACCCAGGTGATCCGCCGGTATGAATGCGATTCACCTTTTGAGGTCACTCAGGTTACTTGCGGTCACACGTGAACGTTCAGCTGTAACCATGACTAACCTGAGTGACGTCACCGCTGGTCCCGGCTCAATCTTTGACTGCAGTTACAGCGTTCGGTCATGATCCATGTAATTTCAGTTTCAGCAGTACTAAAATCATCGTGGGACGTTGCGTGGATTATTTCGGACCTTCAGGGGCGTTTGGGGGTTAATAAAGTGGTGAAGAGGGTGTTTCTTTTTTCTTTTATTTCAAATAAATGATTTTTCCGGTGTTTATGTTTATTTACTTTAAGTTACAGATTAGTGATGGGGGGTGTAATAGACTCTAGGGATTAGTGGCAGCTGTGGGCTGTTATTAACCTCTTATATTACCCCGATTGCCACCACACTAGGGCAATTGGGAAAAGCCGGGTAAAGCACCGGGCTTGTCACATCTAACGGATGCAACAATCCTAGGCGTTTGCAGCTTGCTATTATTAGCCTAAGGGGGGGCCTAATAACCATAGGACTCCCCAGGCTGAGAATAGCAGCCCCAGCTGTCAGGCTTTAACTTGGCTAGGTGTCAAAATTAGGGCGGACTGCATGCTGTTTTTTTAAATTATTTAAATAATTAAAAAAAAAAAAAAAGCTGCATGCGGTTCCTCTTATTTTGATACCCAGCCAAGATAAGCGCACGGCTGGGGGCTGCACCCTGTAGCCAGCTTTATCTCTGTCTATCAATACAGGGGGGACCCTACGCCAATTGTTTTATTTATTTATTTGTTTATTTTATACCACCATATATACCCTGAGACATCATTTGGGATTCAAACCAATCAACAGATGCTGCCTGAAGGGCGGGGTCTGACTGCAGCGAATCCGATATACTTATGGGCGGGGAAAGCAATGAGTATTCATTAGAGATAATTGTGTGACCCAGAAGTAACACTGTAGCCCAGGGGACTCTGTAAGTATATGTACTGCTTTAACCCTTTTGCTTCCTTTTTTTTTTTTTTTTTTTTTTTTTAACAGTGGCCAATCACAGCCATGCCAATACATGGCTGTGATGGGCAGGGAAAGGATCGTTTTTGCCATCCAATCATTTACTGATCCTTGGCAAGCTCTTTTGTGGTACATGATCAGATATCTGATCCTGCCAAATATTGTACGATTTTTTCCGAGTTTGCCTATCAGGATTGCTCATCTCTTTTGCAGGGATGTCAAAAAGCACAAAAGAAAGCAACGTTTGCATTACACAAGCGTTTTTCCTGAGTTTTTCACTGACTCCATTGAAGTCAATTGGGGAAAAAAGCAGGAAAAGCACTAAAACAATTCACATGTTGCTTTTTTTTTCAGCAACAAAAAAAACAAAGAAAAAAGAAGCCGCGTGTGAACAGCAATTCACGATTCTCATAGACTTTTCTGGGATGATTTCCTTTCTTTTATTGATTAAAAAAAGGAAGGAAAAACACTTGAAAAAAATGTAAAAAAAAAAGGTCTAAAGGACATTATGCTTGGTTTTCTAAATATTTTAAAAATACAAATCTGAAAATTGTGATGTGCATTTGTATTCAGCCCCCTGATTCATATGCCTTTGTTGGACCATTTCTTGCTGCAATTACTGCTGCAAGTCTTTTTGGGGATGGAAATTTCTCCCATTCCCATTTGCAAAATCGTTCTAGCTCAGTGAGATTGGATGGAGGCGTCTGTGAAAAGCAATTTTCAAATGTTACCACAATGGGATTTAGGTCTGGACTGTGACTGGGTCATTTGGACACATGAATATGCTCTGATCTAAACCACTCATTGTAGCTCTTGCAGTATGTTTAGGGTTGTTGTAAAGTTATGTCCTAGTCTCTTGCAGCCTCTAGCAAGTTTTCCTCCAGGATTGTCCTGTATTTAGCTTCATCCATCTTCCCATCAACTCTGACCAGCTTCCCTGTCCCTGCTGAAGAAAAGCCTCCCCACAGCATCACTGTGGTGTTATTTTACCTACACACATAGCGTTTTGCATTTAGCCCAAAAAGCTGTACTTTGGTCTCATCTGACCCGGGCACCTTCTTCCACATACTCGCTGTGTCCCCTACATGGCTTTTTATAGACTGCAAATGGGACTTCATATGGATTTTTGCTTTCAAAAATGGCTTTCTTCTTGTAACGCCCTCACCAACGTCCCCCCACTGTCCTGCCCCTCTCTCCCAGTGGAAACACTGGCACTCTCACCTTCCCATCCCTGCTGTTGACTCTAAGGGGCACTTTGCACATTGCGACATCGCTACTGCGATATCGTCGGGGTCAAATCGAAAGTGACGCACATCCGGCGCCGGTAACGATGTTGCAACGTGTAAAGCCTAGAAGCATCGATAAACGATCGCAAAAGTGTTGAAAATCGGTGATCTATGAAGTGTCGGTCATTTCCATAATTTAGCTGCAGCGACAGGTATGATGTTGTTCCTCGTTCCTGCGGCAGCACACATTGCTGTGAATGAAGCCGCAGGAGCGAGGAACATCTCCTTACCTGCGTCCCTCCTGCAATGAGGAAGGAAGGAGGTGTGTGGGATGTTTACGTCCCGCTTATCTCTGCCCCTCCGCTTCTATTGGCCGCCTGCCATGTGACGTCGCTGTGACACCGCACCACCTGCCCCCTTAGGAAGGAGGCAGGTCGCCGGCCAGAGCGACGTCGCAGGGCAGGTAAGTGCGTGTGAAGCTGCCGTAGCGATAATGTTTGCTACTGCAGCTATCACAAGATATCGCATCTGCGACGGGGGCGGGGACTATCACGCTCAGCATCGCTACAATCGGCTAGCGATGTCGCAGCGTGCAAAGTACCTCTATGAGCTTGCACACACTTCACAGGCCTCCTGGGACAATCCGTTGGGTGCCTACGTGGACATGCCCCTTTTATTAAAGAGACAGTACACCCTAAACCGGCCTATTGCTGAGCGATATCATGTATTTAAGGCACCCTCCCCTTTAAGGAGGTGCCTGGCTACGTGGTCTATATGTTGCTAGTTCTCAGGTCCCTTTGTGCTGCCACTGCTGCTACTGTGTTGTGTGCTGTATAGCTGATTAGATGGTCGATGTTAGCACCCGGCACACCTGGGCAAGTGCCGGGGCCCTGCACTGCCCGGGGGCGGCCCACTCACTGTTGGCAGGGGTGGTGATGTATCCTGCAGCCCCCGGGCCGATACTGCAGTGCTCAGACAGCTGCCACACTTTCCTGCATGCAGCATGTCACTGCTGAGCGTTGTGTTCAGGGGCATTGAAGTTCATCTGTGGGCGGAGCTAATATGCAGTGTGCTGTGCTCCGTTCCCCCAGATGAATAGAAGGTACTTGGAAGAAGCCCATACACTCTAGCATCTACCATGCAGAGAGGAGCCGCAGCACCAACATCCCGCCGAGCTGTATGCCCCCCCAGAACTGTCTGTCCCCTGACCCCAGTGCTGTATACCCTCCAGAACTGTCTGCCCCCACCCTAGTGCTGTATATCTTCTAGAACTGTCTGCCCCCAACACAATGTTGTATACCCTCCTAGAACTGTCCCCTGACCCAGTGCTTTATACCCCCAGAACTGTCTGTCCCCTCACCCCAGTGCTGTATACCCTTTAGAACTGTCTGTCCCCTGACCCCACCACAGTGGTTTATACCCTATAGACCTGTGTCCCCTGACCCTAGTGCTGTATATCCTCCAGAACTGTCTGTCTCCTGACCCCAGTGTTGTATACCCCAGAACTGTCTGCCCCCTACCCTAGTACTGTATACCCCCACAACTGTATGTCCCCCCACCCCAGTGCAGTATACACCCCCGGAGCTGTAGGTCCCCCCACTCCAGTGCTGTATACCCCCAGAGCTGTATGTCCCCCCATCCCAGTACTGTTTACCCACCAGAGCTGAATGTCCCCTCCATCCCAGTGCTGTATACCCCCCAGAGCTGAATGTCCCCCTATTGCTGTATGTCCCCAGCCTCTCCTGTGATGTATATACAGCAGTGTCAGTGTGCACTGTGAACGGCCATGTCTGTAAAGGGTGCTTTACACGCTGTGACATCGCTACCAATATATCGTCGGGGTCACGTCATTAGTGACGCACATCCGGTGCAGTTACCGACATCGCAGCGTGTGACACCAATGAGCGATGATCGCAAAATCGTTCAAAAACGATGATCGTTGACATGTCGCTCATTTCCTTAATGTCGTTGCTGTTGCCGGTACGATGTTGTTCGTCGTTCCTGCGGCAGCACACATTGCTATGTGTGACACAGTGGGAGCAACGAACATCTCCTTACCTGCGTCCTGGAAGCAATGCGGAAGGAAGGAGGTGGGCGGGATGTTATGTCCCGCTCATCTCCGCCCCTCCGCTTCTATTGGCCAGCCGCTTAGTGACGTCGCAGTGACATCGCTATGACGCCGAACGCACCTCCCCCTTGAGGGAGGGATTGTTCGGCGGTCACAGCGACGTCACTGACCAGGTATGTGCGTGTGACGCTGCCATATCGATAATGTTCGCTACGGCAGCGAGCACCAAATGTTGCATGTTTGACGGGAGCGGGTGCTATCGTGCTCGACATTGCTAGCAATCGCTAGTGATGTCGCAGCGTGTAAAGCACCCTTTATTCATGGCCACCAATCATTGCAGCACAGCCACATGCCCAGGAGGAGCTGCATGGGCAACAAGTGGGGGAGGTGAGTGAGGCTGCTGCCGGCTTCCCCATATTAAAAATATCTCCAATGCGTCTGTGTGTGTATCTATGACATATATAGCTATGTATGTTACTATACAGTATATGACTGTGTATTTATGTCTATTTAGATGTATTTTTGTGAATTTCTCTTTAAATATGTATATGTGCATATGCCTGTGTATGTATCTGTGCATGTCTATCTGTAGATGGGGCCCACTGAGACTCTTTTACCCGGGGCCCACAGAAACCTGGAGCCGGCCCTAGCTGAATCATATCTGTGTTCCAGGGCATGTAAAGTTTGCTGCTGTTGCAACTACAAATACCAACTGCTGCCTCCAACCATCCAGTCTGGCTGCCCCCACGATATCAGCTGCTGCAACTATCCATCTTGGCTCCTACTGCTGCGACTATCCACACCGGCCACTTCTACAATACTGTCCGATGCTACTGCAACTATCCTGCCCGGCTGCTACTGCTATGTCCACCCATTCCGGCTGAACCTACGATACTGGCTGCTGTTGTTGCTCTGATTATCAAAGATTGTTTGTGTTCTTGTGGCGCCCTGGACAAGCCAGGTCATCACATGTACTGCAACAACACACCCCACACCCCGAGTTAGGCACATCAGCCACACACAAATCCTTGTTGCCTCCCTCCAGGGGCTGATGTCCACACCAGGTGGGGTGGAGCCAGGAGGTTGGCCCCACCCACTGAGGAGTTAACAGTCCTGGAGGTGGGAAAGGAAGTCAGATCAGTTCGGAGTTGAGTAAGGGAGAGTGAAGGAGAAGGAGTGAAGTGGTAGTGGAGGAGCAGACTGACCATGTCCGGGTACGTGGCCCGGGCACCAAGAGCAAGGTTGGCAGACAGTGGTGGCCGTCTGCAGGAGAGGCAGATCAATGCGGAACCGTAGGACCGGGGACGGGCGGTGGCCCGCCGGTACCGAACCGGGGAGCGAAGAGAAGCCAGCACAAACCGGCAGGGCCTGCGGACCCCGACCAGGCTTGGAGTCGCCGTTAAACAGGTCAAATCCGTTAGCGACCGAAACCTCCGGGGTTTCCTAGCAGCAAAGACCCAATTGAAGGCAACCGTCCAAACAGAGAAAGGGAAATACAGCTACCGCCACAGCTAGAGTTGCCAGGGCCAGAGCCTGCGGGCAAAAGGGCTCCTCCGGCACATATCCAAGCCGGGGAGCGGGTTACTGGTGGGAAGCCATTGGGACCGAAGATAGACAACAGGTGCAGGGAAAGGCAGCCACCACCAACCGTCGGGGAGTGACCACAGCAGCCGGCTGCGGGACCCGTCCATCCAGCCGTTTGCTTTACCGGAGACTCTGTATCCCTTCTTGGCTGAGTGAGTACCACCGTGCCATCGGCACCGCGCTACCCCCGCGACCCTGCACCTCACCAACCCTGCCTCCCCCGTCACCTCACCGGGCCCCGGGACCACCAAAACCCCCTACCCACGGAGGGGAGAGAAACATCTCGGCTGCTCCCTGTCATCGCTCCCGGGATCCCCGTCCAGAGCAGCGGTGGTGTCCCAACCTCACCACAAACCGTGGGTGGCGTCACAGACCAACTCCCCAAAACTCAAACTACACCCCTTTCACTCACGGGCGAGGAGCGCCGCTTGAGTCCCCGGATCCGGCCCACCGCTCGAGCCACCGAGAAAATTTCAGAATCCGCCATCTTGGGCGCGAAGATTTTCCAGCTCGAGCGTCTTCTCGAGCAGTGGAGGCGCGAAAGCCGAAGCCCAGCCCCTAAAGAGGAGGTGCTGAGAAAAGACCAAGGGGGGCGGATGGCGTCCGGCCGCATGTAAACAGCGGCTATAAAAGCAGGGACGCCAGGACTCTGCGGCCATATTTGGTTCTTGGAAGATACCGCTGCCAAGATGCACAGTCCGTCCGGTAACATCGCAGTCCCCGCGCCCGCACCTGGTACCGCAGCGTGGGTGGAAATCTGGACCGTCCAGTTGAGCAGCCGCCTGCAGGTCCGAATGCAGCTCCTCCTGGAGGAGTGGGAGGCCGACATGGCGGACGTGGTGGCGGCTATACGAAGACACGAGGTGGAGGAAGATTTGGAGGAGCGGGTGAGCGACCCACGCCCCTGTATTCCCAAGGGATAGGCCGCTGCGGCTGAGGGGCCCGGCCTGCGCCCGCTCACCCTGCTGCCTCCCCCGCTACCCATGTTAGCTGCTACCGCTCCGCCACTAGGCCCGCTACCCGTACAACCGGTAGTGGAACCCTGCCCGTCCGCCCAAGCGGACCGACCTGCAGCTGAAGCCCGTAGCCGCCCTGAACCGCTTCCCTGGAAGTTGCCGAAGACATTGTCCGCTGGCGAAGATGTACCAGTGGCACTTGCGGTGACCGTGCCTAGTTCCGCTCCGGCACCGGCGGTCCGTCCCGTGCAGGAGGAGGCGGAGGTCAAGCGGGAGAGGACCCCTGTACCCATCCCCCAAGCCTCGACTGAGGCTGCGCCGGGTCGTTGCTGTGAGGCAGTGTCACGGGCGGAGGAGGGGACGCTGCGCTCTCCCACTGCTCGGGTCCGGCTGCCGCTGCTGCTGCGGCTGCTGCTGCTCGGTGGTGGCTCGAGCGGTGGGCCGGATCCCGGGGACTCGAGCGGCACTCCTCGCCCGTGAGTGAAAGGGGGTGGTTTGGTTTAGGGATATTGTCCGTGACGCCACCCACGGTTGTGGTGATTTTGGTGACACCACCGCTGCTCTGGACAGGGATCCCGAGAGCGGTGACAGGGAGCAGCTTGGTTGTTAGTTCTCCCCTCCGTGGGTAGGGGGTTGGTTGTCCCGGGGCTCGGTGATGGGGTAGGAATGGATGGCAGGCGGGTTGCGGGGCCTTGTGAGGTGCAGGGTCGCGGGGGCAGCGCTGTGCCGCACGGCATGGTGGTACTCACTCAGCCTTATGATGATGACACAGTTCTCGGTAAAACACTCGGCTGGATGGACGGGTCCCACAGACGGCTGCGGTGTTGCTATTCCCGGCAGGTTGGTGGTAACTGCCTTTCCCTGCACCTAAGTTGTTTGTACACCGGTCCGGTACCGCCGGGCCACCGCCCGTCCACTGTCCTTACGGTAACTCGGATAGGCCACTCCTGCAGACGGTCACCACCGTCTGCCCACCTTGCTGTTCCGCCCGGGCCACACACCCGGACGCTGTCAGTCAGTTGCTCCACTACTATACTTTCCTCCTTCCACTTTCACTGTCAAAAACTAGACTGTCTGTTTTCCCGCCTCCAGGACTGTGAACTCCTCGGTGGGCGGGACCAACCGCCTGGCCCACCCCCTGGTGTGATCATCAGCCCCTGGAGGAAGGCAACAAGGGTTTTGTGTCTGACTTCGGTGTGCCTGCTGGGAGTGTGGGGTGTTGTGGTGTTGTTCTCTGTGGCCCCTGGCTTGTCCAGGGCGCCACATTCCCCCTTAGTTAAATGCAGACCGTCCGCGGGCTGCCCGTCTATCACCAGTTTTATTTTCACCAACTGAAAAAGATAAAAAACGGTAACAGACATACAATCATAATAACTTCTTCCCACATCGGGAGGTACTCTTACTTAAAACGTTGCGTAAACGGTTACGGCTTCCGCTCTCACCCACCCAAGCAACCTGGCCCTGATGTTGCCCCTAAGCAAACAGGCAGCACCCCTTGACCCCAGTCCAGCACAAGTTGCCCGAGCGGGTTCTGTCCTTTTTAGGGGACCCACATCCATGGGGAAAGACTGAAACCCCCAGAGGATCGCCACCGGTTCCGGTGGTGGCTGGGCCCCAGCCTGCTCCACTGCGGGCCCTTCCTCCAATCTGCCTCTCCGGAGGCGGTAACGGTGAAATCCACAACAACATTATTTACAGGCCACAAGTTTGTGGTTGCCTTGCAAGTTCTCAGGCATGTTCATAAGTAGTTTCTTATGTAAAGTGGTGTAAAGTTACCGGCAACGACTGGTTTTAAATCACGGTTGACAATCAGGTGACTTTTTCACGGGGTTCATTTGCTTATCATTTTCAAAACTTTCAAACTTTTAAACACACACTGCTGGTGGTTCCAACGGGGACGGTGACAACGGCACTCCGCTTCCCTTACTCCGACTCTTCGGTGTCTGCTGGGGGAGACGGTGCGGCGGACACCCGGGCTTCCTGGCTACCCCTCAGCTTGGCATCCAGCGCAAACCACCCCCTCTCCCCACAGTGCCGGGTGTACTGCACCAGGTCACCCAGCATCAGGTTACAGCCTGGGTGCTCCTCCGGCAGGTGGGCATTAACATCCCGCCGGGCTATGAATACTTCGGCCTCCAGGCCCGATTCATATATTAAACCATAGCCCCAGCGGACATCAAACCGCCTCACCTGCCCTTCATACAGGGGGCCCCGGACACGGAAGGTCGCTTGTCTCAGGCTCTCCTTCTCCCGGATTGCATGGGCCACCAACTCCGCCTTCTTCCTTTCCCTCTCCTCGATTTCTGGGCCCAACGGTACCGGCTCCCTATCCCAGTACGGTGCTGCTGCGAGCTCCGGCACACGGGTCGGGCCCCGCAAGACCTTTTGGACACTGCCCACTGCTGGTGATCTGGGCGGAAGGTCCCGCGGTGACTTGGCCTTGGACGCCGCCTTGCAGCGGCAACCCGGCGCAACCTCAGCCGAGGTGTGGGGGATGGGCACAGGGGCTTTCCTCTGCTTTGCCTTCGGCACGGAGCGGTCTATCGGCTCCGGCTCGGGGAATCTCTCGGGGGGTGCCTCCGGTTCAGGCTTCGGGGCTTTCCATGGTAGCACCTCCGGTCGGCTACAGGCTCCGGCTACAGGTCGGTCCGCCTGGGCGGACATGCTGGGTATCGCTACCGGTTGCGGGGGTAGCGGGCCTAGTAGCGGGGTCACGGCAGCCGGGACGGGTGGCGAGGGAGGCAGCAGGGCGAGGGGGTTCAGACCGGGTCCCGCAGCCACAATGACAGACCCACTAGGGGTACCGGGGCGTGGGTCACTCACCCTCCCTTCCGCAACTTCCTCCTCACGTCTCCGCACGGTCGCTATGACCTGTGTCATGTCGGTCTCCCACTCCTCCAAGAGGAGCTGCATTTTGATCTGCAGCCGTTGTTGGAGCTACGCGGTCCGGATCTCCACCCACGCCGCGGTTCCAGGCGCGGGGGCTACGGTGCTACGGGACGGCATAAACATCTTGCTGGCGGCCTCTCCCAGGAACAAGATGGCCGCAGAGTCCTGGCGTCCCTGCTTTTATAGCCGCGCTCACATGCGACCAGCTGCCATTTCGTCCCCCTTAGTCTCTTTCCGGCTCCTCCTCTATTTGGGCGGGGTTTAGGCCTTCGCGCCTCCACTACTCGAGGAGACGCTCGAGCGGGAACTCTTCGCGCCCAAGATGGCGGCTTTTCAAATTTTCTGGCCGGACACCTCCGGCGGTCACAGAAGGCGCACTTCCACCAATCGGTAGAACGGTAGGATCCTGTTTGTGACGCCAAGTTGTCGCGGGCGGAGGAGGGGACGCTGCGCTCTCTCAATGCTCGGGTCCGGCTGCCGCTGCTGCTGCGACTGCTGCTGCTCAGTGGTGGCTCGAGCGGTGGGCCGGATCCCGGGGACTCGAGCGGCGCTCCTCGCCCGTGAGTGAAAGGGGGTGGTTTGGTTTAGGGATATTGTCCGTGACGCAACCCACGATTGTGGTGATTTTGGTGACACCACCGCTGCTCTGGACGGGGATCCCGGGAGCGGTGACAGGGAGCAGCTTGGTTGTTAGTTCTCCCCTCCGTGGGTAGGAAGTTGGTTGTCCCGGGGCCCGGTGATGGGGTAGGAATGGATGGCAGGCGGGTTGCGGGGCCTGGTGAGGTGCAGGGTCGCGGGGGCAGCGCTGTGCCGCACAGCACGGTGGTACTCACTCAGCCCAATGATGAAGACACAGTTCTCGGTAAAACACTCGGCTGGGGGTCCCACAGACGGCTACGGTGTTGTTGCTCCCGGCAGGTTGGTGGTAACTGCCTTTCCCTGCACCTAAGTTGTTTGTACAGTTCCAATGGGTTCCCACCGGTAACCCGCTCCCCGGCTTGGATATGGGCCGGAGGAGCCCCTTTTGCCCACAGGCGCTGGCCCTGAGAAACGGTTGCCTTGGCGGTGGCGGTGTCTCCCTCTGTTGGTTGGACTGTTGCCTTCTGTCGGGACTTGACTGTTTGGAAACCCAGGAGGTCCCCTTCACTAACGGATTCGGCAAATACACGGCGACTCCTAGCCTTGCCGGTGTCCGAAAAGCCCCTGCCAGATGGTGCTGGCTTCTCTTTGTGTACCGGTCCGGTACCGCCGGGCCACCGCCCGTCCACGGTCCTTACGGTAACTCGGATAGGCCACTCCTGCAGACGGTCACCACCGTCTGCCAACCTTGCTGTTCCGCCTGGGCCACACACCCGGACGCTGTCAGTCAGTTGCTCCACTATTACACTTTCCTCCTTCCACTTTCACTGTCAAAAACTAGACTGTCTGTTTTCCCGCCTCCAGGACTGTGAACTCCTCGGTGGGTGGGACCAACCGCCTGGCCCACCCCCTGGTGTGATCATCAGCCCCTGGAGGAAGGCAACAAGGGTTTTGTGTCTGACTTCAGTGTGCCTGCTGGGAGTGTAGGGTGTTGTGGTGTTGTTCTCTGTGGCCCCTGGCTTGTCCAGGGCGCCACAGCAGCACCCCAGGCCATGACACCGCGGGATCTTCCACAGAGGACGCCAGTAGTGGGCAGTGTAGTGGAAATCCCGCGGGGCCCTGGACAAGCCAAGTCGTCACAGGTACTGCAACAACACACCCCACACCCAGAGTTAGACACATCAGCCACACAGAAATCCTTGTTGCCTCCCTCCAGGGGCTGATGTCCACACCAGGTGGGGTGGAGCCAGGCGGTTGGCCCCACCCACTGAGGAGTTAACAGTCCTGGAGGCGGGAAAGGAAGTCAGTTAAGTGCGAGTCAGAAGTGAGTAGAGGAGTAAACTGACCGTGTCCGGGTACGTGGCCCGGGCACCGAGAGCAAGGTTGGCAGACGGTGGTGGCCGTCTGCAGGAGAGGCAGATCAACGCGGAACCGTAGGACTGGGGACGGGCGGTGGCCCGCCGGTACCGAACCGGGGAGCGAAGAGAAGCCAGCACAAACCGGCAGGGCCTGCGGACCCCGACCAGGCTTGGAGTCGCCGTTAAACCAGTCAAATCCGTTAGCGACCGGAACCTCCGGGGTTTCCTAACAGCAAAGACCCGATAGAAGGCAACTGTCCAAACATCAGAAAGGGAAATACAGCTACCGCCACAGCTAGAGTTCCCAGGGCCAGAGCCTGCGGGTAAAAGGGCTCCTCCGGCACATATCCAAGCCGGGGAGTGGGTTACCGGTGGGAAGCCATTGGGACCGAAGATACACAACAGGTGCAGGGAAAGACAGCCACCACCAACCGTCCGGGAGTGACCCCAGCAGCCGGCTGTGGGACCCGTCAATCCAGCCATTTGTTTTACCGGAGACTCTGTATCCCTTCTTGGCTGAGTGAGTACCACCGTGCCATCGGCACCGCGCTGCCCCCGCGACCCTGCACCTCACCAACCCTGCCTCCCCCGTCACCTCACCAGGCCCCGGGACCACCAAAACCCCCTACCCACAGAGGGGAGAGAAACATCTCGGCTGCTCCCTGTCATCGCTCCCGGGATCCCCGTCCAGAGCAGCGGTGGTGTCCCAACCTCACCACAAACCGTGGGTGGCGTCACGGACCAACTCCCCAAAACCCAAACTACAACCCTTTCACTCACGGGCGAGGAGCGCTGCTCGAGTCCCCGGACCTGGCCCACCGCTCGAGCCACCAAGCAGCAGCAAGCCAGCAGCAGCGCCCCCTCCCCGCCCGCGACGTTCTTACCCGTGGTGCCACCTGGTGAGGTACCATGATCATCTGGGGCTGCCCTTGTCGGCTCCCTACCAGCACCAGTCTATCTGCACCACCAATGGCTTTAGTGAATACTCGGTAGCCGTTCAGGTACACTTCTCCAAATAAACGATTAGTGCCTTGGTCCAGTGGATCCACTAACCATGTGCTCACCCCATGAGTATTACCCTTCTTGCCACTCTTCCATAAAGGCCAGATTTGTGGCGTATGTCGCGGGCGGCGGGGCGCTGCGCTCGCTAACGCTCCGGTGCGGCGCTGCTGCTGCTGCTCGGTGGCTCGAGCGGTAGGCCGGATCCGGGGACTCGAGCAGCGCTCCTCGCCCGTGAGTGAAAAGGGTGGTTGGTTTGGGGGATTTAGTCCGTGACGCCGCCCACGGGTTGTGGTGAAGATGGGCACCACCGCTGCTGGTAACGGGGATCCCGAGAGCGATGGTAGGGAGCAGCTGGGATGTTGTTCTCCCCATCCGTGGGTAGAGGATGGTGGTCCCGGGGCCCAGTGGTGTGACGGTGAGGCAGGGTTGGTGAGGTGCAGGGCTGCAGGGACAGCGCAGCCCGGTTCCAGATGGCACTGGTGTACTCACTCAGCAACAGATGCACAAAGTCTCCGGTAAACGAAACGGCTGGATGGACGGGTCCCGCAGCCGGCTGCAGTGTCTCTCCCCGGCTAGGTGACGGTTAGAGATGAGCGAACCGGTCGTGGTTCGGCTCGAGTTCGGTTCGTCGAACGAAGGTCTCGTTCGAGTTCAGTTCGTCGAATGTTCGACGAACCGAACTCGAACCACATAGGAAACAATGGCAGGCAATCACAAACACATAAAAACACCTAGAAAACACCCTCAAAGGTGTCCAAAAGGTGTCCAAAAGGTGACACACAACTCACAACACAACACAAACACATGGGAAAGTGACAAGGACATATACTCATGCGAAAACAAAAGAGCAGGACAAGGAAAAAGAAGAGGACACACAGATATAGGCATGGCACGCCCTTCTAAAATCATGTAAAACACCGCAAGCTGACTCCAAGCAGAGTCTCCCTTTTTTCCAAAAATTGGGCCCCACACACACCCACCCATTCAGTGGCAGCAGTTGTGCCCCAGTTGTACACTTCACAGCTAGATTTGCATCAAGCACATTCAAAAATACGCCATTCTTAACCGTCCCCAGGATGACACCGGGGTAGGTAGCTAAGTCTTTCCAGATCCCAGCTCTGTTCATCTTGGATCATTTTTAACAACACTGTAAGCAAGGATTACTCCAAGCGGAGTCTCCCTTTTTTCCAAAAATTAGGCCACACAGACACTCAACCCTTCAGTGGCAGCAGTTGTGCCCCAGTTGTACATTTCACAGGTAGATTTGCATCAAGCACATTCAAAAATACGCCATCCTTAACCGTCCCCAGGATGACACCGGGGTAGGTAGCAAAGTCTTTCCTGATCCCAGCTCTGTGAATCTTGGATAATTTTTAAAAACAATGTAAGCAAGGGTTACTCCAAGCGGAGTCTCCCTTTTTTCCAAAAATTGGGCCACACAGACACCCCATCAGTGGCAGCACTTGTGCCCTAGTTGCAAACAGGATGTTTTGATTTGCATCAAGCACATTCCAAATCCACAAGCATTTACTCTCCCCAGGATGACACAGGGGTAGTAAATTCCTGGTGGATCCATGACTTGTTCATTTTGATGAACGTTAGTCTGTCCACATTGTCACTGGACAGACGCGTGCGCTTATCTGTCAGCACACACCCAGCAGCACTGAAGACACGTTCAGAGACAACGCTGGCAGCTGGACACGACAAAATCTCCAAGGCGTAAGTTGAGAGCTCTGGCCATTTTTCAAGATTTGAAGCCCAAAATGAGCAAGGCTCCATTTGCAAAGTCATGGCATCGATGTTCATTTGGAGATACTCCTGTATCATCCTCTCCAGCCGTTGACTATGTGTCAGACTTGTTCTCTCTGGTGGCCTTGCAAAGGACAGTCTAAAAAAATTATGAAAAGATTCCATAAAATTGCTGTTACCAGCACCAGATACGGTGCTACTGGTACGGGTAGACAGTTGAAGATGACGAGACCGTCCCATGTTTGTCAAGTTACAACTGGGAGATTCACTCCCTGCACCTGCACGGTTGTTTGGTGGAAAAGCCAAGCTAAGATCGAGTAACAGCTTCTGCTGATACTCCTGCATACGTGCGTCCCTTTCTATGGCTGGAATTATGTCACAAAATTTGGACTTGTACCGGGGATCTAATAGTGTGGCAATCCAGTAGTCATCATCACTTCTAATTTTGACAATACAAGGGTCATGTTGGAGGTAGTGCAGCAAGAAGGCGCTCATGTGTCTTGCGCAGCCATGTGGACCAAGTCCACGCTGTGTTTGTGGCATAGAGGTGCTAACCGTTCTTTCTTCCTCTGACATCTCCCCCCAACCTCTTTCAACAGAAATTTGACCAAGGTCTCCCTCATCTGCTCAGTCTTCCATGTCCATGGACAGTTCGTCCTCCATTTCTTCATGTTCTCCTGCACCTTCCTCAACATTTCGCCTGCTACCATGTGCCCTTGTTGATCCCTGTCCCCCATGGTCCCATGCCTGCCGCGTTGGTGATGATGAACGTCTGGACCTTGGTGATGTTGTTGTCCCTTGCGCATATGAATCCTCCTGTAGTTCCTCCCCTTCCTGTTGTCCCACCCCCTGACTCCGAATAGTGTTTAGCGTGTGCTCCAGCATGTAAATGACTGGAATTGTCATGCTGATAATGGCATTGTCAGCGCTAAACATATTCGTCGCCATGTCGAAACTGTGCAGAAGGGTGCATAGGTCCTTGATCTGAGATCACTCCATCAGGGTGATCTGCCCCACCTCTGCATCTCGTTGGCCCAGGCTATACGTCATGACGTATTGCACCAGTGCTCGGCGGTGCTGCCACAGTCGCTGTAACATGTGGAGAGTCGAATTCCAGCGTGTCGGCACATCGCATTTCAGGCGATGAACCGGCAGGCCGAAAGACTTCTGGAGCGATGCAAGTCACTCAGCTGCGGCGGTTGAACGGCGGAAGTGAGCAGACAGTTTTCGTGCCCTGGTCAGAAGGCCATCTAGGCCGGGATAGTGTGTTAAAAATTGCTGGACAACAAGGTTCAACACGTGAGCCATACAAGGTACGTGTGTCACCTTGCCCAGGCGAAGGGCCGCACCCAGGTTTGCAGCATTGTCGCACACGGCCTTACCAGGCTGCAAGTTGAGTGGAGACAACCATTTATTAAACTCAGTCTCCAGAGCTGACCACAACTCAGCCGCTGTGTGACTCCTATTTCCAAGACATGTCAAGCTAAAGACCGCCTGATGCCGTTGCGCTCTGCTGCCAGCATAGTAATGAGGGGTGCGTGATTCCTTCTGTGCAGTGCGAAGTCGTGGGGACGTCAAGACTTGTGCAGCAGACCCTTCACCATCTATCACCATAGTTACCCAGTGCCCAGTCAGCGACATGTAACCTCCCTGTCCATGCTTACTGGTCCAAGTATCGGTGGTGAAATGCACCCGTTCACACACAGAGTTTCTCAAGGAAGCGGTGATGTTGTGTGCGACATGCTGGTGTAGCGCGGGCACACCTTTCTTAGAGAAGTAGTGGCGACTGGGCATCTGGTACTGGGGCACAGCGACAGACATAAGGTCTCTAAAATCCTGTGTGTCCACCAGGCGGAAAGGCAGCATTTCGGTAGCCAAGAGCTTACAGAGGGATAAAGTCAACCTCTTATCTTTGTCATGGGTCGCAGGAAATGGCCTTTTATTTGTCCACATCTGAGGGACAGAGATCTGGCTGCTGTGTGTAGACGGTGTTGACTAGGGTGTCCCTGGAAAAATGCAGCTTTGTGAGGAAAGTGCAGGCGTAGACATGATGTCGCCTTCATCCAACGTTGGTGCTATCGATGTCTGAGAGAGCTGTATACACGTACTTGTTTCCCCTTCCAAACCAACTGACGACCTACCAAGCAAACTGCCTGTTGCGGTTACAGTGGTGGAAGTTGTGCGTGGAAAACCAGGTGTGACAGCTGTCCCCACAGTCCTAGAAGATGAAGAGCGCGCGGATGCACTAGAAGGGGCAGGCAGTGGATGGTTCGCTCCGCTAGGCCTCATTGCAGCACGGTGAGCTTCCCACCGGGACATATGATATTTATTCATGTGACGATTCATGGAAGAAGTTGTCAAACTGCTGAGGTTTTGCCCTCTACTAACAGAATCATGACAAATTTTACAGATCACATAATTTGGGCGATCTTTTGCTATGTCAAAAAAGGACCAGGCTAGGCAAGGCTTAGAGGGCATGCAACCTGCTGATCCACCCCGACTAGTGCTCAGAGGCACAGTGGTGGCTGAGGATGCAGTTGTAGATGTGCTACCAGTACTCCTACTCTGTCCAGGAAGGCGCAAGGTAACTTCGTCGTCAGTTGCATCCTCCTCCACCGTCTCTATTGACCTCCTCGAGGGCCTGACTGTGGGTTGACAGTAGGTGAGATCTAGAACTTCCTCATCAATTGTTGTGTTTGCACTCCCCTCACCCTCAGACCGAGCCTCTTCTTGCCCTGACCGAATATTTAAGTTGTCATCCCAATCTGGTATCTGCGTCTCATCATCATCAGTATGTTCCTCATTGTCTATAACAACAGGTGTTACAGTTTGTGAAAAAGGGTCAACATTATGCTCAGAAACTTGGTCCTCACGGCCTGAATCAGAGTCACAAAGGTTCTGGGCATCACTGCAGACCATTTCCTGGTCTGTACTCACTGTAGCTTGGGAGCAGATCTGATTCCCAGGCTATAGTGTGACTGAACAGCTCTGCAGACTCAGCCATCTCAGTTCCACCATACTGTGCAGGGCGGATGGAGACTTCAGAGCTGGGAGAAAGCAAATTTGATTGGGATGACAACTCAGAGGACTGGTGTTTTTTGGATGCGGTAGTTGAGGTGGCGGAGAGGGCACTTGTTGGACCATTTGAGATCCATTCAAGCATTTTTCTTTTTTGGCCATCATCTACCTTTGTTCCAGTTGTTCGTGTCCGTAAAAAAGGGAGCACATCGGATTGTCCACGGTAAGTAGTAGACATCTTACTTTTGCTGGAAGATGGTCTATCTTCAGCAGATGTTAATGGAGCTTTGCCACCTTCCCCACGGACAAACCCTTTTTTTCCTTTTCCAACACGACTCTTCCCCTTTCCACCAGCATCTGTCATTTTGCCACTCATTTTGATAGCGACAAGATTGTGCACTTAAAATGTGGTAGTTAAAATTGAGAGGTGGTGTAGATTGCAGCGGTGGTCTAGCTTTATTAACAGCAGAATAAACAACAATAACTATCCCTGACAATGCAACTATGGCCCTTAAACTGGCAGCATAGTTTGCTAGTATAATGGCTTAGTAACAATGAGTTTGAGTGTGCAATGCAGGCAGACGTGCTGCAAATATCTTTGCACTAGTGGGACAATACAGAAGTCCAACAGCCACGTTTAGGATGCCACTAAGTTCACTCAGTGTTTGCTAGTATAATGGCTTAGTAACAATGAGTTGGAGTGTGCAAAGGGCAGGAGGGTACAGTGGCAGGGTTGTGGGTCTCTGGGTAGAGGAAAGGAAGCCTGCCTTTCTATCCCTCCTAATGGGGAAATGCAGCAAGGAAATCCCTGACCTTAGCTACACAGACGCTGTCATCTTGTGTAGCTGTTAAACTCTGTTTTCACGGACCTGTCACCTATGGCTCTGACCCTGCCGGTATTAGCCCTTAAAAGGACTGATAGAAAGTGCTATCCCTATTCTGTACAGCGCTGTGTATGGAGCGTACACAGCAGTATCGGCGATAGGAGCTGCGCCAGTGATGACTGACACCAAGACGCAGAAGAGATAATGGCGTCCTGGAGGAAAATGTCCGGTTTTGTAATGCAGGGACATGTGACATGGACATCCTATCACACATGCCGTTGCTTCTCTGGCTAAAAGTCCACTTAGCTGTGTGTGTGTCTGGGATTGGCTGACATGCTGGCCCGCCTCACTACACGCGCGCGCTTAGGGAAGGAAGACAAGGAAAAAAAAATGGCGATCGCCATTATCCATACAGCAGTGATCTGAATGCGCTGTTCCCGCACACTATACACTGAAATTTCGTAATAGTGTGAGCCACAGAGTGACTTACACTATTACAGCGGAAAGCCAGCTAGTAATTAGCTGGTCGTTTTGCTGCTAGAACCGTTCTCGAATGTATCTAGAACTATCGAGCTTTAGCAAAAAAGCTCGAGTTCTAGTTCGATCTAGAACAGCCCCCAAAATCACTCGAGCCGCGAATTGGAGAATCTCGAACCGCGCTCAACTCTAGTGATGGTGGCTGTCTTTCCCTGCACCTTTGTGTACTGTGTTGACTCTGATGGCTTCCGAACGGTAGTCCGCTCTCCGGCGTATAGGTGCCGGAGGAGCCCGTTTTGCCCGCAGGTGCTGGCCCTTGGATCTCTAGCCTGTGGTGGTGGCTGTATATCCTCACGGTGCGGACGGTTGCCTTCTGATGGGACTTGGGTAGTTAGGAAACCCCTGGGGTTCCTGTCACACTCGGATTTGACTATTGTCGGCGGCTTCAAGCCTGGTAGAGGTCCGATGGCCCTGCCTGTGTGTTTAGCTTCACTCTGTTCCCCGGTCCGGTACCGGTGGGCCGACGCCCGACCCCGGTCCTTACGGCTCTGCGGAGTTCCACCAACTCCTGCAGACGGCCACCACTGTCTGCCAACCTTGCTGTCAGTGCCTGGGCTCCAACCCAGACACTCGCAGTCCGTGACCTCTCACTTTCACCTCCTAAACTGATCTGCTCCTTTTTCCCGCTTCCAGGCCTGTGAACTCCTCGGTGGGTGGGACCAACAGCCTGGCTCCGCCCCACCTGGTGTGGACATCAGGCCCTGGAGGGAGGCAACAAGGGTTTTTGTCTGACTAATGTAACTGTCTGGGGGGGGTGGCGGTGTGTGTGTGTTTTGTCTGTGGCTACCTGGCTAGTCCAGGGCGCCACACGTACACCGCTAATAGTTGTCCTGTGTTTCTCCCACCTGAGCTGTGGATTTCAGTAGTTCCTGCAGCGTGACCATGGGCCCTTGAATACTTCTCTAATTAATTCCTAGCTCTTCACGTAACAGCTGTAATTACACTGAGAATAAATCACTCACAATTGTACTCAGTTTACTACAGTAAGCAAAGTCTGGAGGCAACTGGTCACTCAGGATTTTATTTTTTGATATCACACTACAGGGGGCTGAATACAAATGCACATCACAATTTTCAAATGTACACTTTTAAAATATTTAGAAAACCTGGTATCATTTCCTTTACAATTCACAAATTCTTGATACTTTGTATTGGCATATCTTATAAAATGCTAATAAATTACATGTACGTTTGTGGGTGTAACGAGAAAAAATGTGGAAAAGCTCATGGGGTATGAATACTTTTTCAAAGCAGTATAATATAATACCCCTGTTTTAATTTTGTTACTAAAGAAAAATCCTAAAAATCCTTGTGTCAGAGCAAGTGTGTTTCGTGGATGATGAGACAAGCGATGCACATCACAATTAGTTTTATAAATCAGGTATCATTTCCTTTACATGTCACTTCCTACGCTTTGTATCACATAAAATATCAGAAAAATACATTGAAACTTGTGGGTGTAACATGAAAAAAAAATATGGAAAAATTCATGAAGTATGAATACTTTTTTCAAGGCAAAGTGGATTTTAGGTTTGTAAATTGGAAAAGATTCATCTAACAAGAGATTTACCACTAGATGGATCCAGTGATCTGCAAGGTACAAGGAAGAGTGCAGATTCTGTTAGGAAACATCCCCCGCTCAGCTCCTTTACTGACGATCCTCCTCTGTTTTGACCCAAACAAGCACAAATGCAAATAATATGAAAAGCCGGGAAGAAAGACCAGGAATATATACATATTTATGTACTATATATATATTTATATACTATATAAAGAGTAGGGATGATCGAATACCTCAAATATTTGGCTTCACGAATATCCAACAAATAGGTCGCCGCTATGTGAATATTCGATGCGCAATGTAAGTCTATGGGAAACCCGATTAGTTCCAAATAGTTGTTATTCGGGTTTCCCATAGACTTACATTGCACATCGAATATTCGCGAATAGTCGAATAGCGGCGACCTATTCGGCAAATATTCGGGAAGCCGAATATTTGAGGTATTCAATCATCCCTAATAAAGAGCAAAAATATATATATTTTAGATACTGCACTGACGAATGCTGATTCTGATAATGGTAATCGTTGTAATGTGATAACAACTGTATCCCCTAATAATCCAGAATACGCATTATAATTGTAAATTGGCATTTAGTTCTTAAAAGGAAATCTGTCACCCCCAAAACTCGATTGTTCAGTCATACAATGAAATTAGCCCCTGTAAAAATCATACCTTCAGGCAGGGCCGACCTAAAGTCTGGACAAGCTGGGCACACCAATACAGTTACACTCCTCGTCTTAATACCCTTCTAGTCTCCATTCACTGGGAATCCTAATTTGTGGGAGTAATGTGTGGTGGGGCCATGATAATGTGGGGGTGGGTATCCTACTTTGCCTATAGGGATGTGTTGGCATCATTCTATATATATGGTAGCTATAATAAGGTGCTTTTGGATATGGAGTATATAATATCGTGTGGGGGGCTGCAAGTTTATCATACTGTGTGGGGGGCATTGGGGATCATCAGTGTGTGGCGCTCTGTGCTTAGTCGCCACAAATAATAGTTACATGTATTGCCAGCTTTAATGAGATATGGTTTTCTCAGCTGTTCACTACAAAAGACACATTTGCCCACACTCCCTTACTGAGGCTGTTCACTTGAGAAAATACCATAGCTTGAGTGTAAGCCCTAGATTTAGAGAAGGGAGGAGCTTGAGTGTGAGCCCTAGAAGGAAAGAGGGGAGGAGCTTGAGTGTGAGCCCTAGAAGGACAGAGATGAGGAGCTTGAATTGAGCCCTAAAAATAGAGAGGGGAGGAGCTTATGTGTGATCCCTAGAAGGAGAGAAGGGAGGAGCTTGAGTTTGCACCCTAGAAGGACAGAGGTGAGGAGCTTGAGTTGAGCCCTAGAAGGAGAGAGGGGAGGAGCTTGTGTGTGCGCCCTAGAAGGAAAGAGAGGAGGAGCTTGTGTGTGCACCCTAGAAGGAAAAAGGGGAGGAGCTTGTGTGTGCACCCTAGAAGGAAAGAGGGGAGGAGCTTGTGTGTGCACCAAAGGAGAGAGAGGAGGAGCTTGAGTGTGCATCCTAGAAGGGCAGAGGGGAGAAGCTTGAGTGTGCACCCTAGAAGGAGAAAGAGATGAGCTTGAGTGTGCACCCTAGAAGGAGAAAGGGAGGAGCTTGAGTGTGCACCCTAGAAGGAGAGAGGGGAGAAGCTTGAGTGTGAGCCCTAGAAGGAGCGAGGGGAGGAGCTTGAGTGTGCACCCTAGAAGGAGAGAGGGGAGGCGCTTGAGTGTGCACCCTAGAAGGAGAGAGGGGAGGAGCTTGAGTGTGCACCCTAGAAGGAGAGAGGGGAGGAGCTTGTGTGTGCACCCTAGAAGGAGAGAGGGGAGGAGTTTGAGTGTGCACCCTAGAAGGAGAGAGGGGAGAAGCTTGAGTGTGAGCCCTAGAAGGAGAGAGGGGAGGAGCTTGTGTGCACTCCCTAAAAGTAAATAGGGAGGAGTCTAGGTGTGAGGTAAATTTAGTTAACGTTGAAGTCGGTCTGAGGAGAAGTGAGGAGTGTAATATGGAGACGCTCTCGTCCTGAGGTGACTTAAAACTTCTGGTCACATGGGTTTGATGTCACCAGAGATCCTGGTAATGAAAAGTTACATCGATTGTATAAAACTTATTCTAATTCCAACAGGGGGAGGGAATAACTATGAATACCCCCAGATATTATCTGATCCTCAGCTGCTGTCACTCAGTATAAACTTTACTTTCTTGGGTTTCAAAACCTATATGTCCGAGCTGCCCACTACAGGTATGTATAGCATCAGCCTGATAGTGCCAGTATAGCACTGTATGTATAGAATCAGCCCGATAGTGCCAGTATAGCACTGTATGTATAGAATCAGCCTGATAGTGCCAGTATAGCACTGTATGTATAGAATCAGCCTGATAGTGCCAGTATAGCACTGTATGTATAGAATCAGCCTGATAGTGCCAGTATAGCACTGTATGTATAGAATCAGCCTGATAGTGCCAGTATAGCACTGTATGTATAGAATCAGCCTGATAGTGCCAGTATAGCACTGTATGTATAGACTCAGCCTGATAGTGCCAGTATAGCACTGTACAGTTAGGTCCAGAAATATTTGGACAGTGACACAATTTTCGCGAGTTGGGCTCTGCATGCCACCACATTGGATTTGAAATGAAACCTCTACAACAGAATTCAAGTGCAGATTGTAACGTTTAATTTGAAGGTTTGAACAAAAATATCTCATAGAAATTGTAGGAATTGTAACATTTCTTTACAAACACTCCACATTTTAGGAGGTCAAAAGTAATTGGACAAATAAACCAAACCCAAACAAAATATTTTTATTTTCAATATTTTGTTGCGAATCCTTTGGAGGCAATCACTGCCTTAAGTCTGGAACCCATGGACATCACCAAACGCTGGGTTTCCTCCTTCTTAATGCTTTGCCAGGCCTTTACAGCCGCAGCCTTCAGGTCTTGCTTGTTTGTGGGTCTTTCCGTCTTAAGTCTGGATTTGAGCAAGTGAAATGCATGCTCAATTGGGTTAAGATCTGGTGATTGACTCGGCCATTGCAGAATGTTCCACTTTTTTGCACTCATGAACTCCTGGGTAGCTTTGGCTGTATGCTTGGGGTCATTGTCCATCTGTACTTTGAAGCGCCATCCGATCAACTTTGCGGCATTTGGCTGAATCTGGGCTGAAAGTATATCCCGGTACACTTCAGAATTCATCCGGCTACTCTTGTCTGCTGTTATGTCATCAATAAACACAAGTGACCCAGTGCCATTGAAAGCCATGCATGCCCATGCCATCACGTTGCCTCCACCATGTTTTACAGAGGATGTGGTGTGCCTTGGATCATGTGCCGTTCCCTTTCTTCTCCAAACTTTTTTCTTCCCATCATTCTGGTACAGGTTGATCTTTGTCTCATCTGTCCATAGAATACTTTTCCAGAACTGAGCTGGCTTCATGAGGTGTTTTTCAGCAAATTTAACTCTGACCTGTCTATTTTTGGAATTGATGAATGGTTTGCATCTAGATGTGAACCCTTTGTATTTACTTTCATGGAGTCTTCTCTTTACAGTTGACTTAGAGACAGATACACCTACTTCACTGAGAGTGTTCTGGACTTCAGTTGATGTTGTGAACGGGTTCTTCTTCACCAAAGAAAGTATGCGGCGATCATCCACCACTGTTGTCATCCGTGGACGCCCAGGCCTTTTTGAGTTCCCAAGCTCACCAGTCAATTCCTTTTTTCTCAGAATGTACCCGACTGTTGATTTTGCTACTCCAAGCATGTCTGCTATCTCTCTGATGGATTTTTTCTTTTTTTTCAGCCTCAGGATGTTCTGCTTCACCTCAATTGAGAGTTCCTTAGACCGCATGTTGTCTGGTCACAGCAACAGCTTCCAAATGCAAAACCACACACCTGTAATCAACCCCAGACCTTTTAACTACTTCATTGATTACAAGTTAACGAGGGCGACACCTTCAGAGTTAATTGCAGCCCTTAGAGTCCCTTGTCCAATTACTTTTGGTCCCTTGAAAAAGAGGAGGCTATGCATTACAGAGCTATGATTCCTAAACCCTTTCTCCGATTTGGATGTGAAAACTCTCATATTGCAGCTGGGAGTGTGCACTTTCAGCCCATATTATATATATAATTGTATTTCTGAACATGTTTTTGTAAACAGCTAAAATAACAAAACTTGTGTCACTGTCCAAATATTTCTGGACCTAACTGTATGTATAGACTCAGCCTGATAGCGCCAGTATAGCACTGTATGTATAGAATCAGCCTGATAGTGCCAGTATAGCACTGTATGTATAGAATCAGCCTGATAGTGCCAGTATAGCACTGTATGTATAGAATCAGCCTGATACTGCCAGTATAGCACTGTATGTATAGAATCAGCCTGATAGTGCCAGTATAGCACTGTATGTATAGAATCAGCCTGATAGTGCCAGTATAGCACTGTATATATAGAATCAGCCTGATAGTGCCAGTATAGCACTGTATGTATAGAATCAGCCTGATAGTGCCAGTATAGCACTGGATTTAGGTTATATAGGAAAATCCTGGTGATTGGTGCGCTTTAAGACATATATTTACTTAGAAAATTTGATGACGAGTTCAATATTTTCTTTTAGCTGCTCAATGTATTAACCTTTGAACCCAATTTTCCAATGTTATATAGATGTTTACATAAGTTGGGAAACTCTGTAAATTGCATTGCACCTTATGACTATTTCTAGTAGCTTTTTGATAGACATATAACATGTATAAGAAAGAAAAACAAGAAAGATATTCATAGGGCAACACTGGGTTGAGGAAATAAAAATACTCCTTTTGAGTGTGCCAAGATTGTCCCTGCTCCATCAGTATATATCGTGTCTTGTAGATGAAGGTACAATGTAAGGGGCTGCCAGACGCCTTTTCCAGATGCCGTCTGTGGATTGGTGTATGGATCACAGATAGGTGCAAGCAACAATCGCTATTATTGTTGGATGTTATCCTAGGCTAGATAGACTAGGAGTGTCACACACCTGCTACCCTCATGTCTGCGCTCCTCTTCATTCCAATATGGCTGCAGCCCTTTGGTATTCTCAACTTTGGATCTTTCAAGTAGCCTGATGCTCCTCAGTGACATATTCCAAGGCTTGTTAAGCCGCAGATTGAGACTGTAATGGGTTCTGTGTTTGTTCGGAGTTTGCCACCATCCATCTTCTGCTGCAGTCACCTCCTCCAACTCCTGTGATTTCTACAATTAGCACCTACTGCTCTTCATCACTTATTGGTTAACCCATCATTTGCAGTATGCATTAATAACTTAATTTTTGGTGAAGCCATCATTTGCAGTATGCATTAATAATGTGCTTTTTGGGTAACCCATCATTTGCCGTATGCATTAATAATGTGCTTTTTGGTTAACCCATCGTTTGCAGTATGCATTAATAATTTAATTTTTGGTTTGCCCATCGTTTGCAGTATGCATTAATAACTTACTTTTTGATTAACCCATCAGTTGCAGTATGCATTAATAACTTACTTTTTGGTTAACCCATCATTTGCAGTATGCATTAATAACTTACTTTTTGGTTAACCCATCATTTGCAGTATGCATTAATAACTTACTTTTTGGTTAACCCATTGTTTGCAGTATGCTTTACTAAATTACTTTTTGGTTAACCCATTGTAATGTACTTTTTGGTTAACCCATCGTTTGCAGTATACACTTATAACTTACTTTTTGGTTAACCCATTGTTTGCAGTATGCATTACTAACTTACTTTCTGGTTAACCCATCGTTTGTAGTATGCATTAATAATTTACTTTTTAGTTAACCCATCATTTTCAGTATGCATTAATAACTTACTTTTTGGTTAACCCATCATTTGCAGTATGTATTAATAACTGATATTGAGAGACTAATCACTACGCTGCTTTCATCTGTGAAATCTCTTGTGTATTCTAGAAACCATCCAATCTGCTAGTTAACCCCCTTGCTGGCTCTCTGCTCATTACACTATTCTTTGCTGTGAGCATCACAATATGTTATTCTGCCACCTACATCAATGTGCTGCTTTAAAATTGCATGATGAAAATTTTGCATACCAATGAAAATCTTTGATGTCTGAATAAAGGCTTAGGCACATCTTGCTGACACATAAATCTTTTTCTCCAGGTTCATTTATCTGTTGAAATCAGAATTTCCTATTATATCTGTATTATGTGTATGTCACAGCTCAGTGTTTTAGGGTTCGGTTCTATCTCCAATGCTGTCTGCCATTCACATGCTATTACTGTGCAAAATAATGCAAAACCATGGTATAGCATTTCACTGCTATGCTGATGATACACAGTTATACATTCAATCCAGGAGTCACAGACCCATCCCTAGCCATAAATACCTGTTTAGCTATATGACAATAATGGTGGAATGCTGGCTGACACTGAACCACGCCAAACCTTAGGTTCTTTTGGCTGGAGATCAGCACCTAGCAGCAAAATGGCAACTTTTAGCCAAACATTTTCAACTATCATTAAGTCTTTCTCTTGACATATGAGGAACATTGTCAAAATTAAAGGATAGAAGTCAGCAGATTTTTGCTAATTAATTTAAGAGCAGCATGTGGCACTTGCTCAGCAACTTGATGTAGTGTGAATACAATCAGTATTTTATCATAAGGAGATTATCAGGGCAGGACAAGGTGTCCCATGCTTGGAAGTGGAGTTAATCTGTATCCACCACTGATTGGAAGCTTAAGTGTGATGACTGTCACAAGGTGGGGCTAGACACTTACTACTATGCAGTAAATGGACAGGTAGTCACACAGGCCAGGATCATAAACCAGGAAGGTACATTACTACACAGGGGGCAGACAGAGACCAGGTCAAGATGCAAGCTAAAGGTCACGGTTACAGGAGAGTACATACAAAATACAGCTAGCAGGCGGGGACATGATCAGGGGGAAGTCCGAGGTCAGAAGCCGGGAAGTCACAACAGAAACAAGGGCGGACAGGCAGAGACAGGTAAAGAACAGTCCGGACTCAAGAGGCCAAGCTCTGAACACTGAGCACTACGGAAACCAACAGCACAACTGTAACCAGGAGGTACGACTGGCTGCGTCCTGAGCTAACACGCTCCCTAATGAAGCAGAGCTATCACCGGGAATGAGAAGCATCTGCGAGAGTATCTCCCAGGACCAGTGTAAAACCCAGTGCTGTGAAACAACCCGCAGAGCATTCATCCTGCAGAACGCTCTGCACCATAAGCAAATATATACCGGCTCTGCAGGAGACCATAGCAAAACAATACAGAATGTCCTGCACAACAGAATAGTGACATTATGTACACAGAAAGCTGCCAATCAGTGGTGTGGGCGGGGTTTTACATAGCTCAACAATCATAGCACAGCTACATTTACAGCAGAAAAAAACAGAGATTCTATCCAAATTGCAACAAACCGTCCAATAAAACCTGTTCTGTAACACCATAGGATGTCCCTACAGCCCGGAACAGGATAACCAGTAAAATGAGTGTACTTAAGTGCAACTTAAGCTCAGTTATTGTCAAACAACAAAGACAAAGTATTGACAGCACTAATACTACAGATTGGCAGGTAGCAGCTTCAGTGGTCATTAATTCAGTTTAATACAGCGATATATATATATATATATATATATATATATATATATATATATATATATATATATATATATATGTGTGTGTATACACAATCCCTGGTAAGAATTTGGCCTCCCCTGGCTCTGAGGATGTTCATTCAGTTGTTTACTTTTGTTTTAAAAAAAAAAAAACAGATCACAGATGGCACAAAACTAAAGTCATTTCAGATGTCAACTTTCTGGCTTTAAGAAACACTGAAAAAATCCTGAAAACATAATGTGCAGCCAGTAACGGTTACTTTTCAAGACCAAACGGGGAAAAATTATAGAATCACTCTGTAAATTTTCATTCCCAAAACTAACACCTGCATCAAATAAAATCTGCTCGTTAATCTGCATCTAAAATGGAGTGATCACACCTTGGAGAGCTGTTGCACCAACCAAGTGGACTGACATGAATCATGGCTCCGACACGAGAGAAGTCAATTGAAACAAAGGAGAGGATTATCAACCTCTTAAAAGAGAGTAAATCATCACGCAATGTTGCAAAAGATGTTGGTTGTTCATAGCCAGCTGTGTCTAAAATCTGGACCAAATACAAACAACATGGGAAGGTTGTTAAAGGCAAACATACTGGTAGACCAAGGAAGACATCAAAGCGTCAAGACAGTAAACTTAAAGCAATATGTCTCCAAAACAGGTAATGCACAACAAAACAAATGAGGAACAAATGGGAGGAAACTGGAGTGGCAATGAGGCTTTGTGCAGCAAGCAGTGAGGCTCTGTGTGGTGGGCAGTGAGGCTCTGTGTGGCGGGCAGTGAGGCTCTGTGCGGCGGGCAGTGAGGCTCTGTGTGATGGGCAGTGAGGCTCAATGTGGTGGGCAGTCAGGCTCTGTGCAGCGGGTAGTGAAGTTCTGTGTGGCGGGCAGTGAGGCTCTGTGTGGCGGGCAGTGAGGCTCTGTGTGGCAGGCAGTGAAGCTCTGTGCAGCGGGCATTGTGGCTCTGTGCAGCGAGCATTGAGGCACGGGCCATACTGAAGATGTTGGTTGTGAGGGCTTCAAATAATGGCACATGGAGTCTGTGCATGCACAGATAGATCTCTCGGCTCAAACTCTCATCTGCGCACAAGCGGACTCCGGTCCATTTATGTCCCAGCAGTGGACTTAAGGAAAATGGCGCCCAGAGGTGGGGTGTGCGCAGATGTGATCTCGGCTTGTTATTGAGCTGATAACTCAGTCTGCAAATACACCGACTTCGGCCGACATTTCCTTAAAGCCCATAGCACCGACATCTTCAGAATGGCCAGTGCTTCACCATCCGCAGCGAGCACCAGCACAGAGCAGCGCCTTCTGCCCCAGCACAGAGCAGCGTTGACTACCCCAGCACAGTGCAGCAGCCCAGAGTGAGCATGTGGGCCCCCTCTGCACCGCCTGCAGCATGGCGGTACTCCAGCACTGCCCCTGCCTCCTGTGACTCCGCTCCACCACCACCGCTGCCCCTCCCGGTAAGACCCCGCCAGGTTATAAAACAGACCTCATATTTTTTTTACCTTTTTTTTCTAAATTTGGGGTGCATCTTATAATCCGGTGCGTTTTATAAAATGAAAAATACTGTAATTCTGACAATACCAATCTTGCCCAGTTTTTCTATTATTTTAATGGTAAAATAATATTGAAAAATTGTTAACAAAAAAAATCATTGCGTCACCATTTTGCAAGACCTGTAACTTTTTCATTTTTCAGTCGATGTAGCTGTGTGATGGCTTATTTTTCGCAGGATAAGACAATGTTTTTTTTTATACCATGTTTACCAGTCGGGTTAATAACTTTTCTATTTTGATTGATCAGACATTTCTGGACACAGCGATACCATAGATGTGTATTTTTTTTATTATCTTCATTATTAATAGCATAAAAGGGGGAGATTTGAAATGTTTAATTTTTTTCATATTTTTTAAAACTTTATTTACTGTATTTATTAGTTCCCCTTAGGGGGCTTGAAGCTGTGAATTTCTGATCGCTGATGGTACACACGGAAATGCCACAGTATTGCTGCATATAATAAAAATCACAGTCTCCTTTTGTCAGGCTACCACTAGGGGGAGCTGGAGCCCTGCAGGAAAATACACTACACAGAGCTGAATCAGCATGGAGGTGGACACACAGTGTGTGCTGGAGCACTGCCCTGCAGAGTCAGCCAAAATACTGAGGCCACGGGGCGTGCGGGGGATGGTCAGGCAGGCCAGGTCATACACAGTATGGTGAGAATGAAGACTGGAGGAACAAGCAAAAGCGGGATCGAGGTCAGGCCGTGGTCAGTACCAGGGGAAGCAACCGAGTGGGGAGGTAGGAGAAGGGGGAATGACTGGGGCTATTGTGGGAAGGATGAAGTGGGACGGAACACAGACCGAGCACAGGGGAAGGACGGATCAGGAAACACTTACAGGGACCAGCAATCACAGGCAAAGCAGTGCTAAGCTTATAGCCGGTCCTGGTTCACCGGAGATCACAGAATTTAAAGCATCCAAGCTCCAGAAGTGAGGCCCGAGAGAAGACTCTGCCCCCTAGCCATGTGGACGGGGAGGTGGAACCATGACACCTTTTAAGCCCGACACAGGAAGGGTTTCAGAGAAGATACATAATGACAGATATGGAGGTCTTCAATAGACCCCTCCTTGGATGTCATAACTCAGCACCTGCGATTGAAGGTCCTCCATCCACCATATTCTAGAAAACCATTGGCTTAGCGTCAGTACCCTTGGCTGACGCCATAAGTTGGGGAACCATGTCCAGGCTATGATAAATAAGTATTGAATAAATGTCTAAATATTAAGTTAAATCCATTATTTATAATGCTGAGATTTCATTTAGAATTATTTTCCCAAGTATGCCAAGATAAAAAAAATATATTACCTCCGCATCGCTCCTGATTTATTGCTCCACAATGACTATGAGCAAAGGTGAATGGCCGGAGGTAGAGCCACTTTATCGGAAGAACTGACTTTTGGCCGACAGGAACTGCAGGGATATCGAGAAAACAAGTAAACAAGTTCCGTGCATGGACATTAGCTCATCTGTTTCCGGCTATTGCTGCCTTATGTAAGGGATATCTAGAAACATTTATGCTCAGATTAGGTTTTATTATTTCTATTTCCTTAACCCATGTTCAATAATTACAATAAAAGTAATTAGCCTGTTTTGTGGACTCCTCGAATGGTACGCTCACGTTACTTAGGGGTGCTTCACACACAGCGAGATCGCTGCCGAGATCGCTGCTGAGTCACGCTTTTTGTGACGCAGCAGTGACCTCATTAGCGATCTCGCTGTGTGTGACACTGAGCAGCGATCTGGCCCCTGCTGCGAGATCGCTGCTCGTTACACACAGCCCTGGTTCGTTTTCTTCAAAGCCGCTCTCCTGCTGTGACACACAGATCGCTGTGTGTGACAGCGAGAGAGCGACAAATGAAGCGAGCAGGGAGCAGGAGCCGGCGTCTGACAGCTGCGGTAAGCTTGTAACCAAGATAAACATCGGGTAACCAAGGTGGATACCCGATATTTACCTTAGTTACCAGCCTCCGCAGCTCTCAGGCTGCCTGTGCTGCCGGCTCCGGCTCTCTGCACATGTAGCTGCATTACACATCGGGTTAATTAACCCGATGTGTACTGTAGCTAGGAGAGCAAAGCTAAGCGGTGTGCGCTGGTAACTAATGTAAACATCGGGTAACCATACCCCATGTTTACCTTAGTTACCAGTGTCCGCAGCTTCCAGACGCCGGCTCCGTGCAAGCGCAGGGTCGCTTGCACGTCGCTGCTGGCTGGGGGCTGGTCACTGGTCGCTGGTGAGATCTGCCTGTTTGACAGCTCACCAGCGACCATGTAGTGATGCAGCAGCGATCCTGACCAGGTCAGATCGCTGGTCGGATCGCTGCTGCATCGCTAAAGTGTGAAGGTACCCTTACATGTAAATCAGACGCGGGCCATCACAGCAGCTAGGTAAACACATCTTTATACATAAAGTGCAGACAACCTTTCACAGAGAATCATAAAATCATGGTTTATGTAAACAGAAGCTGGTGATACAGGGTTTCCCCGAAAACAAGACACTGTCTAATATTATTTTTATAAAAATGTGATAGGGCTTATTTTCAGGGAAACACTGATTTAGGGTAATTTTACCCCACAAAAAAGGCAGAACACCCCCCATCAGGAGACTCATACTTATCAGACCCTGGACGTCTATGTTGCTCCCAGGTCCTCCTACAATCCTTGGCAAACACTCCCAGCAGGTGTGCTCCTCAGCGGTCCTCCCTGGCACTCACACACATCAGATCACGCATGCACACACACATCAGATCACGCATGCACACACACACACACATCAGATCACGCATGTGTCGCGCCTCTGAGGCTTCCGTCGCCATAGAGACATTGCACCTCAGCCAGAGGTGTGATGTCCCATCCTGGGTAAGGACAAGGGTACATACCAGTACACAGGCAAATTCACACTACACCTATTGTCAGGCATATTTTGGGACCGGAGATAGTGGCAGCTACCCCCATGCTGTAGTCAAGGGGGCCGTAAGACCCATCTCTTCTCCCATAGGGTGGGGCCGAGCAACTGGGAAAGTGGGAGCAGCCAACAGAAAGTGAGAGTAGAAACAGGAAGTTCAAGTTTAGTCTAGTTGGTGAGAGGGTGAAGGAGAGGGAGGTAGTTACCTCAGGAGAGTGAAGAGAAAGTGACAGAGGGAGAAGTTTCCTGGTGGAGTTCCTGTGGCCCAGCTAGGCCCAGGTGACACCACAGACAGAGAATAAAGGATTCCAGGGTCACGGAAGGCTTTCAAGCTCGTGGCCTGTTCCACTAGAACATCGGGTGGAGGGATCAGGCTGCAATCGGGGACAGTCCCCAGACAGAGGGAAGAAAGACAGTTCCTCAGAAAGTGACACCGAGGCCCAGGGTGGTTGCAAGCGCCACGGGCCCACAACCTGCTGTAGATCCCCTGGGAAGAGGGCAAGATTCCAGCCAGGCGAGCCTTCTTGACCAGACTCTATGGTGGAGGCCAAGACAAGTTTATCTATAAAGGTCAAGGCTCTGAAGTCAGTCGAGGGAGGAGACACAACTAAGGGTGCACCAGCATTTACCTTAAGAACTAATTTCAGCAATCCAAAGGCAACCAGTTTGCTGCAGCCCTGGAAACAGTGAGTAAAAACCTTGAAACTGCACCCTCTGGTGTTGCTTCCTTTATTGCGCCCTGCACTGCACCATTTCCAAGCACCATAGACTTTAATAAGCACCAACGGCTGCCCCGGGGTACTGCTCCACCTGTGGGGAGCAGAACCATCTCAGTTACTAATCCATCAGCCCCGGAGGTCCCATCCAGCAGCGGTGGCTCCATAGCCGCAATCCACAGGTGGCATCACGAATATTTCCACAAACTGTAATTAAAGTTACCACCCCCACAACTGCCATATTAGTTGACCCCACCAGGGTCACAGAGTCGAGCCCCGCCACCACTGACTACCCCCGGACAAGTCCGGCCCGACACCGGGTGTCCCAAAGCCCTGGGGTGGGCAAGTCACATGCACACACACACACATCAGATCACGCATGCACACACACACATCAGATCACACATGCACACACACACATCAGATCACACATGCACACACACACACATCAGTTCACACGCGCACACATCAGTTCACATGCGCACACACATCAGATCATGCGTGCACTCACATAAGATCACGAGCGCACAAACATCAGATCACACGTGCACACACACATACACACACACACATCGATCACTCACACACGCACACATCAGATCACACGCGTGCACAAACACATTATATCACATGTGCACACACACATCAGATCACACGGGCACACACACCAGATAAGGCATGCATGCACACATCAGATGACGCACACACACATCAGATCACACGGGCACACACACCAGATAAGGCATGCATGCACACATCAGATGACGCACACACACACGTCAGATCACATGTGCACACACAGATCATGTGTGCACACACACATCAGATCACGTGTGCACACACATCAGATCACATGTGCACACACACACATCAGATCACGTGCGCACACACACATCAGATCATGTGCGCACACATATACACACACACCAGATAACACACGCACACACACATCAGATTATATGCACATGGGACATCCTGGACTAGTCAGGTCATCCCAGGTAGTCCCATGTACACACACACACCCTCCCTAGAAACGTGACAGCAGCCAACCTAGAAACCCTTGTCACCACCCTCCAGGTTTGAGGTCCACACAAGGGGGGCGGAGCCAGTCGGTTGGCTCCACCCACCGAGGAGTTCACAGGCCTGGAGGTGGGAAAAAGACAGAAGTTCTAGTACACAGTGGAGAGTAGTCTTGACAGTGAAGACTCACAGAGGTTGAGTTAAAGGGCAGACCTGTGACCAGGCCTGCCAATAGTCTACTCAGGTGGCTGGGTCGGAGCCCAGTCACCTCTGGCAAGGAGGGATTACAGCCGGTGGAACCGTAGGGTCCGGGGTCGGGCGGTGGCCCGCCGGTACCGAATCGGGGAACCGATTGGAAACCGGAGCACCAGGAGGGATACTCAGACCCAGTACAAACCCCGAACCGACAGGGCCAAGTCAAATCAACTGATTGAGGACTGGACTTAAGGACCTATCCCACACAAGACCCGTTAGAAGACAACAGCCCAACCATACAGGGTAAAGCCACTGTCAAGGCATAGAGACCCAAAGGGCCAGCGTCTGCGGGCAAACGGGCTCTTCCGACAACCAGCAAGCCAGGGAGCAGACTACCGTTGCTTAGGCATAGGAGTCAAACATTCATACAAAAAGTTGCAGGAGAAAGGCGGAAACCACCAGCCTGACAAGGGAGAAGCTGCAGCCGGCTGCGGGCCCCGTTCATCATCCCGTTTGGTTTACCAGAGACTCCAGTGTATTGTGTCATAGTGAGTACACCAGTGCCTTCGGGCCGCACACCGCGCTGCACCGCACCAGCATACGCCCGCACCTGCTCCCTCGCCTCAGGACCTCCCTCGGGCCCCCGGGACCATCACTCCGCTACCCACGGAGGGGTCAACACCAAGCTGCGCAACACCGTCCCCGGGAGGCCTAGTTAACGGCAGCGGTGGTGTCCATCCATTCACCACAACCCGTGGGTGGCGTCACGAATTTACATCCCTTCCAAACCACCGCGGCTCCGGCCGTGGAACTCCCCACCGAAGTCCCTGTGTGTAGCGCCAACCCCCTTGCAGAGCGACGTGACCCCCGGGTCCGTGAGGAGCTCGAGCCACCACCCACCGTACGAGCACGGATACGAGCGGCTCAGCGGCCGCAGCCGAGCCCGCAGGGCGGTACACACACATCAGATCATACACACACATGCACACACACATCAGATCACATGCGTGCACACACACACACACACACACACACACACCATCTGGTAATATTATATTGCTTCCGGCCAGCAGGGGGAAATGGGACGCAGTGCAGGGGAGCTCGAGGACCTCTGGTGGAACGCATCAATGTGTTCCACTGTAGGTCCGCAATGCATTCCACCACAGGTCCTCGACTCCTCGCTATCCACTGCAACCTAGATCGTCAGAGCAGTATGGTATCTGTGTGTGTGTTCCATCACAGGTCCTTGATGCCTTCCAGCGCAGGACCTCCCATTCAGGGTCTGGTGAGTACGATTGTGGGGTCTGCTGGCTTCTTTCTTCTCTCTTTTGGGGGTGTCTGCTTTCCATAATGAAGTGTCCTGCAGTATCTTTAACTATTTTACCTGCATGGGCACTTCATTATTGAACTGCTAGGGCATATTTTCAGGGTAGGGCTTATATTTAAGCCTTGCTCCAAGAATGCTGAAAATTCCTGCTAGGGCTTATTTTCAAGGTAGGGCTTATTTTCAGAGAAATGTACCATTGCACCATACAGTAAAGGATATGTTCAACCAAAAGAAAATAATTTCTCCTTTTGCAGAAATAAGAAGGGAGCTCTGCTCATCTACCCACTCTCTACTGTGAGCCTAAAGGGCCATTTACACACTGCGACATCGCTAACGATATATCGTCGGGGTCACGGTGTTTGTGACGCACATCCGGCATTGTTAGCGACATCGCAGCGTGTGATAGGCTGGAGCGACCTTAAATGATTGCAAAAGAGACAAAAATCGCTTGTCTGAGAGATGTTTATTTATGAAAAATCGTTGTCTGGTGAGTAGCGATGTTGTTCGTCGTTCCTGCGGCAGCATACATCGCTATGTGTGACACCGCAGGAGCGAGGAACATCTCCGTCCTTACCTGCCTCCACCGGCAATGAGGAAGGAAGGAGTTGGGCAGCATGTTCCGGCCGCTCATCTCCGCCCCTCCTCTGCTATTGGACGGCTGCCATGTGACATCACTGTGACGCCGCACGAACCGCCCCCTTAGAAATGAGGCGGATCGCTGGCCAGAGCGACGTCGCAGGGAAGGTAAGTCCGTGTGATGGGTGTTAGCGATGTTGTGTGCCACGGACAGCTTTTTGCCTGTGACGCACAACCGACAAGGGCGGATACGCTCGCTAGCGATCTCGGTACCGATATCGCAGCGTGTAAAGTACCCTTGAGACTGTTTATGCACAGTGTACCGAGTGGGCCAAATGGAAGCAAAAAGCGGCTAAGAGGTATATATGTTAGAAACATTGGAGAGTGCTTTTAAACGACTATGTTCAGTCTTTCTGAATATTTAGTATGAAATTGAATCATTGAATAACGCCTTCATGGTCCACGCTGAGCCATTTAGCGCTATACAGAATCATGTCAAGCTTTTTCCCAAGGTGAGTAATGCAAAATTACCGAATGAATTACGACTTAGAGGAAATAGGACGACAGCGCAGAAGTCAGCTGGTAACTCAAGAAACTAAATAAAATTCCCATTATACAAGCAACAATATTTTCTTATCTTCATCTCGTGAGTCATATTGTCAACTTCATCAATGTGATTGTGGAGGATTGTAACAAGGTGATTGCCAGGAATTGTCTGGCTCCACAATGGATTCCTTTCATTATGACTTGTAAGAAACAATTTGCCTTCTTCCATGAAGTGTGTTTGCCAGAAGAATATCCATTCACAATATTAGTCATATACAGTAGTATAGTAACAGTTCCAAATTACATGTTATCCCCTTGGCAACCATGGATGTAGCGGTATGTCAGGGTCAGCACATGTGGAGCAGGATCAGGAGCTGAGCCCGCTATAAATTTTAGATGATGTCTAAGATGCAATCACGTGCTGACATTGGGCAAGTATTGACGTCCCCATTAGCTGCCATCTTGGTACTCCTGTGTAACTATGGACTGGGCTTCACAAGAGACCATAAACTACAAAACTACAAATGTATGACTGGAGAAAAGGGAGATGAGGCAACAATTGTATATAAAGAATTCCATTTTATTCATTAAAATACATTTTAATTGATACAAAATTGCATAAATTAGAAAAGGTCAAACAATTGAGCAGGAAAAACAGTAGGGGAAGTGTAATGTGTGGGGACAAGGCCTTGCCACACAGAACCAACCAATTACATGGAAAGTATATTACAACCAGGTACGTGTGGATATCTTATAATGTAGCTGCAGCGGGTTGACAGCCCCAAGGGGACATGGAAATGCAGACTATAATTGCAGGCGGGTGGTGTAATGCATGAAAAGCCCCTCAGGGACCCACATAGCAGTGGCGCAATCCGGCCCCAAAACTGCGCAGAGCCACAGGCGTGGACCAACAGGTACCAGAAAATGACCGGCATCAGTGTGCACACAATAGGTCCAAGCCTGGTGCCCGCGCAGCCAGATGGGGCCTGAGGGCGGCGCGGACAGAGGGTTCCAACAGTGGAACTGCAAAATGAAAGTGACCCAGGGAGAGGCTATATAATGTTATGCATGCATATACTTGAGTGGGTGTCCCCAAGCCAGCACTGACAGTATGTAAATACCCCCTGGGACTCACCCCGATCGCAGACCAGGGCTAATCTGACACTGCACGGGGCCGCAAGGACCAGACTGGAAAGAAACAATTTTATCCAACATCAGTGTGCTTACAAAACATCACAGTCTGGAGCGGCGTGCAGCCAGAGAAAGACCCCAAGTTGTGAAAGTGGGGCAAAGAACAGTACCTGTGGTTGGTTCTGGGGGCAAGGAAACAGACTCCTGACAGCTGTTTCGCAGCGTGCTTTTTCGAAGGAGGTGAAAATGTGAGGTGCATGTCAGACTTTTATTGGTAATGAACCTGGTGTGAGGAATCAGCCCTAATTGCGGTCGTATGTTTGCGCGTATAACGGTACCCGAGTACGGGAAGCGGGAGGGAGCAGAAACCACCGCCGTGCACGGCGCACGTGCGGGACCGTGGGACTCGTCACTATGGTTCCCGTGCGCGCGCACCAACGGGCTCACTCCCCGCCACTGCCCGCAGTCAGCGTACCGGAGGACGCGCCAGACCACAGAAGAGTAAGTAGAACCAGCATATAAACATGCGATCTGTATATAGAGAGGCTCATTAAAGGGCCATATAATAAAGAGAACAACAGTGGGACTGCGGATTCAGCAGAGAGCCAATGGAGAAGTGTTCATATCCCAATAACAATATATGAAGAAGAACCTAAAAAATAAGAAGAAGAAGGAAAAAAATATAACACAATGTTAAAATTTATAAGACATACACAGGTTAAAAGCCCCGCAGGACCACTACTGCAGAAATGTACATATGGCAGAAATTCTGTCAGAAGGACCCAAAGCAAGGTACAGGGAGAGGCCATAAGGAGAAGACAAAGGGGAGTTTTTAAAAAATTCATGATTAGATGAAGGATGGACTTTGCATAAAGGGAAATATTAATTTCAACCTGACCAAAATAGGGGGGAATGTCGGCTAATACATTTACAGGAAAGGGGCATAACTGACCACCTCGTTTAACCCGAAGGGCACAAGTGTGTTCAGGGAGACGATCCACTTGAACTCCCGCTGAGCGAGAATCTACCGTAGATCGCCCCCCGGACACCCCCGTTGATAACGTCGATGCCCCTAACCTGTAATGATTTAGGGCTGCAATTGTGAGCAGCCCTAAAATGGCGGGGCAATGTTTTCAGAAGGGTGACATCTTCCACTGAGGCGGCAGCAATGATATCTCTCACGTGCTCCCTGACTCTAATGCGGAGCTCACGTGAAGTGAGCCCCACATAAACCAGGGAGCACGAGCATGTAGCGTAATATACTACGTGTGTAGTGCTGCAAGTAATATATTTATTAATGGAAAATGTTTTTTTGCCATCAGAGGAAGTAAAAGATGACACCCTAATGATATTAGCACACGCGGCACAATGGCCGCATGGAAAACAGCCCCGAAGAGGACCCCTAGAACCGAAAAGGTTCTGTCTGGGGGGGACATAGTGACTATTGACGAGAAGATCCCCCAGGTTCCTTGCCCGCCTAGCCGACATGAGAGGTCTCCTGGGAAGCACTGCAGCCAGGGTAGGCTTGGTAAAAAGTACCGACCAGTGCTTCTCCAGGATTCCCCTCATCGTGTCCCACTCGTGATTGAAAGTCCCAATAAAATGGATCTGGCTGTCCATGGCTGGCCGACGCTGTTTATATTGGAGAAGGTTTTCCCTGGGGGTATTTTTTGCACTTAGATAGCCTCCTTTAATGCATTTATTGCTATACCCCCTCGCTCTAAACCTGCATTGGAGATCGGACGACTGGGTTTCAAAGGTGGAAGAGGTGGAGCAGATCCGCTTCATCCTCAAAAACTGTCCGGTCGGGATGGCGTGTATGGTTGACATGGTATGACCCGAGGATGCGTGTAGGAGGGCATTGACCGACGTGTCCTTGCGGAAGACGTCGGTCTGAATGCCCCCCGCCGCATCCACATAAATGTTAACATCAAGGAAGTCCAAGCTGGTATTACTGGATCTGTAGGTCAACTTGATGTTAAGAGAATTAGAATTAAGGCCATCCATGAATTGATCGAGCTGCCCGACTGTGCCCTGCCAGATGACAAAAACATCATCAATATAGCAGAGCCAGCACTGCACATGGGAGCTCCCCACAGCACCATCGTCGCCAAACACCAACCACTCCCAGTATCCCAGGAAGAGGTTGGCGTAGGCAGGTGCGCAGGAAGCGCCCATTGCAGTGCCGTGCAATAAATAAAATAAATCTTTAAAAATGAAAAAATTATGAGTCAGGGCAAAGTCGAGCAGCTCCATAACTAATGAGACCATGGCGCCATCGAGACCGGAGGTTGAGAGGTAGAAGCGGACTGCCTCCAGACCGTCAGTGTGTCAGATGCAGGTATAGAGCGACTCCACGTCAGCACAAACCATGAGCATGTCCGGATCCATAAAGATGCCGTCAAGACACCTCAGGACGTCCGTGGTGTCCTTGACATAGGAGGGTAGATTTTCAACTAAAGGTTTTAAATAAAAATCAACAAATCTACAAATCGGTTCACATAACCCTCCTATGCCGGACACGATCGGACGACCCGGGGGGTTGAGGGCATGTTTATGGATCTTGGGTAACAGATAGAAAGTGGGGACACGTGGGCAGCTGGTGAGCAAACCCTGGAGCATCTTCTCGTCAATAATTCCCTGATGGTGACCCTGAGTTAGAATTTTCCTCAAATCAAGGGAGAAGGAGGTCGTGGGATTATGGGTGAGGCGTGAATAAGTTGTCTTATCCCTAAGTTGCCTTAGTGCCTCTTTCTCATATTTATCTTTCGGCCAGATCACTATGTTCCCCCCCTTGTCCGCTGCCTTGATCACGATATCATCATAACTTTGTAACAAGGTAACCGCTGACCTCTGACGGTGAGTTAGATTGTCATATTTCCGTCTTGTTGGTACTTTTTTGAGGTCGTCGGTCACTAGTCTGAGAAAAATATCAATGGCCGGGCAGAGGGACAAGGGAGGGAAACACGTGGATCTAGGCCGTAAAAAATCGGGTGTCCTACCTGGAGTAGAAATTTGTTTCTCCAGAAGATCTGTGGAGCAGGATCAGCAGCTGAGCCCGCTATAAATTTTAGATGATGTCTAAGATGCAATCACGTGCTGATATTGGGCACTTGGGCAAGTATTGACGTCCCCATTAGCTGCCATCTTGGTACTCATGTGTAACTATGGACTGGGCTTCACAAGAGACCATAATTTAAACTACAAAACTACAAATGTCTAGAAACTACAGATATTCTTCATATGTATTAGTTATTTGAGCTTTTATATATATATATATATATATATATATATATATATATATATCTATATCTATATATATATATATATACACACACACAAACACACACACAGTATTTTTCGTTTTATAAGACGCACTGGATTATAAGACGCACCCCAAATTTAGAGATAAAAAAGGTAAAAAAAAATGGGGTCTGTCTTATACTCCGATGTAAGTTTTACCAGAGGGGGGTAGCAGCGGTGGTGGAATGGGGTCACAGGAGGCAGCGGCGATGAGGCAGTGCTGGCGGCAGCGGCGGGTCAGTGCTGGCAGAGGCTGTGGGTCAGTGCTGGCAGCGGCGGGTTCGTGCTGGCAGCAGCAGCGGTGCTCGGTCTGTGCTGGCAGCGGAAGCTGCGGTGGCTGTGTGGTGGAGCAGGCCGGTGCAGTAAGTGTCCCAGATGCTGTGTTGGTGGTCCAGGCTTCAAAGAAATGGTACCCGAAGTAGCGCGTGCGCAGATGGAGCTATCATCCAAGAACTCTATCTGCACACGTGCTGACTCCGGGCGCCATCACTTGAAGCCATCTGGGACACCTGCCACACAGCCACCGCAGCTTCTGCTGCCAGCACAGCCACTGCAGTCCGCACAGAGAGGCAGCCGGCCGCCACCACAGAGAGGCAGCCACCCGCAAGCATCGACAGGCACCTGGCCATCTCGCACAGACAGGCACTCAGCCGCCCGCACATAGAGCCGCACAGACAGCCCCCCGCCAATTCTCCACCTCCGGGTAAGCTATATTCGCATATTGCACCCTTCACTTTCTTCCCAAATTTTTGGGAGTAAAAGTGTGTGTTATAATCCGAAAAATACGGTGTGTATATATATATATACATTCAAAGAGTTTTCTTTATTTTCATGACTCTGAAAATTGTAGATTCACATTGAAGGCATCAAAACTATGAATTATCACATGTGGAATGATATACTTAACAAAAAAGTGTGAAACAACTGAAAATATGTCTTATATTCTAGGTTCTTCAATGTAGCCGCCTTTTGCTTTGATTATTGCTTTGCACACTCTTGGCATTCTCATGATGAGCTTCAAGAGGTAGTCACCGGAAATGGTTTTCCAACAGTCTTGAAGGAGTTCCCAGAGATGCTTAGCACTTGTTGGCCCTTTTGCCTTCACTCTGCGGTCCAGCTCACCCCAAACCATCTCGATTGGGTTCAGGTCTGGTGACTGTGTAGACCAGGTCATCTGGCGTAGCACCCCATCACTCTCCTTCTTAGTCAAATAGCCCTTACACAGCCTGGAGGTGTGTTTGGGGTCATTGTCCTGTGGAAAAATAAATGATGGTCCAACTAAACGAAAACCGGATGGAATAGAATACCACTGCAAGATGCTGTGGTAGCCATGCTGGTTCTGTATCTCTTCAATTTTGAATAAATCCCCAACAGTGTCACCAGCAAAGCACCCCCACACCATCACACCTCCTCCTCCATGCTTCATGGTGGGAACCAGGCATGTAGAGTCCATCCGTTCACCTTTTCTGCGTCGCACAAAGACACGGTGGTTGGATCCAAAGATCTCAAATTTTGACTCATCAGACCAAAGCACAGATTTCCACTAGTCTAATGTCCACTCCTTGTGTTCTTTAGCTCAAACAAGTCTCTTCTGCTTGTTGCCTGTCCTTAGCAGTGGTTTCCTAGCAGCTATTTTACCATGAAGGCTGCTGCACAAAGTCTCCTCTTAACAGTTGTTCTAGAGATGTGTCTGCTGCTAGAACTCTGTGTGGCATTGACCTGGTCTCTAATCTGAGCTGATGTCAACCTGCAATTTCTGAGGCTGGTGACTCGGATAAACTTATCCTCCGCAGCAGAGGTGACTCTTGGTCTTCCTTTCCTGGGGCGGTCCTAATGTGAGCCAGTTTCTTTGTAGCGTTTGATGTTTTTTGTCACTGTACTTGGGGACACTTTCAAAAGTTTTCCCATTTTTTCGGACTGACTGTCCTTCATTTCTTAAAGTAATGATGGTCATTCGGTTTTCTTTACTTAGCTGCTTTTTTCTTGCCACAATACAAATTCTAACAATCTATTCAGTAGGACTATCAGCTGTGTATCCACCAGACTTCTGCACAACACAACTGATGGTCCCAACCCCATTTATAAGGCAAGAAATCCCACTTATTAAACCTAAAAGGGCACACCTGTGCAGTGAAGACCATTTCCGGTGACTACGTCTTGAAACTCATCAAGAGAATGCCAAGAGTGTGCAAATCAGTAATCAAAGCAAAAGGTGGCGACTGTGAAGAACCTAGAATATAAGACATATTTTCAATTGTTTCACACTTTTTTGTTAAGTATTTCATTCCACATGTTTTGAATGAGAAGGTGTGTCCAAACATTTGGTCTGTACTGTATACTTACACATCAATCCATCACACGGGTCCATTTTGTTAAAAATTAAAGTTATGGGTCTCTAAAGCAGATGAAAAAAAAGAGTAAAAGAATATTTTACTTTACAAAATTCACATTTTTTTAAAGCATTGATATACAGTGTATATATATATATATATATATATTTTTTTTTTTATTATTTTTTTATATATTCATTTGTTTTTTTGCATGCCATTTTAAAACAGAGGGGAGAGTTGATTTAAACTTTCAAGTATTATTTGAAAAAAAAAAATCACTATATTCATAAGAGCCTGAAGAATCATGTTGACAGGTTATTTTTACCATACAATAAAAGTGTAAAAATAAAAAAAAAAAAGACTACAAAGAGTTACATTTCTTTTTACCACTGCATCCTACTTGGAACTTTTTAATGTTTTTCAGTAGATTTTATTATATTTTATGGTAAAATAAATATCACTCAAAATTACAACTCAAACTGCAAAAGCAAACCCTTATATGACCAGGGGCGGACTTGGGTGTCTGGGGCCCACCAGGAGACTTGACTCCAGGGGCCCACCCTACAGCTAAATATAAACACCCATTAGCGTTATCCCCATTATTGTGTCGTTTTGACTGTATACACAGGCGGCTCCTGCACATCTATATTGTGCACCATATCTGCGATGTACAATTATAGTCGTTTGTAGTAATGGGGTCTTTGGTGAAAACAAGTTATCACCGATCCACAGGGTAGGTTGGTGATAACTTATTGATCGGTGGAACCAGACCAGTGGAAACCGCAGCGATCGGAAGATTGGGGAACTTTTTGCAGCAGGTGGGGTGTGTGACCGCAGCTCCATTCATCCTCTGTGGGGTGGGATGTGTGACCGCAGCTCCATTCATCCTCTGTGGGGTGGGGTGTGTGACCGCAGCTCCATTCATCCTCTGTGGGGTGGGATGTGTGACCGCAGCTCCATTCATCCTCTGTGGGGTGGGATGTGTGACCACAGTTCCATTCATCCTCTGTAGGGTGGGATGTGTAACAGCAGCTCCATTCATCCTCTGTGGGGTGGGATGTGTGACCGCAGCTCCATTCATCCTCTGTGGGGTGGGATGTGTGACCGCAGCTCCATTCATCCTCTGTGGGGTGGGATGTGTGACCGCAGCTCCATTCATCCTCTGTGGGGTGGGATGTGTGACCGCAGCTCCATTCATCCTCTGTGGTGCAGCCAGATAATAACAAGCGCAGCGCTCGCAGCCACTGAGGGAATGAATGGATCAGGGGTCGAGTCGGACACGAGCTCCAGTGTAATGGGGGATAAAAGTTGCACGATCGGTGCAGGTCCCAGCAATCGGTCCACACAAATGAATAAGTTATCACTTATCTTTAGTTCACATACTTTTTCTCTGATTTTACTGTTCCTGGTTTTGGCTTCAAATACTGAGGTAAAAAACTTACTGAATACTCAGTGTGTGCACGTGGCCTTAGTAAAGGTGATTATTTGTTTTCACTGGAGAACCTCTGTAAGCAGTGGCGTAACTAGAGTTGGATGGGCCCCGGTGCAAAGTTTAGACCTGGGCCCCCCCTCCACATACACAGATACTTGGGGTAAGGCATACCTCCCAACTTTTAAAGAAGGAAAAGAAGGACAAAGTTTGCGGCGCGCGTAGCGTGCCGCGGCAAAATTTTAGGCCACGCCCCCTAACCACACCCATTTCACAGTCACGCCCATATCCACTCCCCATCCACACCCATTCAGCATGGACACGCAGGCAGCCGGCGGGCCTCCAGCATGGACACGCAGGCAGCCGGCGGGCCTCCAGCATGGACACGCAGGCAGCCGGCGGGCCTCCAGCATGGACACGCAGGCAGCCGGCGGGCCTCCAGCATGGACACGCAGGGAGCCACAGTGAGGCGGCCGGTCGCCCACACAGTGAGGTGGCCGGTCGCCTTCACAGACAGGCGGCAAGGGGGCGCCCGCACAGACAGGCGGCAGGGGGGCGCCCGCACAGACAGGCGGCAGGGGGGCGCCCGCACAGACAGGCGGCCGGGGGGCGCCCGCACAGACAGGCGGCCGGGGGGCGCCCGCACAGACAGGCAGCCGGGGGGCGCCCGCACAGAAAGGCGGCCGGCCGACCGCACAGACAGGCGGCCGGCCGACCACACAGAGAGGCTCCGGCCGGGGGTGAGGGGGGGGGGAGGGAGGGAAATCAGCGCTGGGGAGATTTTACTGTACCAGCAGCAGCACAGGCAGCGCTCCTCTCTGTTATGCCACGTCTACTGGGATGGTAGGAGGGAAAAGCAGGGATGCGGAGAGAGAGTGGGTGGGCGGAGCCCGGGAGCCGGCCGTCCCGATCGTGGCAATGGGACAAACAACGTAAAGCGTGAAAGTCCCGCTGTATCCGGGACGGTTGGGAGGTATGGGGTAAGGGATAATGACACTGACACTCGGGGTACAGGATAATGACGCTGACACTTGGCTCTCACCCACAGCACCCTGAAATCCCTCTATCAGCACCCAGCTTTCCTATGTTCTGATATTTATCTTGTCCTCAGCACCCAGCTTTCCCATATCAGAGCATGAGAAAGCTGGGTGCTGAGAGATGTATATCAGAACATGGGAAAGCTGGGTGCTGAGAGATGTATATCAGAACATGGGAAAGCTGGGTGCTGAGAGATGTATAGCAGAGCATGGGAAAGCTGGGTACTGAGAGATGTACAGCAGAGCATGGGAAAGCTGGGTGCTGAGAGATGTATAGCAGAGCATGGGAAAGCTGGGTGCTGAGAGATGTACAGCAGAGCATGGGAAAGCTGGGTGCTGAGAGATGTATATCAGAACATGGGAAAGCTGGGTGCTGAGAGATGTATAGCAGAGCATGGGAAAGCTGGGTGCTGAGAGATGTATATCAGAACATGGGAAAGCTGGGTGCTGAGAGATGTATAGCAGAGCATGGGAAAGCTGGGTGCTGAGAGATGTATAGCAGAACATGGGAAAGCTGGGTGCTGAGAGATGTATATCAGAACATGGGAAAGCTGGGTGCTGAGAGATGTATAGCAGGGCATGGGAAAGAGCCTTTTTCCCTCAGCACAAAACATTTCCATCCCATACTTGTATCTTTGTCCCCCCTGTATAAAGTTCTCAAAATACTATAACAGCCCCCACATAGCCTTCCAAATAATTGTATAAAGGGTCTCACATAACCCTTCATATATTAGAATGCAGATACATAGCCCTCCATATATTATAATGCACCCCCATAATCCTCCATGTATAAAGTAGCCCTTCAATTATAATGCATTTCCCATAGTTCTCCATGTATTAAAATTCACCCCATAGTTCTCCATATATTATACTGCACCACACAGTCCTCCATGTTTTATAATGCACCCCCATAGTCCATGTATAAGGTAGCCTCCATAGTCCTCCATATATTATAATGCAGCCCCCATAGTCCTATATGTATTATAATGCAGCCCCATAAAACTTCAGATGGTATTATGCAGCCCCATACTCCTCCATGTATAATTCACCCCTATATTCCATGTATAAGGTGTCCCTTCATTTTGTATTATACAGCCCCCCCCCCGACCTCCATTTTAATGCAGCCCTATAGACCTCCAGTATAATGCAGCCTCATAGACCTCTATGTATATTACACCTCTATATTCAATGTATAAGGTGTCCTTCATGTTTATTATGCAGCCTCACCAGGCCTCCATATATAATAATGCAGCCAACCTCTCCAGGCCTCCATGTATAATATAGCAGCCAGCCTCCCAGGCCTCCATGTATAATATAGCAGCCAGCCTCCCAGGCCTCCATGTATAATATAGCAGCCAGCCTCCCCAGGCCTCCATGTATAATAATGCAGCCAGCCTCCCCAGGCCTCCATGTATAATAATGCAGCCAGCCTCCCCAGGCCTCCATGTATAATAATGCAGCCAGCCTCCCCAGGCCTCCATGTATAATAATGCAGCCAGCCTCCCCAGGCCTCATGTATAATAATGCAGCCAGCCTCCCCAGGCCTCCATGTATAATAATGCAGCCAGCCTCCCCAGGCCTCCATGTATAATAATGCAGCCAGCCTCCCCAGACCTCCATGTATAATAATGCAGCCAGCCTCCCCAGGCCTCCATGTATAATAATGCAGCCAGCCTCCCCAGGCCTCCATGTATAATAATGCTGCCAGCCTCCCCAGGCCTCCATGTACAGTATAATGGAGTCTCCCCAGGCCTCCATGTACAGTATAATGCAGCCTCCCCAGGCCTCCATGCACAGTATCATGCAGCCTCCCCACCCCAGGCCTCCTTGTACAGTATCAGGCAGCCTCCCCACCCCAGGCCTCCATGTACAGTATCATGCAGCCTCCCCACCCCAGGCCTCCATGTACAGTATCAGGCAGCCTCCCCACCCCAGGCCTCCATGTACAGTATCAGGCAGCCTCCCCACCCCAGGCCTCCTTGTACAGTATCAGGCAGCCTCCCCACCCCAGGCCTCCATGTACAGTATCATGCAGCCTCCCCACCCCAGGCCTCCATGTACAGTATCAGGCAGCCTCCCCACCCCAGGCCTCCATGTACAGTATCATGCAGCCTCCCCACCCCAGGCCTCCTTGTACAGTATCATGCAGCCTCCCCACCCCAGGCCTCCTTGTACAGTATCAGGCAGCCTCCCCACCCCAGGCCTCCTTGTACAGTATCAGGCAGCCTCCCCACCCCAGGCCTCCATGTACAGATGCAGCCTCCCCACCCCAGGCCTCCATGCACAGTATAATGCAGCCTCCCCACTCCAGGCCTCTGACCACCGTGTACTCATATATATATAAAAAAAAAACCAAGTACTCACCGCTCTCCTCCTTCCACTGCTGCTCTGTCCTGACGTCTCCTAGTTCCACTGCTGCTGTACTCCCGAGTCCCTGCTCTCCTCCTTCCACTGCTGCTCGTCCTCCCGGTGCTGCGGTCGGTGGCGTCCTCCCTCCCTGCGCTCTGTGCACTCAGCACAGCAGTCGCACAGGAGTGATGTCACCGCACAGGCACAGGGGCAGAATGATGATGCAGAGCGGCGCCGGCCGCTCTTTGCTTCATTATTACTGTGCGCGGTGACGGGGGAGGGGGGCCCCGGTGCCGCCGCTGACTTCGGGCAGGAGGGCCCGGTGTCGGGGGCGGCAGCGGGTCATATAGTGGGCGCGTGCACTGTGATAGATCAGCGCAGCTTCTCTCTCACTGAGAGGAGCTGGCTGCTGATCTGCCGGGTCCCCGCGGGCCCCAAACCGCCCGGGCCCGGTCGCGATCGCGACCGCTGCGACCGCGGTAGTTACGCCACTGTCTGTAAGTGCATATTTACTGCAGTGTAATAGTCACAGGACAGGGCAGGACAGGGAGGGGAGGGGTTAAATGTTTAAGTATTTAATTTCTACTGGAAATAATCTCCCCCTTATAGAGAGAAAAAGTGACCTCCATACACAACACAATCCACTATACCAAAACCAATAATACCATATACAAGGGTGAAATACCGCCACACCGCGACCAGACAACATATTACCACCACATAGTGACCAAATACAACCACATACAAGGGATAAATACCGCCACACAGTGATCAGACAACATATTACCACCAAACAGTGAACAAATACAGCCACATACAAGGGAGAAATACCACCACACCGTGACCAGACCACAAAGTGACCGAATAATACCACATACAAGGGAGAAATACCGTGACACTATGACCAGATAACATACTACCAACACATAGTGATCAAAAGCAACCACATACCAGAGAGTAATACCACCACATCATAATTAGACCACACAGTAACCGACTATTACCACATACAAGGGAGAAATACCGCAACACTATAACCACACCACATAATGACAGACTATAACTACATACAAGAAAGTAATACCGCCACACCATAATCAGACCACATAGTGACCGAATACAACCACATACAAGGGAGAAATACCGTGACTGACTTACCAGTGACGTCTCTAGCTGACTTTATTCATCTTCGCTTTTTCTCTTCATCCGGCGCTGACCGCCATCACTTCTTCCTGCCATGACGCGACTCTGCAGAAAATAACAGTCACCTATAGCCGATCACTCCCAGAGCATATTCCTCACTATTTCCCCAATTTCTACACCACATCAGACTCTTGATCCCCCATTGGAGACAATATCCTCAAAATTAACTTATATTTCCTCAGTAATAATGTCCCCTAATTTGCCCCTACAGTAATTATGCCCCACGTGCCACCATAAACCAATCATGTATGGCCCTCATTCTGGCCCCATATAGTAATTATGTCGCTCATCCTGACCCCTTTTATTTAATAATGACTGGGGAAACAAGTGGAATGAGAAGGGGTTGTTAATTGCTTCCTGCACAAAATATCACCCCACAATCCTGCTCTCCAAAATAGCCCCACAAAGTTCCCCTCTCCAAAATGTCCCCCCAAAAATTGCCCTTTCTATAATATCTCCCCCAACTACATCCCTGTATAAATCCCCCCTCCTCATTATACTATGCTGCCTTCCAAAATCTTTGATGCCTCATAATGTCCCCCATTGCCCTATAATGTTCCAATTTCTTTCATAACGTCCCCCACTGACCTATAATGGCCCCAATTTGCTTCATAATCGCCCCCATTACCCTATAATGTCCTTCCACTGCCCTATAATGTCCCCCACTGCCTTATGTCCCCCACTGCCCTATAATGTCCCCCGCTGCCCTATAATGTCCCCCACTGCCCTATAATGTCCCTCACTGCCCTATAATGTCCCCCACTGCCCTATAATGTCCCCCACTGCACTATAATGTCCCCCACTGCACTATTATGCCTCCCACTGCCTAATTATGTCCCCCACTGGCCCATTATGTCCCCCACTGCCCTATTATGTCCCCCACTGCCCTATTATGTCCCCCACTGCCCTATTATGTCCCTCACTGCCCTATAATGTCCCCACTGCCCTATAATGTCCTCCACTGCCCTATAATGTCCCCCACTGCACTATTATGCCTCCCACTGCCCTATTATGTCCCCCACTGCCCTATTATGTCCCTCACTGCCCTATAATGTCCCCCGCTGCCCTATAATGTCCCCCGCTGCCCTATAATGTCCCCCACTGCCCTATAATGTCCTCCACTGCCCTATAATGTCCCCCACTGCACTATTATGCCTCCCACTGCCCTATTATGTCCCCCACTGGCCCATTATGTCCCCCACTGCCCTATTATGTCCCCCACTGCCCTAATATGTCCCCCACTGCCCTATAATGTCCCCCACTGCCCTATAATGTCCCCCACTGCCCTATAATGTCCCCCACTGCACTATTATGTCCCCCACTGCCCTATTATGTCCCTCACTGCCCTATAATATCCCCACTGCCCTATAATGTCCCCACTGTCCTATAATGTCCCCCACTGCCCTATTATGCCCCCCACTGCCCTATTATGTCCCCCACTGACCCATAATATGCTCCATAAAGTCCCCCACCGCTTCTTAATGCCACTTGTAAAATAACACTGCTCCTCCCCCACCCGCAGCCCCTCATATAAATGTACATCTTCGGCTCCTCTGGAGCGCTTACCTGTGCCTGCGTGTCCTCCTCTTCATTCCTGCAGCTGCGGCCCGGTGATGATGATGTCGGTGCAGGACTGAGGCGCGCTTCTCTGCAGCCCTGGCGATGATGGTACGTTGCGGGGCTGAGCAGAGCTGCTCTCCCTCCTGTCACCGGCCGCACTGTACAAATGTATTGCACGCCTGAAAGACGCGCATACATCTGAATACCGGCACGGTCGGTGCAGGCCTGGGGACTCCCGCAGTGCACCGCTAGGACCTTTGGTGAGTCACATGACACATGTGATGTCACTAAAGGTCCTGCAACTGCGAAAACTTCAGTGATCGTACAGAACTTGTACGATCACTGAAGTTTACGATTGAAAGGCTGGGTGCCGGGGCCCACTCAGGCCTGTGCATGGGCGTACCCAGGATCAAAACTAGGTAGGGGCAAGCCATGGTCGTTCACGTTGTAAAATATTAGAACGGAAAAGGTGAATGAAACGAAAATTTTGAGAATTAAATGTAATTATAGCTCGATTAATGACTCCGCGCCCCTCTCCACACACACACACACACACACACACACACACACACACAATACAATACATCCCCCCATCACCCACTACATACACACACACACAAATACCATGCACTCCCATTACCATCTCCCCTCGCACACAATAAAATGCACCCCCCCATCACCCCCTCCAAACACACACACACACACACACACACACACAATACAATGCACCCCCCCACACACAATACAATGCACCCCCATCACCCCCTACACACACACAATGCACCCCCCATCACCCCCTACACACACACACACACAATACAATGCACCCCCCATCACCTCCTACACACACACACACACACACACACACACACACTATAATGCACCCCATTACCCCCACACACACACACACACAATACACGCTCCATTACCCCCCCACACACACAATACATCCCCGCATCACCCGCTACACACACACAAATACAATGCACCCCCCATCACCTCCTACACACACACACACACACACACACACACTATAATGCACCCCATTACCCACACACACACACACACAATACACGCTCCATTACCCCCCCACACACACAATACATCCCCGCATCACCCGCTATACACACACAAATACAATGCACCCCCCATCACCCCCTACACACACACACCCACAATACAATGCACCCCCACTACTCCCTACACACACACACACACACACAATGCACCCCCATTACTCCCTACACACACACACACACACACACACACAATGCACCGTCCATCAGCCCCTACACACACACAATGCACCCCGCATCACCCCCCCACACACACACACATATAATGTACCCTCCATCACCCCCTACACACACAATGCACCCTCCATCACCCCCTACACAAACAATGCACCCCCATTACTCCCCACACACACACACACAATGCACCCTCCATCACCCCCTACACACACACACACACAATGCACCCCTCCATCACCCCCTACACAAACACACACACACACACAATACAATGCATCCCTCATCACACCCTACACACACACACACACACAATGCACCCCCCATCACCCCCTACATACACACACACACACACACAGACACAATACAATGCATCACCCCCTACACACACACACACACTACATCCCCCCATCACCCACTACACACACACACACACACACTACGATGCATCACCCCCTACACACACACACACACACACACACACAATACATCCCCCCATCACCCACTACATACACACACACACAATACCATGCACCCCCCATTACCATCTCCCCACGCACACAATACAATGCACCCTCCATCACCCCCTACACACACACACAATGCACCCCTCCATCACCCCCTACACAAACACACACACAATACAATGCATCCCTCATCACACCCTACACACACACACACAATGCACCCCCCATCACCCCCTACATACACACACACACACACACAGACACAATACAATGCATCACCCCCTACACACACACACACACTACATCCCCCCATCACCCACTACACACACACACACTACGATGCATCACCCCCTACACACACACACACACACACACAATACATCCCCCCATCACCCACTACATACACACACACACACACAATACCATGCACCCCCCATTACCATCTCCCCACGCACACAATACAATGCACCCCCCCATCACCCCCTCCACACACACACACACACACACAATACAATGCATCCCCCATCACCTCCTACACACACACACACACACACACACAAATACAATGCACCCCCATCACCCCCTACACACACAATGCACCCCTCCATCACCCCCTACATACATACACACACACACAATACAATGCATCCCCCATCACACCCTACACACACACACAATACAATGCATCCCCCATCACACCCTACACACACAATGCACCCCCCATCACCCTCTACACACACACACACACACACATGTGGCGCCCCAGGACCTGGTCGCCACAACAGCATTGCCCCTCCAAAGGGTTAATGCTGAGCCTGGAGGTAATTGGGAGGTCTATTGGCCAGTAAGTGTAACATCCAACGCAGTTCTCCCTCAGATCAGCAGGGGGAGCTCTGAACCTGGACTTCCAGGGAGCATTCCTTAAGTCTGGCCTGAGGGAGGAGTTAGTAGTCAGTCTGTAGAGAGAAGTGATAGCAAGCAGACGCAGAGTAGTGCTGTCCTGTGGAACTGGGGCCTAGAGCTGGAGCAGCTTGGCCCAGTGAGGCAGGAGGAGCAGAGAAGCAAAGAAGAGACTCGGACATCGGAGTCTGTGGCCACCAGGGCCTAAAATACTCCCTGGTAGCCGAATCCGAAGGGCAGGGGAGCTGCAAGCACCTGGCCCATAAACAGCCCGAAGGTACAGCTGCATCATCAGGGCCCGGGGTGGACTCCAGCAGAGAAGCACCAGAGAGGGCCTGCGCAGCCTACCACAGAGGGAAAGGGACGTACCACCGGTCCCAGCAGCAAGAGGGCCATTGCTAAATCCAGAGAGCAGGGTCCTATCACAGCAAGGAAAAGAACAGGAGTAGGCCTCATACTCAACTGGCCAAAACGACAGCTCAGTTACTTCCAGGCCGGCCGGAGCCCTCTACCACCTGTGACGGTCTCCCTGGACAACACTGTTGCCAAGTAAAAGAGGAGAAGGTAAAGAGACTACTGTTTGTGCCTGTTTCTTTCATTGCCTGTCGGCCCTGCACCGTGGTTTCCACACAACACCATAGACTCTCACGAGCACCAACTGTGCCCCGGGGCACCGCTCCACCTGTGGGGAGCAGTACCACCATTGCTGCCATTACATCACCCTGGAAGCCTCACACAGCAGCGGCGGCTTAATAGCCGCAGACCACAGGTGGCGTCACGAACACAAACTTTATTAACCAAGCCACATATTTAACTGACACCCACCAGGGCCACGGAGTCGGGCCCCGCCACCACTGACAACCCCCGGACTAGTCCGGCCCGGCACCGGGTGTCCCATAGCCCTGGGGTGGGCGAGTCAACTTTGGCGTCACGAACAGGATTTCGTGCCCGGTTCCACCGGGTACTGTGCGCCTGCAGAAACTGTGCCTAAAAGACTGTGTTGCTGTTTGAAAACTGCTGCCGCCATTAGCCTCGCTGAGCGCAGGAAGAAGGGGGGCGTGCCTGAAAAGAGCGCGAAGGGAGCGCGCCATCAGAGCAGAGGGTCGTTAACCCCGCGCTACCCGGAAGAGATTTTGAAAAGTGAACGGAGCCTGGTGAGGTTCACTAAGGGGGAGGAATATGTCCGACACAGAGGGAGAGCAGGTAGCTGTGGTAGCTCAGGACGCAGCAGCACCGGCCGATGTAATCCCAGTCGCCGTCGCCCCAGCCCCCGCTGTAGCGCCGGTAATGCCGATCACAATGCCGTACATCCCGGGAGCAGAATGGCTGCCGCAGTACTCCGGGGACTTCTTTGGGTGCAAACAACGGGCCACAGACAGCATACGGGACTATGCCTTAAACCTGCAGGAGGCCCTGAGAGCAATTAAACAGGTGGACAGAGAGTGTACGTGAAGAAGACAAACTCCTAACTGAGCAGTTCATAGAGGGGCTCCTGTCAGATGCCCACAGGACCCAGCTGCGTATCATGGTCCTGCAGAACCCTGCTCTGGACTTTGCAAAGTTTAAGGACCAGGCCATCCGGGTACTGAGAGAATCTACACTGACTGACCCAGTACCCCTCCGGCCTCTTGCTATCACGTACCCAGGGGTAGTGCCTGCAACACGAGCCGCTGCAGGGGCTGAGGCGCAGTCCCTGGATAAGGATCCCGCTGCAGAGCTCAGACAGCAGGTCCAGGAGCTGACCAAGACTGTAGCTGCCCTTGCCAAGACCGTGCAGTCTCTACAAGTGACCCCATCGCCTGCAAGAATCGAGTTGGCCTCCAGCCCAGATGACGTCCCATGGATGCGACAGAGGAGGATACCGCCGACCCGAGGAAAAGACACAGACCGGTATGATTCAACTGGACAACCGATCTGCCGCCGCTGCAGCCAGGCGGGCCACATTGCAAGACACTGTCCTTTAAATGGGCCGAGCCTGGGGCCAGCAGCCAACCCCCAGGTGTAAGGAAGCCCGGCTCAAACCCCAGCCGCAGCAAGTATGTGGGAGGACGCCCGGTCCTTCCTATTGTGCTGGATGGGATCCCTTTGAATGCCCTCCTGGATACGGGGTCCCAGGTAACAACCATCCCTTATAAACTGTACAAAAGATATTGGGCTGATTCAGACATTGACCATGGCCCAGATGATTTAACAATTGTGGCCAGTAATGGTCAGCCCTTGCCTCAAATTGGGTATAAGGAAGTAACCATTAAAGTGGGGCGGGTAGAATTGCCATGTCAGGGGATGATAATTGTAGATATTGATCGCAAAGTATCTAACCCACTGCTAACCATTGGTACAAATGTGGTGGAAAATTGTCTTGCCGAAGTGATAATTTTGTTGCAGCAGGCGTCTGAAGGTGCCAGCTCCGGGCAGCAGCGTGCCCTACAGAGGGAGATCAGAGCCCTGATGAGGAGGCAGCAGGTAGAGCTGGCCGGAGGAGAAATTGGCAGTGTGAGGGTAAGTGACCCCCTCCCCATTGCAATACCCCCTAAAAGTGAAATGTTGATATGGTGTCGGGCAGCAATAGGCCTCAAGGGTCAAGATTACCAGGCCCTGGTAGAACCTGTGTATTCAGAAAGTAGGCCTGGAGTCCTGATAGCCAGAGGGGTAGCAGACGTCCGTAAGGGAAGAGTGCCCGTCCGCGTCCTGAATTGTGGGGAGGAGGAAGCCAAATTGCCCCGGTACGCCACGGTAGCAAAACTGTACACTGTCAGTAACAATACCATCAAAGCAGTGGAACCCTTGATCCCGTCCGACCAGGCGGAAGACAATGGCTCCAAGGGACAGTTGGAAGACTGGTGCCAAAAATTACATGTGGGCACCGACTCCACCCCCTCACACCAAAAGCATGGGGTCTATCGGGTGGTACAGGAGTACGAGCGGGTCTTCAGCAAACACCCCCTAGATTTTGGGCAGGTAAAAGGGGTCAAACATCAAATCCCCACTGGTGACCATCATCCCATTAAAGAGAGATACCACCCTGTACCCCCAGCACAGTATCAGCGTGCCAAAGAAATGTTACGGGAAATGAAGGAGGCTGGGGTTATCAGAGATAGTTGTAGCCCCTGGGCAGCTCCACTAGTGCTCGTAAAGAAAAAAGATGGTACAATGAGAATGTGCGTAGATTACAGGCAAATTAACCGCATTACACATAAAGATGCTTATCCACTACCCAGAATAGAGGAGTCACTAACAGCCTTAGGGTATGTGCGCACGTTGCTTTTTACCTGCTTTTTACCTGCTTTTTTGCTGCTTTTTCTTCTGCGCTGTTTAATGCCAAAATGGATGTGTTCTTCTATTCAAGCAAAGTCTATGGGAATTTGGGTTTCTTGTTCACACTATGTTGTTCAAAATGCTGCCTTTTTGTGGCAGAACTTTGGTCAAAAACTCAGCTTTGCAGTGCAAAACCCAAATGGCAAAAACAATTGACATGTTGCTTCTTTGAAAAGCTGAGTTTTTGACCAAAGTTCTGCCACAAAAAGGCAGCATTTTGAATAACATAGTGTGAACAAGAAACCCAAATTCCCATAGACTTTGCTTGAATAGAAGAACACATCCATTTTGGCATTAAACAGCGCAGAAGAAAAAGCAGCAAAAAAGCAGGTAAAAAGCAGGTAAAAAGCAACGTGCGCACATACCCTTAAAGTCAGCTAACTATTTCTCCACCTTGGATCTCACCAGTGGGTATTGGCAGGTTCCCGTGGCAGAGGCGGACAAGGAGAAGACTGCATTCACGACACCAATGGGCCTCTGCGAGTTCAACTGTATGCTATTCGGGTTCTGCAACGCTCCAGGGACATTCCAAAGGTTGATGGAGTGCTGCTTGGGCCACCACAACTTTGAAACCGTGCTGTTGTACCTGGATGACGTCATAGTCTACTCCAAGACTTATGAAGACCACCTGAGGCACTTAGCAGAAGTGTTTGAGTCCTTGTCGGAGTATGGCCTGAAGATAAAGCCGTCCAAATGTCACCTCTTGAAGCCAAAGGTACAGTGCCTGGGTCATGTGGTCAGCGCAGAAGGTGTGGCACCTGATCCGGAGAAAGTCACCGTAATCAAGGACTGGCCAAGACCCACCACGGTAAAGGAGGTGCGGCAGTTCCTTGGGCTGGTGGGCTACTACCGAAGGTTCATTGATGGTTTCACCAAGATAGCAGCGCCTCTTCAAGATCTCCTAGTGGGCCAGCCAAAGCAGGCTAAGAAGCAAAGCCCTCCATTTGAATGGAACAGCCAAATAGAAACATCTTTTGTCCGGCTGAAAGGGGCTCTCATGGGAGAAGAAATTCTGGCCTACCCTGACTACAGCTAGCCGTTTGTACTGTACACAGACGCCAGCAACGTGGGACTGGGAGCAGTTCTGTCCCAGGTGCAGGGAGGCAGAGAGAAGGTAATAGCTTACGCCAGTAGGAAGCTTCGTCCCACAGAAAGGAATCCAGAAAACTACAGTTCCTTCAAGCTGGAGGTCCTCGCTATTGTTTGGGCAGTGACTGAATGCTTCAAGCACTATCTGGCGTCGGCCAAGTTCACCATCTTCACGGACAACAATCCGTTGACACATCTGGCAACAGCCAAGCTAGGTGCATTGGAACAGCGATGGATGGCCCGGCTGTCTAACTTTGACTTTACCATCAAGTACCGAGCTGGCAAGAAGAATAACAATGCTGATGCGCTGTCCAGAATGCCTCACTTACCCGAGTCTGGAGAAGACCTGGATGAACTCGAAGAGATAGAGTTACCGGCTTTCCATCACCAAGGTGTTTCCCAGTGTGAGCATGCTGTAGGAGAGAAGCGCTTGAGCCAGCACGAGGTCTCGGTCAACCCATTACTCCACCATAATTGGGAAGAGACACAGAACGGTGACCCGGCCGTGCGATTGGTCAAAGAAAAGCTAGCACAAGCTGAGACCCATCTTGGCCCAGATGCTCCAGAAGAAGCCCAGCAGCTGTGGAAGGAGAGGGGACGATTGTTCACCTACCAAGGCAAGCTATGCAAGAGATATGTCAACTGGCGAACGAATGAACTCGTCTGGCAGATAGTGGTCCCACAGAGGGATGCTCCAATGGTCCTAGCAGCTTACCATGATAAAGCAGGACACTTCGGGTGGAAGAAGTTGGAGACCCTACTCCGTGATCGGTTCTACTGGGTGCACATGAGAAAGACAGTCGAGAAGTGGTGCCGAGACTGTGGTCCGTGTAACCTGAGGCGGAAAGATGGTGCCAGCCAGAGGTCTCCCCTACAGCCAATTGTCACGAAGCAGCCCCTAGAGTTGGTGGCCCTGGACCACGTGAAGTTAACACCGAGCCAGTCAGGCTATGTTTACGCCCTCACCATTGTGGACCATTACTCTCGTTTCCTGGTAGTAGTGCCTGTGAAAGACCAGACAGCCAGAACAGCAGCTAGAGCATTTCAGGCATACTTTTGTCGACCTCACGGTTACCCTGAAAGGGTACTGACTGATCAAGGTCCTGCATTCGAGGCAGAAGTGTTCCAAGAGTTCTGTAACATGTACGGTTGTAAGAAAATCAGAACAACACCGTACCACCCCCAAACCAATGGATTGTGCGAGAAGATGAACCATGTGGTTATTGATATGCTCAAGACTCTGCCTCTGGAAGAAAGAAACCAATGGCCAGAGAAGTTACCAGATCTGGTAGACGTGTATAACCATATCCCAGTAAATTCGACCAACTGCAGCCCTGCTTACCTGATGCGAGCAAGACCTGGCAAGTTACCTGTAGACTTGGAGATGGGAACTGTGTCACCTGAAGCGGTTCAGGAGATAGAAGATTGGGATACAGAGCGACAACAGCAGTACCGCAAAGTTCAGGAATGCGTAGAAAGGAGCCTGTCCCAAGCAAGAACGAGACAAGAACAGAACTACAATCAAACGGCCCCAGCAACTCCCTTAGCACCTGGAGAGCAGGTCCTCAAGAAAAAGCGGAGGGCGCATAAATTAGATGATCAGTGGGAGAATGAACCCTACACCATTATTCCCTCCAATTTTGACAATAGTAAGGTATGCCTCATAAGCAAGGATGAAGTCAAGACCTATCAAACAGTTTCTAGAGACCGCCTGAAAGCGTGCCCTGAGGGGTGCAAAATCCAAAAAGAAGTACAAGAAAGTCCCCAAATTCAAGAAAAGGAGGAAGAGATGATCCAAACAATCCTCGGAAAATTCCCCAAAACTTGGACCCGAATCAATAACGCCATAGTGGTACCAGTCTTGACGTTCCCGCAGTTGGTCGAGCCGGAGACAGAAGAGGTTCCAGATCCACCAAAGGAACTGTCCATCCCAACACAAGATGACACGCCAGCAGTGGAACAGGAGAATCAACCCCCTGCCAGTGGTGAACCTGTCCTACCCTTGGCGAATCTGAGATCCTGTAGGCAACCATCACGTATACCTGTCAGGGTTAGGCCTACCAGTAACACGGAGGGGGCAGACACTCCAAGTAGTCAGGGACAAATCCCAGAGCTACGCCGGTCCCAACGTAGCACTCGGGGACAGCCCCCTCCAAGGTATAGAGAGTAAAAAGAAAAAGTACCTATTAGAATGTATATAGTTATGTGAAAATGTCTTGTATGTAATGTTTTGTTTTAGGTGATTAAGTAAATGGACAATTGGGCCACTGGACTATGGGTGGCCAACACTCTAATTGTACATAGTTAGCACCAGTGTGCTCAACACCCCTGAAGAAAAACCCATCCGGCGTGCATAGAGTGGGGTCATCAATGCTCTGACGCACACGCCCAGAGCCTACGTTGGGGGTTTTATCACGGCGGGTCCCCCATGGAGCAGTGTAATGGACACCCGGCAGGGAGCCACACTGGACTCTTTAGTATTGTTTAAGTTGTAACGTTTAAGTAATGTGCCTCCCATAATGGGATGAAATGTTCTAACCTGTTATGTTTTGTTTCTTCAGTCCGGGAGTACTGAGTTTAACTAAGGGGGAGTGTGGCGCCCCAGGACCTGGTCGCCACAACAGCATTGCCCCTCCAAAGGGTTAATGCTGAGCCTGGAGGTAATTGGGAGGTCTATTGGCCAGTAAGTGTAACATCCAACGCAGTTCTCCCTCAGATCAGCAGGGGGAGCTCTGAACCTGGACTTCCAGGGAGCATTCCTTAAGTCTGGCCTGAGGGAGGAGTTAGTAGTCAGTCTGTAGAGAGAAGTGATAGCAAGCAGACGCAGAGTAGTGCTGTCCTGTGGAACTTGGGCCTAGAGCTGGAGCAGCTTGGCCCAGTGAGGCAGGAGGAGCAGAGAGGCAAAGAAGAGACTCGCTCATCGGAGTCTGTGGCCACCAGGGCCTAAAATACTCCCTGGTAGCTGAATCCGAAGGGCAGGGGAGCTGCAAGCACCTGGCCCATAAACAGACCGAAGGTACAGCTGCATCATCAGGGCCCGGTGTGGACTTCAGCAGAGAAGCACCAGAGAGGGCCTGAGTAGCCTACCACAGAGGGAAAGGGATGTACCACCGGTCCCAGCAGCAAGAGGGCCATTGCTAAATCCAGAGAGCAGGGTCCTATCACAGTAAGGAAAAGAACAGGAGTAGGCCTCATACTCAACTGGCCAAAACGACAGCTCAGTTACTTCCAGGCCGGCCGGAGCCCTCTACCACCTGTGACGGTCTCCCTGGACAACACTGTTGCCAAGTAAAAGAGGAGAAGGTAAAGAGACTGTTGTTTGTGCCTGTTTCTTTCATTGCCTGTCGGCCCTGCACCGTGGTTTCCACACAACACCATAGACTCTCACGAGCACCAACTATGCCCCGGGGCACCGCTCCACCTGTGGGGAGCAGTACCATCATTGCTGCCATTACATCACCCCGGAGGCCTCACACAGCAGCGGCGGCTTAATAGCCGCATACCACAGGTGGCGTCACAAACACAAACTTTATTAACCAAGCCACATATTTAACTGACACCCACCAGGGCCACGAAGTCGGGCCCCGCCACCACTGACAACCCCCGGACTAGTCCGGCCCGGCACCGGGTGTCCCATAGCCCTGGGGTGGGCGAGTCACACACACACACACAATGCATCACCCCCTACACACACACACACACACACACACAATACAATGCATCCCCCATCACCCCCTACACACACACACACACACACACACACACACTACAATGTACCCCCCATCACTCCCCACACACACACACAATACAGTGCACCCTCCATTACCCCTCCCCCACATACAATACAATGCACCCTCCATTACCCCCTTCCCAGACATAATACATTGCAACCCCCATCACCCCCTGCAGACACAAATTACACTACCCCATCACTACACACTCCTGCCTCCCCCCCCTCCCTCGGAATACAGTACTCCCCCTCTGCCTGTCACAAAGCTGTGTCTCCTTCACAAATGTTCCCCGTTATGTGTCCTCAGCCTCTCCCCACTCATCCCCATTAATTACACCTGTCACTTCGGCTCCTCCATGGAGCGCTTACCGCTGCCTGATGAATCCAGTGTCACGCCCGCCGCACTGTGATGACGTCAGCAATGTGCTGATCTCATCACGTCGCTGCACGTCGGGGGCGGGGCCCAGTCCCGGTGCGCTGTTCAAATGTATTTACGTCTGAAAGACGCAAATACATTTGAATAGGAAGAAGCTACGGTCACCGGCACCGGCGCGCTCCTCTGCACTGTGTGCATGGCGAGCACACAGCACACAGCCGGGACTGGAACAGCACAGCGCGCTGCCTCCTGCTCCTGCTAGTGTGCCCGGCATGCACACACTGATGAGGAACGCGCCGCTGGCTGCAGATACAGGCAGGTGACTGGTAAGAAGAAGAGCTTCCCCCCCGCACATACCCCCGGGGCCCCTGCACGCTCCCCTGGGCCCCCGCACACCCCCCCGGGCCCCGCACACGTCCCCGCACCCACCCTTCCCCCCGGGGCCCCTGCTTGCTCCCCTGGGCCCCCGCACACACCCCCGCCTTCTATACTCACGCGCGTCGCGCTGCTGCTCCTACAGCCTGGCCTGGGGCGACGCTCACTCTGAGACTGCCTCCTCCTGCAGTGTCGCTGGCTGCGCAGATGAGTCAGAGCCGCGCGGCACTGACAGTGACAGCAGGCAGAGCAGGGAGATCGCTCTCCCTGCTTGCCGCTGCAGAGGAAATGGGATTGTCACTAATCATATCGGCAATGTACCTATATGATTAGTGAAATTACCGACCGGGGGGGCCTCTCACACATATCCATAGGGGCCCAGGGGGGGTAGGGGGCGTGGCCATCAATAGCAGGGGCCCACCGGGGGTTCTCCCGACCTCCTGGTGGGCCAGTCCGCCCCTGTATATGACTATGCTCATTGAAAACTAAAAAGGTATGGCTCTTGGATAGAGGCAAGGACAAAACGAAAGCACAAAATTGAAAAATCACCTGGTCCTGAAAGGGAATCTCTCACTACGTTTTTGCTATGTAGCCTGAGAATCGCATGATGTAGGAGCTAAGTCCCTGATTCCTGTGATGTGTCACTTACTGGTCAGCATGCTTTTCTTATGAAATCACTCTTTTCTTTGTTGCTCCACCCACACCACTGATTAGCAGCTCTTTGTGTAAACTGTACTGTGTATGGACCGAAATCCGCTAATCAGTGATGGGGGTCAGTTTACACAGAACAATTGATCAAGAAGCAGGAGTCACCTAGTCCTGTAGAGATAATCATCTGATAAAACCCTGGTTTTATTGAAACAACAACAACACACTAGTAATTCATACATCGTTGTAATCAGTGTCTGAGCCCTAATCCATGCTTCTCTCAGATTACATAAAAACCTACCTACAGATTTCCTTCAAGGCATTAAAAATGCTCAAGATATTAAAATATCTGAACACATGCCCAGGATAATATTTTTAGACAATTTGAAAACCTTTCTTGGAATAGTAAAGTGAATGTGGATACTATTTAGTCCATTCACGACATTAGGGCCCTTACTCAGTATTAGTGACACTGATATTTGACCTCCCCTTACTCATATGGCAGGAGATTATTAGTGATCTGAAAGTGGATATCTGGCTCTACATATTCTATTGTTATCCGCGCCATGTAGCCAGGACCCTGATAGTCTGAGCTTTTTGGTCAATGACATAATCAGCAGATATTTTGGGGTAGGTCTGTGATGCCCTGGCAAAACCAGGTAGTCACAGTTAGGCCCCTGCACAACACCGTTCCCTCATTAGGAAACACACAGCCAACCAGAAACTCCTAGTCACCCCCCCTTAGGGAAAGATAGACACACCAGTGGGCGTGACCAGGCCATTGGGACGTGCCCACCCAGGGATTTAGACAGCCCAGGGCGGGAAAAGCAGCAGATAAGCTTAGGGTTCAGTTTGGAGAGGAGTGTGGGCTGGAGCTAAGTGTAGTTCCAGCAGGAGAGTTCAAGTTGAACGGTACCAGTTTAGGAGCCCTGGTGCCACTGGCTAGGAAGCAGACGGTGGTCTCCGTCAGTAGGAGATGGGAAGACGGCTCGGTGGTGGAACCGAGGTGGACCGGGACAAGGTTGTAGTCCGCCGGTACCGACACGGGGAACCGACCCGGAAACTGGAGCACAAAGGTGGGTACTCGGACCCTGAAGCCAGGACCAGAACCAACTGGAGCTGGTTAATTAACCGATTGAGGCCAGGACTAGAGGTCCTGTCCCGCCCAAAGTCCCTCATAGAAGACAACAGCCCACTGATTAAGGATAAGAGGTCACCGCCCATATATCCCACATGGCAGCATCTGTGGGCTTGGTTCCTTGCTCCTTAGGCCACATCCAGCCGGGAGCGGACTCCTGAGTTTCACACTAGGAAAATGCACCTTACACACAGCAGTGCAGGAAAAGGATAGAGACCACCAGCCGGGTGGGGGACCATAACGCAATTGGCCGCGGCACCGGCCACCATGACCTTGGTTTACCAGAGACTTATGTGTTTTACTCTGAGGTCGCCATCCCATGCACACGCCAACCGGGTCCACCATCCCTGCCCACGGAGGGGTTAACAACTTGCTGCACAACATCTTCCCTGGGTGCCCCGTAACGGCAGCGGTGGTGTCCTACCTCACCCCATACCGTGGGTGGCGTCACGAACTTAATACGGCCCGGCCTGTACATATACGTCCCCCCTTTTTTCGGCGTGTCTGCGAGACCCCCGGGTCCGGAGACCCTCGAGCCACCACCCCTGAAGGCCCGGATCCGAGCAGCGCCAGCTGCTGGCATGGGGGTGACTCGCCCACCCCAGGGCTATGGGACACCCGGTGCCGGGCCGGACTAGTCCGGTGGTAGTCAGTGGTGGCTGGGCCCGGCTCCGTGGCCCTGGTGGGTGTCAGAAGAATATGTGGCTGATGACTTTAAGTTTGTGTTCGTGACGCCACCTGTGGTCTGCGGCTATTAAGCCGCCACTGCTGTGTAAGGCCTCCGGGGTGATGAAGTGGCAGCAATGGTGGTACTGCTCCCCACAGGTGGAGCGGTGCCCCGGGACACAGTTGGTGCTTGTGGAAGTCTATGGTGTTGTGTGACTAACACGGTGCAGGGCCGACAAGCAATGAAAGAAACAGGCACAAACAGTAGTCTCTTTACCTTCTCCTCTTTTACTCGGCAGAAGTTCAGTCCAGGGAGACCGTCACAGATGGTAAAGATGGTCCGGCCGGCCTGGAAGTGCCTGGGGTGATCTTTGGCCAGTTGAGTATGAGGCCTACTCCCTAATCTTTCTTTGCTGTTTTAGGACACTGCACTTTGGGTTAGCAATTGCCCTCTTGCTGCTGGGACTGGTGGTTCGTCCCTTTTTCTGTGTGGTAGACTGCGCAGGCCCTCTCTGGTGCTTCTCTGCTGGAGTCCACACCGGGCCCTTGGAATGCAGCTATACCTTCAGATTACTTCTGGGCCAGGGGGCTTGCAGCTCTCCTGCCCTCCGGATTCAGCTACCAGGGATGGATTTTATGCCCTGGCAACCACAGACTCCGATGTCCGAGTCTCTTCTGTGCCTCTCTGCACCTCTTGCTTCACTGGGCCAAGCTATTCCAGCTCTAGGCCCCAGTTCTACAAGGCAGCACTACTCTCCGTCTGTCCTCTTTCACTCCTGTCTACAGACTAACTACTACTTCCTCCCTCCAGCCAGACTTAAGGAATCCTCCCTGAAATTCCAGGTTCAGAGCTCCCTCTGCTGTCCGGAGGGAGAACTGTGTTGGGTGTTAACTTACTGGCCAATAGATCTCCCAATTACCTCCAGGCTCAGCATTAACCCTTTGGGAGGGCAATGCTGTTGTGGCGACCAGGTCCTGGGGCGCCACACTCCCCCTTAGTTAAATTCAGTACTCCCGAACTGTAGAAACAAACATGACATGTTAGAACATTTCATCCCATTATGGGAGGCGCATTACTTGAACGTTACAAACTTAAACATTACTATAAGAGTCCAGTGTGGCTCCCTGCCGGGCGTCCATTACAGTGCTCCATGGGGGACCCGCCGCGATCAAACCCCCAACGTAGGCTCTGGGCGTGCGTCAGAGCATTGATGACCCCACTCTATGCACGCCGGACGGGTTTTTCTTCAGGGGTGTTGAGCACACTGGTGCTAACTATGAACAATTTAGGTGTTGGCCACCCATAGTCCAGTGGCCCAGTTGTCCATTTTCGCAATCAAAGAAAAAGAAAAACATTTTGGTACACAACATTACAGACATTTTGCATAACTATTTACATTCTAATAAGTACTCTTTCTTTTTCCCTTATACAGTTGACTCTCTATACCTTGGAGGGGGTTGTCCCCGAGTGCTGCGTTGAGACCTGCGTAGCTCTGGTGTTTGCCCCTGACTACTTGGTGTGTCTTCTACCTCAGCACTACAGGTAGGCCTAGCCCCGATAGGTAAGCGTGATGATTGCCTATGTGGTCTAAGAGTCGCCAAGGGTATGACAGGTTCACCACTGACAGGGGGTTGATCCTCCTGTTCCACTGCTGGCGTGTCATCTCGTGTTAGAGCGGACGGTTCTTTAGGTGGATCCGGAACCTCTTCTGTTTCTGGCTCGACCAACTGCGGAAACGTCAAAACTGGTACCACTATGGCATTGTTTATTCGGGTCCAAGTTTTGGGGAATTTTCCAAGGATTGTTTGGATCATCTCCCTCTCTTTCTCTTGACTTTGGGGACTTCCTTGTACTTCTTCCATTTCTCTTTGGATTCTGCACCGTTCAGGGCACGCTTTCAGGCGGTCTCGAGATTGTAATGCTGCTCTTGTCTCGTTCTTGCTTGAGACAGGGCCCTCTCTACGCATTCCTGGACCTTACGGTACCGCTGCTGCCGCTCTGTATCCCAATCTTCCATTTCCTGAACCGCCTCAGGTGACACAGTCCCCATCTCAAAGTCTACAGGTAACTTGCCAGGTCTGGCTCGCATCAGGTAAGCAGGGCTGCAGTTGGTCGAATTTACCGGGATATGGTTGTACAAGTCTACCAGATCTGGTAACTTTTCTGGCCATTGGTTTCTTTCTTCCAAAGGTAGAGTCTTGAGCATGTCAATAACCACATGGTTCATCTTCTCGCACAATCCATTGGTTTGGGGGTGGTACGGTGTGGTTCTGATTTTCTTACAACCGTACAGGTTACAGAACTCTTGGAACACTTCTGCCTCGAATGCAGGACCCTGATCAGTCAGTACCCTTTCAGGGTAACCGTGAGGTCGACAAAAGTAGGCCTGAAATGCTCTCGCTGCTGTTCTGGCTGTCTGATCCTTCACGGGCACTACTACCAGGAAACGAGAGTAATGGTCCACAATGGTGAGGGCGTACACATAACCTGACCGGCTTGGTGTTAACTTCACGTGGTCCAGAGCCACCAACTCCAGGGGCTGCTTCGTGACAATTGGCTGTAGGGGAGACCTCTGGCTAGCATCATCTTTCCGCCTCAGGTTACACGGACCACAGTCTCGGCACCACTTCTCGACTGTCTTTCTCATGTGCACCCAGTAGAACCGATCACGGAGTAGGGTCTCCAACTTCTTCCACCCGAAGTGTCCTGCATTATCATGATAAGCTGCTAGGACCATTGGAGCATCCCTCTGCGGAACCACTATCTGCCAGACGAGTTCATTCGTTCGCCAGTTGACATATCTCTTACAGAGCTTGCCTTGATAGGTGAACAGCCGTCCCCTCTCCTTCCACAACTGCTGGGTTTCTTCTGGAGCATCTGGGCCAAGATGAGTCTCTGCTTGTGCTAGCTTTTCTTTGACCAATCGCACGGCCGGGTCACCGTTCTGCGTCTCTTCCCAATTATGGTGGAGTAATGGGTTGACCGAGACTTCGTGCTGGCTCGAGCGCTTCACTCCTACAGCATGCTCACACTGGGACACACCTTGGTGATGGAAAGCCGGTAACTCTATCTCTTCGAGTTCATCCAGGTCTTCTCCAGACTCGGGTAAGTGAGGCATTCTGGACAGCGCATCAGCATTGTTATTCTTCTTGCCAGCCCGATACTTGATGGTAAAGTCAAAGTTAGACAGCCGGGCCATCCATCGCTGTTCCAACGCACCTAACTTGGCTGTTGCCAGGTGTGTCAACGGATTGTTGTCCGTGAAGATGGTGAACTTAGCCGATGCCAGATAGTGCTTGAAGCGTTCAGTCACTGCCCAAACAATAGCGGGGAACTCCAGCTTGAAGGAACTGTAGTTTTCTGGATTCCTTTCTGTGGGCCGTAGCTTCCTACTGGCGTACGCTATCACCCTCTCTCTACCTCCCTGCACCTGGGACAGAACTGCTCCCAGTCCCACATTGCTGGCGTCTGTATACAGTACAAACAGCTGGCTGTAGTCAGGGTAGGCCAGAATCTCTTCTCCCGTGAGAGCCCCTTTCAGCCGGACAAAGGATGTTTCTAGTTGGCTGCTCCATTCAAATGGAGGGCTCTGCTTCTTAGCCTGCTTTGGCTGGCCCACCAGGAGATCTTGAAGGGGCGCTGCTATCTTGGTGAAACCATCAATGAACCTTCGGTAGTAGCCCACCAGCCCAAGGAACTGCCGCACCTCCTTTACCGTGGTGGGTCTTGGCCAGTCCTTGATTACGGTGACTTTCTCCGGATCAGGTGCCACACCTTCCGCGCTGACCACATGACCCAGGTACTGTACCTTTGGCTTCAAGAGGTGACATTTGGACGGCTTTATCTTCAGGCCATATTTCGACAAGGACTCAAACACCTCTGCTAAGTGCCTCAGGTGGTCTTCATAAGTCTTGGAGTAGACTATGACGTCATCCAGGTACAACAGCACGGTTTCAAAGTTGTGGTGGCCCAAGCAGCACTCCATCAACCTTTGGAATGTCCCTGGAGCGTTGCAGAGCCCGAATGGCATACAGTTGAACTCACAGAGGCCCATTGGTGTCGTGAATGCAGTCTTCTCCTTGTCCGCCTCTGCCACGGGAACCTGCCAATACCCACTGGTGAGATCCAAGGTGGAGAAATAGTTAGCTGACTTTAAGGCTGTTAGTGACTCCTCTATTCTGGGCAGTGGATAAGCATCTTTATGTGTAATGCGGTTAATTTGCCTGTAATCTACGCACATTCTCATTGTACCATCTTTTTTCTTTACGAGCACTAGTGGAGCTGCCCAGGGGCTACAACTATCTCTGATAACCCCAGCCTCCTTCATTTCCCGTAACATCTCTTTGGCACGCTGATACTGTGCGGGGGGTACAGGGCGGTATCTCTCTTTAATGGGATGATGATCACCCGTGGGGATTTGATGTTTAACTCCTTTCACCTGCCCAAAATTTAGGGGGTGTTTGCTGAAGACCCGCTCGTACTCCTGTACCACCCGGTAAACCCCATGCTTTTGGTGTGAGGGGGTGGAGTCGGTGCCCACATGTAATTTTTGGCACCAGTCTTCCAGCTGCCCCTTGGAGCCATTGTCTTCTGCCTGGTCGGACGGGATCAAGGGTTCCACTGCTTTGATGGTATTGTTGCTGACAGTGTACAGTTTTGCTACAGTGGCGTACCGGGGCAATTTGGCCTCCTCCTCCCCACAATTCAGGACACGGACAGGCACTCTCCCCTTGCGGACTTCTGCTACCCCTCTGGCTACCAGGACTCCCGGCCTACTGTCTGAATACACCGGTTCTACCAAGGCATGGTAATCCTGACCCTTGAGGCCTATTGCTGCCCGACACCATATCAACATTTCACTTCTTGGGGGTATTGCAATGGGGAGGGGGTCACTTACCCTCACACTGCCAATTTCTCCTCCGGCCAGCTCTACCTGCTGCCTCCTCATCAGGGCTCTGATCTCCCTCTGTAGGGTACGCTGCTGCCCGGAGCTGGCAGTTTCAGACGCCTGTTGCAACAAAATTATCACTTCGGCAATACAATTTTCTATCACATTTGTACCAATGGTTAGCAGTAGGTCAGATTCTTTGCGATCAATATCTACAATTATCATCCCCTGACATGGCAATTCTACCCGCCCCACTTTAATGGTTACTTCTTTGTACCCAATTTGAGGTAAGGGCTGACCATTACTGGCCACAATTGTTAAATCATCATCTGGGCCATGGTCAATGTCTGAATCAGCCCAATATCTTTTGTACAGTTTGTAGGGGATGGTTGTCACCTGGGACCCCGTATCCAGGAGGGCATTCAAAGGGATCCCATCCAGCACAATAGGAAGGACCGGTCGTCCTCCCACATACTTGCTGCGGCTGGGGTGTGAGCCCATTTAAAGGACAGCGTCGTGCAATGTGGCCCGCCTGGCTGCAGCGGCGGCAGATCGGTTGTCCTGTTGAATCATACCGGTCTGTGTCTTTTCCTCGGGTCGGCGGAATCCTCCTCTGTCGCATCCATGGGACGTCATCTGGGCTGGAGGCCAATTCGATTCTTGCAGACGATGGGGTCACTTGTAGAGACTGCACGGTCTTGGCAAGGGCAGCTACAGTCTTGGTCAGCTCCTGGACCTGCTGTCTGAGCTCTGCAGTGGGATCCTTATCCAGGGACTGCGCCTCAGCCCCTGCAGCAGCTCGTGTTGCAGGCACCACCCCGGGGTACGTGATAGCAAGAGGCCGGAGGGGTACCGGGTCATTCGGTGTAGATTCTCTCAGTACCCGGATGGCCTGGTCCTTAAACTTTGCAAAGTCCAGAGCAGGGTTCTGCAGGACCATGATACGCAGCTGGGTCCTGTGGGCATCTGACCGGAGCCCCTCTATGAACTGCTCAGTTAGGAGTTTGTGTTCTTCACGTACACTCTCTGGGTCCACCTGTTTAACTGCTTTCAGGGCCTCCTGCAAGTTTAAGGCATAGTCCCTTATGCTGTCTGTGGCCCGCTGCTTGCACCCAAAGAATCTCATCTTTATTTCTGCTGCGGTGCGGGTGTCAAAAGTACTCTTTAGCTTGGCCAATATCTGGGTTACTGTCCCTTTATCTGTATCAGGCCAGGACTTCACTTCACGCTGGGCTGCGCCGGCTAGCTGCCCCATTAATATGCCCACCTTCTGGCTCTCAGTCAGAGGATACACCCGGAACAAGCTGTGCAGGCTTTCTCTGAAGTCGCTCAAGGTATGGGACTCCCCGGAGTACTGCGGCAGCCATTCTGCTCCCGGGATGTACGGCATTGTGATCGGCATTACCGGCGCTACAGCGGGGGCTGGGGCGACGGCGACCGGGATTGCTTCGGCCGGTGCTGCGGCGCCTTGGGCGATGGCAGCCACCTGCTCTCCCTCTGAGTCGGACATCTTCCTCCCCCTTAGTGAACCTTACCAGGCTCCGTTCACTTTTCAAATTTCCTTCTGGGTCGCGCGGGGTTAACAGCGCTCTGCTCTGATGGCGCACTCCCTTCGCGCTCTTTGTCAGGCACGCCCCCCTTCTTCCTGCGCTCGGCGAGGCTAATGGCGGTGGCAGTTTGCAGACAGTAACACAGTCTTTTAAGCACAATTCCTGCAGGCGCACAGTACCCGGTGGGACCGGGCACGAAATCCTGTTCGTGACGCCAAATTTGACTCGCCCACCCCAGGGCTATGGGACACCCGGTGCCGGGCCGGACTAGTCCGGTGGTAGTCAGTGGTGGCTGGGCCCGGCTCCGTGGCCCTGGTGGGTGTCAGAAGAATATGTGGCTGATGACTTTAAGTTTGTGTTCGTGACGCCACCTGTGGTATGCGGCTATTAAGCCGCTGCTGCTGTGTAAGGCCTCCGGGGTGATGAAGTGGCAGCAATGGTGGTACTGCTCCCCACAGGTGGAGCGGTGCCCCGGGACACAGTTGGTGCTTGTGGAAGTCTATGGTGTTGTGTGACTAACACGGTGCAGGGCCGACAAGCAATGAAAGAAACAGGCACAAACAGTAGTCTCTTTACCTTCTCCTCTTTTACTCGGCAGAAGTTCAGTCCAGGGAGACCGTCACAGGTGGTAAAGATGGTCCGGACGGCCTGGAAGTGCCTGGGGTGATCTTTGGCCAGTTGAGTATGAGGCCTACTCCCTAATCTTTCTTTGCTGTTTTAGGACACTGCACTTTGGGTTAGCAATGGCCCTCTTGCTGCTGGGACTGGTTGTTCGTCCCTTTTTTCTGTGTGGTAGACTACGCAGGCCCTCTCTGGTGCTTCTCTGCTGGAGTCCACACCGGGCCCTTGGAATGCAGCTATACCTTCAGATTACTTCTGGGCCAGGGGGCTTGCAGCTCTCCTGCCCTCCGGATTCAGCTACCAGGGATGGATTTTATGCCCTGGCAACCACAGACTCCGATGTCCGAGTCTCTTCTGTGCCTCTCTGCAACTCTTGCTTCACTGGGCCAAGCTATTCCAGCTCTAGGCCCCAGTTCTACAAGGCAGCACTACTCTCCGTCTGTCCTCTTTCACTCCTGTCTACAGACTAACTACTACTTCCTCCCTCCAGCCAGACTTAAGGAATCCTCCCTGAAATTCCAGGTTCAGAGCTCCCTCTGCTGTCCGGAGGGAGAACTGTGTTGGGTGTTAACTTACTGGCCAATAGATCTCCCAATTACCTCCAGGCTCAGCATTAACCCTTTGGGAGGGCAATGCTGTTGTGGCGACCAGGTCCTGGAGCGCCACAGGGGCGGCATAGGTCCTCTTCCAAACATCTTCAAAAGTTTACTTGCTTTTTCATTTGACTTTTCAGAATAAGCAATGATGGGCCCCAATTCACAGTTGCAAAATGTTGGCATAGAGTTGTACAAAATGTTTGGTGTTGTCAAGCCAGTTTCTTCCAGTTTGTCCAATATGCTCTTATTATCTTCCAACTGGACTATTGATCCATCCTTGCTCTGTGGCCTCCCTTCAAACTTTCTTGCACCCCTACAATCTATTCTAAACTCTGCTGCCCGACTAATCCACCTGTCCCCCAATCCTTTCACTGGCTTCCCATTGTCCACACTGACTGTGTTGATCCCAGGCGCCAGTTCAAAACACTAACCATGACATCCACATCCTGTCTCCTCCCTACATCTGTGACCTAGTCTCCCGATACTTACCCGCACGTAACCTCCAATCCTCACAAGATCTCCTTTTCTACTTCCCTCTTCCCACCACCGCATCCAAGATTTCTCCCGTGCCTCCCCCATACTCTGGAATGCTCTGCCCCAACACATCAGACTCTCACCTACCTTGACAAGCTTCAAAAGGAACCTGAAGACCCACTTCTTCAGACAAGCCTACAACCTGCTGTAACCCTCAGTCCACTATACCGCCGCATGACAAGCTCTGCACTCACCTACTGTAACCTCACCCATCCGTTGTAGACTGTGAGTCCTCACAGGCAGGGTCCTCTCTCCTCCTGTAGACTGTGAGGCCTCACGGGCAGGGTCCTCTCTCCTCCTGTAGACTGTGAGCCCTCGTGGGCAGGGTCATCTCTCCTCCTGTAGACTGTGAGCCCTCGGGGGCAGGGTCCTCTCTCTCCTGTAGATTGTGAGTCCTCAGGGCAGGGTGCTCTCTCCTCCTGTAGACTTTGAGCCCTCAGAACAGGGTCCTCTGTCCTGCTGTAGACTGTGAGCCCTCAGGACAGGGTCCTCTCTCCTGCTGTAGACTGTGAGCCCTCGTGGGCAGGGTCCTCTCTCCTCCTGTAGACTGTGAGCCCTCGTGGGCAGTGTCATCTCTCCTCCTGTAGACTGTGAGGCCTCGCGGGCAGGGTCCATCTCCTCCTGTAAACTGTGAGGCCTCGCGGGCAGCATCATCTCTCCTCCTGTAGACTGTGAAGCCTCGCGGGCAGGGTCCTTTCTCCTCCTGTAGACTGTGAGCCCTCGTGGGCAGGGTCATCTCTCCTACTGTAGACTGTGAGCCCTCGGGGCTGGGTCCTCTCTCCTCCTGTAGACTGTGAGCCCTCGTGGGCAGGGTCATCTCTCTCCTGTAGACTGTGAGTCCTCAGTGCAGGGTCCTCTCTCCTCCTGTAGACTGTCAGCCCTCGTGGGCAGTGTCATCTCTCCTCCTGTAGACTGTGAGGCCTCGCGGGCAGGGTCCATCTCCTCCTGTAAACTGTGAGGCCTCGCGGGCAGCATCATCTCTCCTCCTGTAGACTGTGAAGCCTCGCGGGCAGGGTCATCTCTCCTCCTGTAAACTATGAGCCCTCGGGGGCAAGGTCCTCTCTCTCCTGTAGACTGTGAGTCCTCAGGGCAGGGTCCTCTCTCCTCCTGTAGACTGTGAGCCCTCGTGGGCATGGTCATCTCTCCTCCTGTAGACTGTGAGCCCTTGTGGGCAGGGTCATCTCTCCTCCTGTAGACTGTGAGGCCTCGCGGGCAGGGTCCTCTCTTCTCCTGTAGACTGTGAGCCCTCGTGGGCAGGGTCCTTTCTCCTCCTGTAGACTGTGAGCCCTCGTGGGCAGGGTCATCTCTCTTCTGTAGACTGTGAGTCCTCAGGGCAGGGTCCTCTCTCCTCCTGTAGACTGTTAGCCCTCATGTGCAGGGTCATCTCTCCTCCTGTAGACTGTGAGGCCTCACGGGCAGGGTCCTCTCTCCTCCTGCAGACTGTGAGCCCTCATGGGCAGGGTCATCTCTCCTCCTGTAGACAGTGAGCCCTCGGAGGCAGGGTAATCTCTCTCCTGTAGACTGTGAGTCCTCAGGGCAGGGTCCTCTCTTCTCCTGTAGACTGTGAGCCCTCATGACAGGGTCCTCTCTCCTCCTGTAGACTTTGAGCCCTCGTCGGCACGGTCATCTCTCCTCTAGTAGACTGGGAGCCCTCGTGGACAGGGTCATCTCTCCTCCCATACCTTTCTGTGCCTTGATTATTGTATTTATCCATACCATGTGTACCCCTTTTCACATGTAAAATGCCATGGAATGAATGGCGCTATAATTATTATTAATAATAATAATAAGAATAAGAATAATATGGGTGGAACTGTGGCTGGATGGTGGCACAACAGGGCATAAAACCATAACATATTAATTCGTTATGAGCTCCTCACGCTAGAAATTTGATTGCCGTAAGGGACTGGAGTAAGGTTTTATTGCGCGGTGTAGGGAGGTGCATAGTCTCGCGCCTCTTAATGAATCAGGAGCATCTGACTTCTACACGCCCCCTCAGCAAGACCTGCGAGAAAAACAATGGTCTTGATAAATCGGGGACATGGACGTTTCCTGAGTTATAACACTGTTCTTCACCATTATATGACCCATCTTTTGCATTTGTCTGCCTGTGTTGATCCCAGACATCAGGGAATCCATCGGGAGGATTGTCAGAATCTGCAATTTGAATAGCGCCCAACGCCGCCATGACAGTTAGCAAAGTTTGTGCAATACTCTGTGTGACACTTGGAAGCATACAATAGTAGCAGAGTCCCTGATTCTACTAGTGTCATTTACTCAGCTTCTTGCTGTATCTTTACTTAAATCACTGTTTTATCTGCTGCATCTTCTGTCTTTGTCCTCTCAATAAGGAGGTCTAACTCCTCCAGCACATTTAGTGGGGAGCTTTCTGACTACACAGTGTAAAGACATACAACTGCCAATCACAGGTTAGGTGCGGAGATAGAGCTCTTGAATATCAAGTGCTACAAAGCAGAAGCTAATCATTGAGAGGACTAGCAGAGATGCAGCAGGTAAAACAGTTTATCCAAACTACACAAGCCCAGGATTAAAATCTGCATCACTGTATATTCCTCTCACATCAAGCAGCAAAACCCTGTTAACCCATTCTGTTTAAGGGACTTGGGAAGTGAATTGATTCATATATTAACCTTTTTGTGACCAGCTTATTCTTCATTTTGTTTTTTTTCCCCTCCCCTTCTTATTTACTTTTTTATTTATACAGGCTTAAGAGTTTGTATTTTGCAGGACAAGTTGTAGTTTTAACTCACACTATTTGTTTCATCATAGGATATACTGAAAAACAGGAAAAAAAAAATAAACATTGTGAAATTGGGCAAAAACAGCAACACTGCTGTATGGGATGTGTTTATATGGCTTACATCTAATATATAAAGCTGAGCGTATGTATATGTGTATGTATGTGTATGTATGTGTATGTGTGTGTGTATGTATTTGTGTGTGTATGTGTGTGTTTATGTATGTACTAGAAGGTGGCCCGATTCTACGCATCGGGTATTCTAGAATTTACGTATTGTGTAGTTCATGTATGATTTTTGTTATATATATATATATATATATATATATATATATATATATAGATGTTGTTGTGTGTAGTTACCAAGTGTTTGTGTAGGGGCTGTACATGTTCTGGGTGTTGTCTGGGAGTGATGGGGGGTGAGAGCGGTGTTGTTTGTGTGTTGCGTTGTTTGTGGAGCGCTGTGTGTCTGTAGCGTTGTGTGTGTGTTGCGCAGTTTGTGTGTGTGTGGTGTGTTTTGGGGGGAGGTATGTTTTGTGCAATGTGCGTGTTGTGCGGTATGTGCGTATATTTGTGTGTGCAGCGTTGTCTGTGTGTGTGGGTGTCTGTGTAGGGCAGTTGTTTGTGGTTCCCAGTGTGTGTGTGTGGTGTGGTGTGTTGTGCAGTGCGCGCGTGTGTGTGTGTGTGTTGGGGGGAGGTGTGCACTTCCCATCGTGCTCCATCCCCCATGCAGCGCACTCCCCATCGTGCTCCATCCCGTATGCTGCGCACCCCCCATCGTGCTCCATCTCCCATCCTGCGCACTCCCAAACGTGCTCCATCCGCCATGCTGCGCACTCCCAAACGTGCTCCATCCGCCATGCTGCGCACTCCCCATCGTGCTCCATCCCCCATGCTGCGCACTCCCAAACGTGCTCCATCCGCCATGCTGCGCACTCCCCATCGTGCTCCATCTCCCATGCTGCGCACTCCCAAACGTGCTCCATCCGCCATGCTGCGCACTCCCAAACGTGGTCCATCCGCCATGCTGCGCACTCCCAAACGTGCTCCATCCGCCATACTCCGCACTCCCCATCGTGCTGCATCCTCCATGCTGCGCACTCCCAAACGTGCTCCATCCGCCATACTCCGCACTCCCCATCGTGCTGCATCCCCCATGCTGCGCACTCCCAAACGTGCTCCATCCGCCATGCTGCGCATTTCCAAACGTGCTCCATCCGCCATGCTGCGCACTCCCAAACGTGCTCCATCCGCCATGCTGCGCACTCCCAAACGTGCTCCATCCGCCATGCTGCGCACTCCCAAACGTGCTCCATCCGCCATGCTGCGCACTCCCAAACGTGCTCCATCCGCCATGCTGCGCACTCCCAAACGTGGTCCATCCGCCATGCTGCGCACTCCCAAACGTGCTCCATCCGCCATACTCCGCACTCCCCATCGTGCTGCATCCCCCATGCTGCGCACTCCCAAACGTGCTCCATCCGCCATGCTGCGCATTTCCAAACGTGCTCCATCCGCCATGCTGCGCACTCCCAAACGTGCTCCATCCGCCATGCTGCGCCCTCCCAAACGTGCTCCATCCGCCATGCTGCGCACTCCCAAACGTGCTCCATCCGCCATGCTGCGCACTCCCAAACGTGCTCCATCCGCCATGCTGCGCACTCCCAAAGGTGCTCCATCCGCCATGCTGCGCCAGCATCAGCCTCTCTACCTGCAGCATCAGCCTCTCTCCTCCCAGCATCAGCCTCTCTGTCCCCAGCATCAGCCTCTCTGTCTCCAGCATCAGCCTCTCTGTCCCCAGCATCAGCCTCTCTGTTGCCAGCATCAGCCTCTCTGTCCCCAGCATCAGCCTCTCTGTCCCTAGCATCAGCCTCTGTCCCCAGCATCAGCCTCTCTGTCCCCAGCATCAGCCTCTCTGTCCCCAGCATCAGCCTCTCTGTCCCCAGCATCAGCCTCTGTCCCCAGCATCAGCCTCTCTGTCCCCAGCATCAGCCTCTCTGTCCCCAGCATCAGCCTCTCTGTCTCCAGCATCAGCCTCTCTGTCCCCAGCATCAGCCTCTCTGTCCCCAGCATCAGCCTCTCTGTCCCCAGCATCAGCTTCTCTGTCCCCAGCATCAGCCTCTCTGTCCCCAGCATCAGCCTCTCTGTCCCCAGCATCAGCTTCTCTGTCCCCAGCATCAGCCTCTCTGTCTCCAGCATCAGCCTCTCTGTCCCCAGCATCAGCCTCCCGCAGCATCAGCCTCTCTGTCCCCAGCATCAGCTTCTCTGTCCCCAGCATCAGCCTCTCTGTCCTCAGCATCAGCTTCTCTGTCCCCAGCATCAGCCTCTCCGTGTCCAGCATCAGCCTCCCCATCCCAGCCTTCCCCAGGATCAGCCTCTGTCCTCTCAGCCTCCTCCAGCACGCCGTGCTCCTCTGCCGACACTCACAGATCCGATCGCATACACTCACACACACCCGATCGCATACACTCACACACACCCGCACACCCCCACCCGATCGCATACACTCACACACACCCGCACACCCCCACCCGATCGCATACACTCACACACACCCAATCGCATACACTCACACACACCCACACACCCCCACCCGATCGCATACACTCACACCCACCCGATCACATACACTCACACACAAAGACACACACACTGACGATATTGCACATACGCGCTGATACTCACAACATCCGGGGATATCACATGCTTCTGGCCATGTGATCCCCCGGCAGGTCCTGGAAGCTCACAACAGCACATAATCGCCGCCGAGAAGCAAGCGATATCCCAGGATGTTGTGAGTATGTGGATGCGATGTGATGTGTGAGGTGTGTGTGAGTGTGATCTGATTTGTGTGTGTGTGTGTGTGTGTGTGCTGTTATGTGTGTGTATGTTCCGCAGCTGCAGGACCTTGATGTGTGGATGCGATGTGATGTGTGTGTGAGGTATGTGTGAGAGTGAGTGTGAGCCGGTGTACACTGGTAACTATGATACACATCGGGTAACCAAGGGACCTTAGTTACCCGATGTGTATAATGGTTACCAGCTTTCACGGCCTCCGTCAAGATCCCAGCATCGCAAGGTTATGTCTGGCGCTGCCGGGATCCTGACGGAGCCGGTGTAGAAGCAAGCGATATCCCAGCATGTTGTGATGTGTGAGGTGTGTGTGAGAGTGAGTGTGAGAGTGAGTGTGATCTGATGTGTGTGTGTACTCACCTGGGAATCGGAGCTCCGTGTCAGTTGGGCCAGAGCGAGCGTGCATTGCGTGAGGGGGGCGGGGCCTGCAGAGAGCCGGGGCGAGAGGCCAATCCGTGGGGGGGGGCGGGGCCATGGCGAGCCCAGCGGCCAATCAGCTTTGTGTCACCGTAAGGACACAATTTCGGAGCATGACAGACAGACAGACAGACAGACAGACAGAATAAGGCAATTATATATATAGATGTATGTATGTGTGTGTGTGTATGTCCGCTAAAGGAATCCGCACCATCGCATTTACAATCATAACATTTTACACAGACGCTTCATGTGACTCAGCGAATGTCGTAGACTAATTTTTGATGGGAAAATTTAACCCTGCGCTTTACAGTTACTCTACAAAAAACCTGTAGGTCACAGCTCCATTGGCTTTAATGGAGGCAGGGAAAGAGACAGGCAGACCGGGAAAGAGACAGACAGAGAGACAGAGACAGGGAAAGGGACATAGGGGGAAAGAGACAGATGAGGAAAGAGACAGACAGAAAAAGAGACAGAGACAGACGGGGACAGAGACAGATCGGGGAAGGAGACCGACAGGGAAAGAGACAGAGACAGATGGGGAAAGAGACAGATGGGGAAAGAGACAGACAGGGAAAGAGACAGACAGGGAAAGAGACAGAGACAGATGGAGAAAGAGAAATACAGGGAAAGGGACAGACAGGGAAAAAGACAGAGACAGATGGGGAAAGAGACAGAGACAGACGGGAAAAGAGACAGAGACAGACGGGACAGAGACGGACAGGGAAAGAGACAGATAGGGAAAGGGACAGACAGGGAAAAAGACAGAGACAGACGGGGAAAGAGACAGACGGGGAAAGAGACAGATGGGAAAAGAGACAGACAGGGAAAGAGACAGAGACAGACGGGACAGAGACAGACAGGGAAAGGGACAGACAGGGAAAAAGACAGAGACAGACGGGGAAAGAGACAGACGGGGAAAGAGACAGACGGGGAAAGAGACAGACGGGGAAAGAGACAGATGGGGAAAGAGACAGATGGGGAAAGAGATAGAAAGACACAGAGATAGAGAGACACAGATATAGAGAGACAGACAGAGAGACTGATACAGAGACAGACAGAGATATAGACACAGACAGACAGACATGGATAGAGACAGACACACATACAGAGACAAGCAGGGAAAGAAACAGAAATGGAAAGAGACAAACACACAGAGACAGAGACAAACAGACAAAGACAGACAGAGAGTGTTACGGGGGGCTGTCTGATAATAAAACCTAAAGGAATGTCAGACAGTCAGGGTCCACCGTGCAAAGATTCTGCTGCAGACTATGGCAGAGGGTAAGGGGTGTATAAGTGTGCCACTGTAAAAAATAATAGCACAAGTGCAGAGTGCAATACCTCTGTTAAACTCACAGAGGAATATAATTAGAAAATAAAGCAATTCCTCCCTTACTTGGAGGATGTGTGGAATGGTCGCTGTTAAAGATCACAGAGACAAAAGCAGTGAGTGTGAAATGGCACCTACCTAGGTCCGTTCCTCTAGTGGTGCCAGGAGACAGACAGCAGCGTAAGCCGCACAAAGCTCCTACCTGCGTTCGCTCCACTAGTGTGCGAGGACATGAAGCACTAGATATGGCACCTGCCTAGGTCCGCTCTTCTAGTGGTGCAAAAGAGACGGACAGCAGCGTAAGCTGCACAACGCTCCTATCTGCGTTCGCTCCACTAGTGTGCGAGGACACGAACCACTAGATATGGCACCTGCCTAGGTCCGCTCTTCTAGTGGTGCAAAAGAGACGGACAGCAGCGTAAGCTGCACAAAGCTCCTATCTGCGTTCGCTCCACTAGTGTGCGAGGACACGAACCACTAGATATGGCACCTGCCTAGGTCCGCTCTTCTAGTGGTGCAAAAGAGACGGACAGCAGCATAAGCCGCACAAAGCTCCTACCTCTGTTCGCTCCCCTAGTGTGCGAGGATACGAACAACTGCCAGACGCAGTATAAGGAACGTTACCCTAGCGGCAACGTCCACCTACGAGTAGAATCACAAGGCCCAGCCGGACCATGTGCCTCAGGCACCTGCCTATGTCCGCTCCACTAAGAGGTAAGGATACGGACTGCAGCCGAAGCTGTAAGGTATAAGAACGCTAACCTGCCGGTAGCGCTCACCTAACATAGACAGAGAGATGCCTAGAGGGACGTGCACAGGGCGTCTACCCTCATGCATGAACCAAGAGGACTGAGCGCCAGGCGGCGTGCGTCAGGGTCTTATATAGACTCTGTGCCTCATCCAAGATGGAGGACACCAGAGCCAATCCGCTGCCAGAATGACAGCAATGACGTCACGCTGGCCTATCACCAAGCAAAGCGTTACAAGCACATGACCAGCGACCAATCGGCATAGAAGGTGTCAGAGACATGTGACCACGTGTCACAAGCACATGACCAGTGGCCAATCAGCTTAGAAGGTGTCAAAGACATGTGACCTCGTGTCAGCGATGATGTCACCCGCACATGTGCAATGGCTCCAAGATAGGACTTAGTCTTCAGCGCTTGCACATGTGCAGTAGCAAGAAATCCGGACATAGTCTCCAGTGCCACAGCAACCGTAACAGAGAGACAGTTACTATGCCGGGCAACGTCGGGTACTACAGCTAGTTATGCAATAAAAATGACCTGGCAACAGATCAGTACTATCACAGTCATACCAATCATTTATGTCTGAGTAGTGAAAATAAATTTTGAATTTTGTGAACATTTTTTTGTTTGTGTTGCCTATATCTGAGATAATTAACACGTATCTGTTGGTTGCCGGAAGTCTATGAGGGTTTGTTTCTCGTGGCAATTTGTAGTTTTCATATACACAATTTTGAAGTACATTTGGTACATGACAAAATGTTGCCGTGGGCCCCATCGATCGATGGCCTACTCCACCTCTCTGCAGGTACATCCCGGCTGCTCCATAGTCGGGACGTAGTATTTGGGAGCGGCTGACGCCGCAGCTGGGGTAGGCTTCTGGTCGGGTGCCTCCTCCATTGAGGCCAGGCGTATTGCCGGAGCCGACGTCATCACTGTTGCGGCCGGGTGGACTACCGGAGCCGACGTCATCACTGTTGCGGCCGGGCCGACTGCCAGAGCCGACGTCATCACTGTTGCGGCCGAAGCCGGGGAAGACATCCTCGGGGTTGCGGCCTGGCTTGGGGTTGGATGGGATGTCATCAGGGTTGTGGCCTAACTCGGGGCCGAGACGGGTGCTGGATCGGTGGTACAGGCGAGACCCGAGGTCCCTGTTGTTAGGTCCTTCTCTTTAGATAAGACGGGTTCCGCTGCCGCTGATTGGGGTAGGAGGTCGATCGGAGCACTGGCCGCGGACACGGGCGATGAGGGAAGCGACGTGGCAGACGGGGCAGGCCAGACCCCTCAGCAGGGACGTCTGGTTCCTGGGGAGCATAAGGGTGTGGGTCACTGCTTACCCGCTCCTCTGAGGCCATCTCCATCTCGCCTGCCCGGACAGCTGTAGGCAGGCCCTTTATTTCAGTTGTCCACCTCGTCAGGATGAAGTTAACCTGGGCCTGGATCCTTCAGCACATCTTCTCCGTTGGCTCCTCAATCCAGTCGGCGGTCCCGGGAACGGGACCCTCCACACGCTGGTTGCTGGACCGCTGAGACATCCTGCTGCTCTAGTGTCCAGGAACGGAATTTTGCAGAGTCCTGGTGTCTCTGCCCTTTATCGCCTCGGATCACATGCTGCTCCTTCCTGCCCTCCCTCTTGGTTTTCGACAGTAGTCTAGCGGGACCCACTGTCCTTTACACTTCCTGCTTTGGGAGTCACTGGGTTCCGCCCGCGTTCTTAGTTCTTGCGCCTTTTTCGGGGAAGAAGATGACGGTGTTGTTGTTTTGGCGCCAAAGATGGCGGGCAAGATGGCGACAGTTCAAAATTTTGCAACAGTTCACGGTCTACTATTCAAAAGAAGGCGCACATCATCCAAGCCTACAGATGGGGTAGGAATCCTGTTCGTGACGCCAGGTTCGGGTTGTTGCAGGCGGGGGCCGCTGCCGCTTCTCTGGGCCCGCTCGGATCCGGGTTCGCTGCTGCGGCTCGAGTGTTGACCGGACCCAGGCTTGCACGGCCATCCGTGCTCACAACCGTCGGAAAGGGGGATTTTTACAGGGGAGTTGTTGTGTCGGTGACGCCACCTGTGGGTTGCGGTGAGGGATGGTGACACCGCCGCTGCCTGGTGATGGGACACCCGGGGCTGATGGAGCGGGGCAGCAAGATGGGATCCCCTCCACGGGTAGGGGAGGCGTAGTCCCGGGGCCCGTGGCTGGTACACGGGAGTAATGGCTGCTGGAGGTGGCGTGCCGGGTTGGACCGGGGATCAATGGTGTACTAACAGTTCAGTAATCTCACACAAGTCCAGTGGTAAACCAAGTTGCCAGTGACCGGCTGCCGTTGGAGGGTGTATTCGGGTCCCACACCCGGGTTTAATAAACAGGTGTCCCTTCCTCCTGCACTCTGTGTCTGTCTCTTCTGTCGGATGACTCCGCATGAAATGTGAAAGTCCACTCCCGGTACTGAGTTTGTTTAGGAGCAGTGGCCTGCGAAATCTGACCCTTGGGATTTCTGTGGGTTCTGACGGACACCCTATTCCCCGCGTTGGGCTTCCGTTTCGCTCTCTGGGCTTCTGGAGAACAAGGTCTGAAACCTCGTCCTCTGCTGGTTGATTAACAAGGGGCATGCAACCTTCCTCGTCCTAGCGTCCAGGCACCCCATCTGTGCACGGCCTTCGGACCGAATTCCCGCTGTCGGCGCCGGCGGGCTACAACCCTGCCCCGGTCCACTTAAGGTCTCCCGCGACCAGATCTCCATCGCCTGTGGCCCTGTTTACTGTCTGCCACCTAGCCAGGTAGTCCAAGGGTCCCTACCCCTGACTACACTTCTCTGTCTGCACTTGACTACTGTCCAAACTCATCTACTGTGTTCACACTTTTCTCTACTTCAAAACACTGACGTGCTCCTGCCCCTGACACCTCAGGACCCCTAGGTGGGCGTTCTCATCCACCTGATCCCGCCCACTGGTGTGTCCTTATTATCATGAGGGGGTGGCTAGGGTTTAATGGCTGTGTGTTGTACCTGAGTGTGGGTTTTGGTGATAACAAGGAGGGTGGACACTTTTGTGACTACCTGGTTTTGCCAGGGCGTCACATAAGGATGCAGTACCCTGTGGCACCCTGATATATTCAGGGGCGCCACATACCTCTTTCTGCAACCCGCAGGTGGCGTCACGAACACTTCTCCCTTGTAAATACCCCCCTTTATCGAGTGTCCGCTAAACCCTGGGCGCAGGGACCCTTGAGCCACAGTAATCCCGGATCCGAGCAGCTCGCCTGCCTAGGGGCGGCATACTATCACTTGTCCAGTATCGCTACTGAAACAGGACATTATCATAGGATGATATAGGGATTAGTTATAAAAGAAGAATAGTAGAGAATTTAATAATAAAGCAAATTACAAAAGTGGTTAACGTTTCCACATAGATATTTATAAAGGGCATTAGCACTATTCTATAAGCTTTTTAATGCAAGACTAGTATGGTAAACTACTCACAGATGACAGCATCTTGGATTGTATAATATTGCACATGGCGTACACATCTTAGGTTGTCACACAAAATGAACATTAATGTTTTCCATAAATGTTGGCATCTGACCTCTCTTTACTGTACAGTAGCCATAAGTGGTTAATATAACTAATGTAACAAGGATTTTATTTGACAGGTAAATGTGGTTTCATGTCAATGACTGAGTACATGGATATACGTATCATTGCTTCCTTCGCCCTCTGGGGCAGACTGACACAAACAGGGCAATCGAGGGCAATAAACTTTGCATTAATGTTACACAAATATGAACCAGCTGTTTGATAGGACAATTAACATTCCTAAGGAGTGACAAATCCGGACATTGCTCGCAGTGACATGTCGTCCTTTCATTTCTCTTTCACTGATACTTTGCACTTTACTTTCTGTCCTTTCATTTCAAGGAATTGATGATTTCATTATGTTTATGAGGTTTCACCAAACAGAACTTGTAAAGCCTGCTTTACACCTTACGATCCAGCATACGATATCCTATGCGATCGCACTCGCCCCCATCGTATGTGCGGCACGTTCAATTTTGTTGAATGTGCCGCACAAACGATTAACCCCTGTCACACGTACTTACCTCGATGTGGGCGGCGAACGTCCACTTCCTGGAGTGGGAGGGACGTTCGGCGTCACAGCGACGTCACGCGGCAGCCGGCCAATAGAAGCGGAGGGGCGGAGCTGAGCAGGACGTAAACATCTCGCCCACCTCCTTCGTTCCGAATTACCGGCCGGGAGCCGCAGGACGTAGGTAAGATGTGTTCATCGTTCCCGGGGTGTCACACACTGCGATGTGCGCTACCCCGTGTACGATGAACAACCCGACGTGCAATTCATGAGGAATGAACGACGTGCGTGCGATGAACGTTTTACCGTTCAATCGCAATCGCACGTAGCTGTTACACACTACAATGTACCTTACGATGCCGGATGTGTGTCACTTACGACGTGACCCCGCCGACCCATCGTAAGATATATTGTAGTGTGTAAAGCCGGCTTAAAGCTGAAATATTGTGCAATGTCATACTTTTTCTTGTTAAGGTTTTCATCCATGTTTTGAATCCAAGTTTCATCGGTGTTGGGGCTGTGTGACCCCCAAAACTGCAAAGCGCCTTCTACACATCCCACTATGAATCATGGGCGACATGCTGAGGCCATCCATGTGGAACCATAAAAGCCCGATATATCTCTGTGTCATGTTCACAGCCCAATAGATTATGATTAGTATATTACAGTATATATTTGGCCTTTGGCTGTGTTGTTATGTTACAGATGTTCTAATGACCATTTATTTGAGGTCGGTTATAAAAGCATTGCGTGAAATCAGTGCTGCCCCCTGATGACGACTAGCTATAGGGCGGTGATAGAAGCAGTGAGTGATACTAGTGCCGCTCCCTGATGATTATTAGTTTGAGGGCGGTGATAGAAGTGAAGCGCCCAGGGATATGGGGTACTCGGTCCCAGGCCGTTACAAATGGGAATGTCACTCTGGTGCCCTGGGCCCCTTTTGTAATGGGGGGTATTTACAGGGGAGTTAAGAGTTTTTGTCATGTGACGCCACCTGTGGATTGCGGTTAAGGGTGGAGAACCGCCGCTGCTGAATATGGGTACTCCCAGGGCTGGTGGTAGTAGCAGCTGTGATGGTAGGCCCTCCGCAGGTAGGGTGTGCCTAGGTGATGTAATGGGGGCAATAACGGAGACCACACCAAGTTGTCTTTAACAGTCTCTACTCACTGTGGACCCAGGGGTTGCTGGTTCAGGTCCCTTGGAGGACCAGTGCTAATGTAATGAACCAGGTTGCTCTGTTCCCGGCATTCTCAGTTGATTGGGTCCCCGTAGCGTGGAGTGTTTGGGGACCCCGACTGTCACTTTGGGTTACAGTCTCCTTCTCCGTACAGCGGGAAGTGTGGACCCTGCGGAGAGGTAAGTGTCCGAACCCCAATCCTAGTTTACTGCTGATTCCCCTGGATTATTTGGTTCGGTGAAGTCCGTGAAGGTGTCCTCACCAGGCAGGTATTTATCAAACCGTTTGAAACTGATGCTTGATCTAGGTCCCTTTGCCCCGTGCGTGCTCCGGTCCCAATGGTATTTTTGGTACCCGTCCTGGCGACCTCTCTCCTGTGAACCCGGGGTCACCGTTACACGGACCCAGCTCAGGCACGTCCGCACATCTCTCCTGTGTGCTACTCAACTCACTACTTGCTACTGACTGACTGACCCCCCCCACCAGGCTAGCTATACCCAGGGATTCGTTCCCATGGCGACCATCCCCTTACATGGTTAACCCTCTATGCCCAGTGTGGAGTGGAGCACTAGGATTTTGGTCGTGTTTTGATGGAATCAGTACTGGTACTCCAGGTCCCAGAGGGTAGGTTCTGCATCCCCAAGAGGATGCAGTTCCCTGTAGTGCCCTGAGGGTCTCAAGGGCACTACAGAAGCAGTGATTGACATTAGCACCGCTCCCTGATGATGATTAGTTTGAGGGCAGTGATAGAAGCAGTGATTGTGTGACGCCCTGGACTAGTCAGGTCATCCCAGGTAGTCACACACAACACCACCACCCCCTCCCGATTAGGTGACATCAGTGAAACTAAAAACCTTGTCACCACCCTCCAGGTTTGATGTCCACACCAGGGGGGCGGAGCCAGGTGGTTGGCTCCGCCCACTGAGGAGTTCACAGGCCTGGAGGCGGGAAACACAGGAGTCAAGTTTAAGTTCTAAAGGAGAGCAGTCAAGTTTACGGGCAGTCGTGTGTCCAGGCCTGCCAAGAGACTACCGGGTGGTCAGAGCCCAGTCACCATTGGCAAGGATGTAGACGGTGGTGGCCGCCTGCAGGAGCTGGGATTACAGCTGGTGGAACCGTAGGGACCAGGGTTGGGCGGGGAACCGTTTGGAAACCAGAGCACCAGGAGGGGTACTTAGACCCAGACAAAGCCCCGAACCGACAGGGCCGAGTCAAATCAACTGATTGCGGACTGGACTTTAGGACCTAATCCCACTCAAATAAGAAATAACGTTTGGAACTCCATTCTATGTCTGAACTGGGTGCAAAAACCTAAAAAACATCACTATGGGGAGATAAGGTATGCACACCAGTGACTATGGAAGGGGAATACATGGAATAGCAGAAACTGCTGTGTGAATACTGACATGAAAAATTCAATAGCTATATGTAAGAATGAAATGTGAAAAATGGAATCTGCATTACTGCCATGAATATATGAATAAAGAGAAATTTAGCTACTGAATTGATCAATGCAATAGAGCCCCAACACTACGCCAAAGTATTTCTCTACGTTGGGGTCCCTAGCTTGTGTGTGTCCTCTCATGCAGTTAAAAAACTTACCGTGTATGGGAAGCTGAGACCCAGGCTATATATACGATGTGGATTGGCAATAGGTGTGTGTGGGGAGGGTTCCCAAACGAAAAACAACTAACAAATAAGAAATAACGTTTGGAACTCCATTCTATGTCTGAACTGGGTGCAAAAACCTAAAAAACATCACTATGGGGAGATAAGGTATGCACACCAGTGACTATGTAAGGGGAATACATGGAATAGCAGAAACTGCTGTGTGAATACTGACATGAAAAATTCAATAGCTATATGTAAGAATGAAATGTGAAAAATGGAATCTGCATTACTGCCATGAATATATGAATAAAGAGAAATTTAGCTACTGAATTGATCATATATATATATATATAGTCTGGGTCTCAGCTTCCCATACACGGTAAGTTTTTTAACTGCATGAGAGGACACACACAAGCTAGGGACCCCAACGTAGAGAAATACTTTGGCGTAGTGTTGGGGCTCTATTGCATTGATCAATTCAGTAGCTAAATTTCTCTTTATTCATATATTCATGGCAGTAATGCAGATTCCATTTTTCACATTTCATTCTTACATATAGCTATTGAATTTTTCATGTCAGTATTCACACAGCAGTTTCTGCTATTCCATGTATTCCCCTTACATAGTCACTGGTGTGCATACCTTATCTCCCCATACTAATCCCACTCAAGACCCGTTAGAAGACAACAACCCAACCATACAGGGTAAAGCCACCGCCAAGGCATAGAGACCCAAATGGCCAGTGTCTGCGGGCAAATGGGTTCCTATGACATATGCAAGTCGGGGAGTGGACTACCGGTGTCTAGGCATAGAAGTCAAACATTTACATACAGAGGTGCAGGAGAAAGGCGGAAACCACCAACCTATTCTGGGATTAGCTGCAGCCGGCTGCGGGCCCCGTTCATTACTCCGTTTGGTTTACCAGAGACTCCGGTGTCTTGTGTCATAGTGAGTACACCGGTGCCTTCGGGCCGCGCGCTGCGCCGCAACTGCAACACTTCACCCTGCACTCCGGCCATCACCAACAGGGCCCCAGGACCAACACCCCCTACCCACGGAGGGGTCAACACCTAGCTGCGCCATTACACCACTCCCGGGAGCCCCCATACCTTCACCGCAGCGGTGGTGTCTACAATCACCACAACCCGTCGGTGGCATCACGAACTTACATCCCAAATCAAACCACCGCAGCCCCGGCCGTGGAACTCCTCACCCAAGTCCCCGCGTGTAGCGCCAACTCCCTTGCAGAGCGACGTGACCCCCGGGTCCGTGAGAGGCTCGAGCCACCACCCGCAGTACGAGCACGGATCAGAGCGGCTCGGCGGTCGCTGCCGAGCCCGCGGGGCGGTACAATTGACACTGGCTCCGCTCCCTGATGATGATTGGTTTGAGGGCGGTGATAGAAGAAGTGAGTGACACTAGTGCCGCTCCCTGATGATGATTAGTTTGAGGGCGGTGATAGAAGCAGTGAGTGACACTAGCACCGCTCCCTGATGATTAGTTTGAGGGCAGTGATAGAAGCTGTGAGTGACACTAGCGCTGCCCCCTGACAATTAGTTTGAGGGCGGTGATAGAAGGAGTGAGTGACACTAGCGCCGCTCCCTGATGACGATTAGTTTGAGGGCTGTGATGGAAGCAGTGAGTGACACGAGCGCTGCTACCTGATGATGATAATTTGTTTGAAGGCGATAAACGCTGTGGGTCAGCACTGCAGTCACTCACTGCTTCTGTGTCCCCCCTCCTACAATGTTTTTCACAAAAGCTATGGCTGCTGAGGAGATGGAAGCAAACTGCCGATGTTGAACTCACATCTCTACTGCGTCAGTCATCATGCTGTCATGCTGGAGGGAGGGAACACGCTGCATGCGCAAAAGAGGGGGAGTTAACCAGGGAAGATGTAAAGGAAGGCCCTGATGAACTCAGATGTGTCTGATCCTAGAGCTCCCTTAGACAGGTACTTCCCCAGGGGCACAATCACATGCCTACGCCTGGCTGACCTTGGACTAGCCCTGACTAGTGAACAGGCCCGCAAGACACTAGTCTTAATACTAATATAAAGATAATATATTTACCTATAAAAATACTATACTGGAATCAATTTAGCAAAAATCATCTTTATCGAAATACAAAAAGATCTAAAAACAGATGCAGATCAGCAGATTGATGTGATGAAGCCATTCAAGAGCAAATGTATATGTTACTAATGGCAAAAATATAATGAAGACTATCAGGATGTAATATTAAAAAATAATCATTAACAGTAGTGTCAACAATGGACACCTAAAAATGAGACAATGATGATACAATATATTGTGATATGTCAACAACCCGATAGATTATATTATACTAAAGAGAAAGCAGAAAAAAATTGCCATATAAAGTATCCAATATATGCCACAATATTTAAGACTTTATCTAAACAAGGACAAAGGCATAATATGGTAGCAGTGTGGAATAGAGGATATACAGTCATATGAAAAAGTTTGGGCACCCCTATTAATGTAACCTTTTTTCTTTATAACAATTTGGGTTTTTGCTATTTCAGTTTCATATATCTAATAACTGATGGACTGAGGAATATTTCTGGATTGAAATGAGGTTTATTGTGCTAACAGAAAATGTGCAATCCGCATTTAAACAAAATTTGACCAATGCAAAAGTATGGGCACCTCAACATAAAAGTGACATTAATATTTTGTAGATCCTCCTTTTGCAGAAATCACAGCCTCTAGTCGCTTCCTGTAGCTTTTAATGAGTTCCTGGATCCTGGATGAAGGTATATTTGACCATTCCTGTTTACAAAACAATTCCAGTTCAGGTAAGTTTGATGGTCGCCGAGCATGGACAGCCGCTTCACATCATCCCACAGATGTTCAATGATATTCAGGTCTGGGGACTGGGATGGCCATTCCAGAACATTGTAATTGTTCCTCTGCATGAATGCCTGAGTAGATTTGGAGCGGTGTTTTGGATCATTGTCTTGCTGAAATATCCATCCCCTGCGTAACTTCAACTTCGTCACTTATTCTTGACCATTATTGTCAAGAATCTGCTGATACTGAGTTGAATCCATGCGACCCTCAACTTTAACAAGATTCCCGGTGCCGGCATTGGCCACACAGCCCCAAAGCATGATGGAACCTCCACCAAATTTTACTGTGGGTAGCAAGTGCTTTTCTTGGAATGACGTGTTTTTTTGCCTCCATGCCTAACGCCTTTTTTTTATGACTAAACAACTCAATCTTTGTTACATCAGTCCACAGGACCTTCTTCCAAAATATAACTGGCTTGTCCAAATGTGCTTTTGCATACCTCAGGCGACTCTGTTTGTGGCGTGCTTGCAGAAACGGCTTCTTTCGCATCACTCTCCCATACAGCTCGTCCTTGTGCAAAGTGCGATGTATTGTTGACCGATGCACAGTGACACCATCTGCAGCAAGATGATTCTGCAGGTCTTTAGAGGTGGTCTGTGGATTGTCCTTGACTGTTCTCACCATTCTTCTTCTCTGCCTTTCTGATATTTTTCTTGGCCTGGCACTTCTGGGCTTAACAAGAACTGTACCTGTGTTCTTCCATTTCCTTACTATGTTCCTCACAGTGGAAACTGACAGTGTAAATCTCTGAGACCACTTTTTGTACCTTCCCCTGAACAACTATATTGAATAATCTTTGTTTTCAGATCATTTGAGAGTTGTTTTGAGGAGCCCATGATGCCACTCTTCATAGGAGATTCAAATAGGAGAACAACTTGCAAGTGGCCACCTTAAATGCCTTTTCTCATGATTGGATCCACCTGCCTATGAAGTTCAAAGCTCAATGAGGTTACAAAACCAATTTAGTGCTTTAGTAAGTCAGTAACAAGTAGTTAGGAGTGTTCAAATCAAGAAATTGATAAGGGTGCCCATACTTTTGCACCGGTCAAATTTTTTTTAAATGCGGATTTCACATTTTCTGTTAGTACAATAAACCTCATTTCAATCCAGAAATATTCCTCAGTCCATCAGTTATTAGATATATGAAACTGAAATAGCAAAAACCCAAATTTTTATAAAGAAAAAAGGTTAACATTAATAGGGGTGCCCAAACTTTTTCATGGGACTGTAAAGCTAGCAAATGGCCTATACTATGTTAAGGAATATCAGGATAAGCATGTAATCACCAATCAGAAAGAATTGATGTTCCAATGATATCAAAATAAAAGGAGCAACACTGTGCCTAAAAAATACAACATAGATACATTAGACTTTATGAAAAAGATATGAATAATAGAGGGTAAAAAATACATAGTGATAAATAAAAATCTTTACCACCGAATGGAGTTAAATCAGCTCCTACTCCTGATAAATCACCGGTGGGCACCAAAAAAGATCTATGATCAACTAAACGCTGTGACCTTCTGTTCCCAGATCCCCCCGAGGTCAGATCAGGCTGTGACGCACTCGGGGCACACTCGTCACATGAGCATGTGGGACATCTTCAGGGAGAAGATAGGGAGAAGTGTAGGGTAATGTATTATAACTTACAAAAGTGTTTACAGTATAAAGATAGATACTTAAAAAAAATACATTTTAGGTGCCGGACCACCCCTTTAAGTTTGAAGTAAGTCCATCAAATTTAACCTATAACGCAACTAGTTGATCCAGAGGAAAGCAATAAACTCCATGGGGCAGATGCTAATTTAAACTAGTTCCCTGGAGGAACGCCCCATCACAGAATCTAGTGTACACAACCTGTAATACTATGTTATTCAAGAAAGGCATCCAGGCCCTCCTTGTACGTCTGTTGTGAATCAACAATGACAACATGTGGCAGAGAGTTCCATATTCTCACTGCTCTTACTGTAAAGAATCTCTGCCTATGATTGTGATTTAACCTTTCTCCTCTAAGTGTAGAGGATGCCTATGATGCTAGGTACGAAGAAGTACCAAGTGAACGGCGAAAGGTAGGAGAAACCCGGTATCTAGGGAAGGGGGAGATGGTGGCCCCTGACCAAACCTACTGCTGATCCCTAGCGTCCTTCACCACCCTAGATAGGTTCCGCATCTATGCGCCAAGCTGATATCTGACCCTAGGTATCCCTAGTGCTGGTCCCTAAGTAGGGAACGGATGGGATGAGTTCTTCGTCATCCTCACTAAACACTAAAGAAGACACAAGGAGGACACACAGGGGAAGAATGCATGAACTACATATCCACAGATGACTAAGGTACAAGCAAAGTTTCAGCTACAATACCCCAGATGAGTACAAGCCACGTGCCTGCATCCAGAGCTTGAATGAACTGAATATCACTAGTACAAGTCCAGGGAAGATGGGAGTATTTAAACCCAAGGGGAAAAAGATTATTAGCAGCTGAAGGGAAGAGGACATCTGCTGGGTCTTAAAGGGAAAAGAATGAAACCCAGCAGAGGAGATACCTAGCACACTGAATAGTTGAAAAAAGGTAGGAAAATCCAGCGCAATGCTGTAGTATTCTTTAAAAATCCATTCTTTATTGGATATAAATCCGCAAAATACATAGACAGGACATGCAGTTGAAACAATGTGCCTGGGTCAGCTCCGCCCCTTTCGGCCATGTTTTTTCCATCTCCTATATAAGAAAGTCCTTAGTTACCCCTCTCCACCCACAGCAGTTTTTAATTGCAATGAGATGACACACAGTTAGGGTCACAGAGCTAGGGACCCCAATATAGCGATATACCTTGACGAGGTCTTGGGGCTCAGTTACATTGATCAATGCGATTGCTAAATATCTCCTTTTTCCTAATATTCATGGCAGGTATGCAATTCATTATTCACATGTTCAAATTAGCAAGTAGCATTTTTCATTGTATATTCCAATATTTTTCCATATGCTTGAGGCATTATACCATTATCTATGTTTGATGTGCAGCCTTATCCTTTGTATAGTATGTATTTTTTGGCTTGCACTCATAATTTATATATTAGTGCTCACTTCAGTTATCCTATTCAGTTATATGTAGATTTTTTCTGAATGTGAACACAGCTCCGCCCCTTTCGGCCATGTTTTTTCCATCTCCTATATAAGAAAGTCCTTAGTTACCCCTCTCCACCCACAGCAGTTTTTAATTGCAATGAGATGACACACAGTTAGGGTCACAGAGCTAGGGACCCCAATATAGAGATATGCCTTGACGAGGCCTTGGGGCTCAGTTACATTGATCAATGCGATTGCTAAATATCTCCTTTTTCCTAATATTCATGGCAGGTATGCAATTCATTATTCACATGTTCAAATTAGCAAGTAGCATTTTTCATTGTATTTTCCAATATTTTTCCATATGCTTGAGGCATTATACTATTATCTAAGTTTGATGTGCAGCCTTATCCTTTGTATAGTATGTATTTTTTGGCTTGCACTCATAATATATATATTAGTGCTCACTTCAGTTATCCTATTCAGTCAATGTTTTTAATGACAGTTTTACCAGTGATTTACCATGTAGTACATAATTACACATTTTATTTCCGCGGTTAGAGTGCATGACCTTACATTTATCTTCATTAAACGTCAATGACCTTTACTGAACCCAAGAATACAGCTTATATAAATGTCTGTGTAATATTAAATGATCCTCCTCTTTGCTAATCACCCTGCAGAGTTTAGTATAGTAATGATGGCCGGACCAGACATCACAAGCACGTTCTAGCTTTTGTGGCCCCTAGATTGTAAGCTCTGGAGCCGGGCCCTCATTCCTACCGTAGCTGCTGAACTATGTTCTGCTATTGTTTTGGTTTTGTCTGGACAAGCCACCGCTTAATTGTAAAGTGCTGCGGAATATGTTGACGCTATAAAACATATTTATTACTAGAAGGTGGCCGGATTCTAACGCATCGGGTATTCTAGAATTTATCGTGTAGTTAATGTATGATTTCTGTTATATATATAAATGTTGTTGTGTGTAGTTGCCAGTGTTTGTGTAGGGGCTGTACATGTTCTGGGTGTTGTCTGGGTGTGGGGGTGTGAGAGCGGTGTTGTATGTGTGTTGCGTTGTGTGTGTTGCGTTGTTTGTGGAGCGCTGTGTGTCTGCAGCGTTCTGTGTGTGTGGTGCTGTGTGTGTTGCGCGGTTTGTGTGGATGTGGAGTGCGTGTGTATGTTTTGGGGGGAGGTATGTTTTGTGCAATGTGTGTGTTGCGCGGTATGTGCGTATATTTGTGTGTGCCGCGGTGTTTTTTGTGTTGTCTGTGTGCAGCATTGTCTGTGTGTTTGGGTGTCTGTGTAGGGCGGTGTTTGTGGTTCCCAGTGTGTGTGTGGTGTGTTGTGTGGTGCGCATGTGGCGGTGTGTATGTGTGTTTTGGGGGGAGGTGTGCACCCCTCATCGTGCTCCATCCCCCATGCTGCGCACTCCCCATCGTGCTCCATCCCCCATGCTGCGCACCCCTCATCGTGCTCCATCCCCCATTCTGCGCACCCCTCATCGTGCTCCATCCCCCATGTTGCGCACCCCTCATCATGCTCCATCCCCCATGCTGCACACCCCCATCGTGCTTCATAGCCCATGCTGTGCACCCCCCATCGTGTTCCATCCCCCATGCTGCGCACCCCCTATTGTACTCCATCCCCCATGCTGCGCACCCCCTATTGTACTCCATCCCCCATGCTGCGCATCCCCCATCGTGCTTTATCCCCCATGCTGCGCACCCCCCATTGTGCTCCATCCTCCATGCTGTGCACCCCCCATCGTGCTCATCCCCCATGCTGCGCACCCCTCATCGTGCTCCATCCCCCATGCTGCGCACCCCTCATTGTGCTCCATCTCCCATGCTGCGCACCCCCCATCGTGCTCCATCTCCCATGCAGCGCACCCCCCATCGTGCTCCATCCCCCATGCTGCGCACCCCCCATCATGCTACATCTCCCATGCTGCACATCCCCCATTGTGCTCCATCCTCCATGCTGTGCACCCCCCATCGTGCTCATCCCCCATGCTGCGCACCCCTCATCGTGCTCCATCCCCCATGCTGCGCACCCCTCATTGTGCTCCATCTCCCATGCTGCGCACCCCCCATCGTGCTCCATCTCCCATGCAGCGCACCCCCCATCGTGCTCCATCCCCCATGCTGCGCACCCCCCATCATGCTACATCTCCCATGCTGCACATCCCCCATCGTGCTCCATCCCCAATGCTGGGGCCGTCGGGGGTGGGTCCAAGCATGGCAACGTGTGCCGGGGGCGGGGCTGAGCGGGCGAGGCGTCAGCGTATGCCGGTTCCTTGCACATGTGTACCGGGAGCCGGTGTACGCTGGTAACCATGATACACATCGGGTAACTAAGGGAAGCGCTTCCTATAGTTACGCAATGTGTATCATGGTTACCAGCGTACACCGGCTCCGTCACGGTCCCAGCATCGCAAGGTTATGTCCGCCGGGGGCAAGGCCGAGTGTGCCAACGTGTGGCGGGGGCGAGCGGGCGAGGCGTCAGCATATGCCGGCTCCCTGCACATGTGTACCGGGAACCGGTGTACGCAGGAGCGGGCGATGCGTGCGGAGGGCTGGGGCGAGCGGCCAATCCATGCGGGGGGGTGGGGCCAGGCCGGTGCAAGCGGCCAATCCGTGGGGGGCGGGGCCAGGCCGAGCCCAGCGGCCAATCCGACAGTTGTCACTGTAACGACACTGTCACGGTGACACAATTTTGGAGCAAGACAGACAGAATAAGGTAATTATATATATAGATTAACTTTATTGTAGTATCATATACAACTACTGATATTCTCAGTTAAGTACATAGTAAAGGGGAATCACAATGGTTAGGCTATGTGCACACGCTGCGTTTTTTTGACGCTGCATTTTTGTGCGTTTTTGGCTGCTAAAAATGCACAAAAACGCACCCACGGCAAAAAAAAGCAGCAAAAAATGCGTTTTTACTTCGATTTGGTGCATTTTTGCTGCATTTTTGATCTTTGCGTTTTTCTGCGTTTTTCCAATGCATTGCATGGGGGGGAAAATGCAGAAAAACGCAGGAAATAATTGACATGTCCATTTTTTTTTTAAGCTAAAAAATGCAGCTTAAAAATAAAATTGTGTGCGGACAGCAAAAATGAAAACTCATAGACTTTGCTGGGGAAGCAAAGTCCTGCAGTTTTGAGGCCAAAAACGCACCTGAAAAACGCGCAAAAACGCCACGAAAAACGCACTGTGCGCACATAGCCTTACTCTTGTAAAGTGACTGTGATAAGTCTCCCTCAGCATTTCATCCAAAAGGTAACCATCAGACTAGCAGAAATTAACTCCTGCTAACCCGATCAATAATGAGCACACAGCTGGTCGACGCCCGAACCTGACTGTGCAACTCAGAAGCACCAGATAAGGCTGACTTCAGACGTCCGTGTTTAATCAGGTACAAGTGTGAATAGGTGCCAGCTGAAAAAACATAGCAAATACAAAATGCATACAGCTGCACACTAAAATACCATCAGTGTATAAGGGAACTCTAATACTGCATTACTGCACACAGACAGACAGCTGTATACTCACCTGTCCCCAGCGATGCGGTCCCCGGCACTGAAGTCTCCGGCGATGCTCCGGCTTGCAGCTCCTCCGTGCAGTGAAAAGTCAGTGAGTATAATTAGCAGGGGTCAGGAGCGGGAGGCAGCAGAGCCGAAGACAGCAGCACTGGATACAGGTAAATATAGAAAATCTTTTTATTTAATAGACACGTGTTTTCTCCACTACGTGTCACACTGAGGTCACACGGATTACATCAGTGTGCGATCCGTGTGACACCCGTGATGCCGGAGAAAAACGGACATGTCTCCATGTGTGCGTGCGGGGTCACGAGGGGTCACACGGTCCATGGGGAAACACGGTCGTGTGAGTACCAGTATAAAATAACATGGGTACGTGTGAAATCCGTGTTAAAAACAGATGTCACACGTATCTGAAACATGGACGTCTGAAGCCGGCCTAAAGCATAGTGTGGAGTGTCAGAGTCTGTAGTCTGAGCAGCGTCTGAGGCCACCATGACATTGCGCGTGTTATGAGCCAAACACTGTGTGACAAAAAGTGAATGACTCCATCAGAAAGAACATCAGCTGTAAGTCACCACCTATAACTGTATGTTATTTCTTACATGTTCACAAGGGCTAATATCTACAACTATATGGTCACCACATGGCACTGATGTCTGGTTAAAGGCCCACTCACATTTTTCGGGCTTCCTGAGCTAAGCCCCTACCTATGCCTCCAGTCCAATCAATAAGATTAGGGTGGCTGTGGCTAGAGATGAGCCAAACATTCAAAGTTCAGTTCGCTGAGCCTTACGGAACAAATGCTATGTTTGTCGAACCGTTCACCGAACCAAACTCAGAACTTTTTGAAGCCACATTGGATTCAATGGGAGGCCAAATGTAAGGCAGAGAAAACACTTTTGAAGGAGGGGGATCAAAAAGCTTCCAAAACAGCAAAAATACGCTTTAGACCCGCAACACACATCCGTTTAATTTGTACGTACCGGAGACACGTACACACGGAGACCCATGTTATTCAATGGTAGATGGCACACACACGTAAAATCACACGGAACATGTGACCGTGAGGTAAGTACGTGTGTGCGCTTTTCTACACGGACGACATGTCCGTTTTTGGCCGGCATCACGTAGGCACAGACCCGCTTTAGTCTATGGGTCCGTGCCTGCACATACCGCACACGGAGTATGTCCATGTTCAGCACGTTTCGTGCGTGTGCGTTTTTACACTAGCGATCTTATTTTTTGTTTTTTTTTAAATTAAATTCAGTATACTTACCTTTTTTCCTGCTGTTCTCAGTCATACTTACATTGGCGTTCGGATTTTTTCTTCCCCCAGCTCATACCGCTCCCCGATCACCAGCGCGGCGAGGAACAGCTGTGCAGAGAATACGCGGCAACAATTACTTTGAATATGCCGGCCGCTCATTAATCAATCTCGTATTCCCTGCTTTCCCCACCCACAGGCGCCTGTGATTGGTTGCAGTCAGACACGCCCCCCACGCTGAGCGACAGCTGTCTCACTGCACCCAATCACAGCAGCCGGTGGGCGTGTCTATAATGTGCAGTAAAATAAATAAATAAGTAATTAACAAAAACGGCGTGCGGTCCCCCCCCAATTTTAATACCAGCCAGATAAAGCCATACGGCTGAAGGCTGGTATTCTCAGGATGGGGAGCTCCACGTTATGGGGAGCCCCCCAGCCTAACTATATCAGTCAGCAGCCGCCCAGAATTGCCGCATACATTAGATGCGACAGTTCTGGGACTGTACCCGGCTCTTCCCGATTTGCCCTGGTGCGTTGGCAAATCGGGGTAATAAGGAGTTATTGGCAGCCCATAGCTGCCAATAAGTCCTAGATTAATCATGTCAGGCGTCTCCCCGAGATTCCTTCCATGATTAATCTGTAAATTACAGTAAATAAACACACACCCGAAAAAATCCTTTATTAGAAATAAAAAACACAAACAAATTCCCTCATCACCAATTTAATAAGCCCGAAAAAGCCCTCCATGTTCGGCGTACTCCAGGATGGTCCAGCGTCGCATCCAGCTGTGCTGCATGAAGGTGACCGGAGCTGCAGAAGACACCGCCGCTCCGGTCACCTCCACACAGCAAATGAAGGGAATAAGCGCGATCAGCTGTATTCAGCGTTGGCCGTGAGTAACCTCAGTGACAGCTCAGCTGATCGCACTATTCCCTTCATTAGCTGCGTGGAGCTGACAGGAGCGGATGTGTCTTCTGCAGCTCCGGTCACCTGTCACCCTGTCACTCAGCGTGGGGGGCGTGTCTGACTGCAACCAATCACAGGCGTCTGTGGGTGGGGAAAGCAGGGAATACGAGATTGATTAATGAGCGGCCGGCATATTCAAAGTAATTGTTGCCGCGTATTCTCTGCAAAGCTGTTCCTCGCCGCGCTGGTGATCGGGGAGCGGTAAGTATGAGAGAGGACTGCTCACTTCAGTCACTCTGGGAATTAGCGGCCACTGGTGAATCCTTCACAGGTGACCGCTAATCAGTACGCGGCACACAGACAGAGCCGCGGCATGACAATGAAGTCGGGTGAAGTTCACCCGAGTTCATTCTCATCGCGCAATTCTGTATGCTGTCAGCCGACATGTATCAACGACATTGTGCAACACACAAACAGACATTCCACACGGACATTCCACGTACACATACACGGGCATTTTAGACACAAACACGGACATTTTACACGTACACACGGCTCGCATACGCCATCACACGGATGCCATACGTACCAGAGAAACGGCCCAAAAAAAGGAACACGGACCCGAAAAACGGACCGTGTCACACGGACTTTTTTTTGTGGAAGTGTGTTTTAGGCCTAACAGTGTAGAACCACTGTTTTGGCCTAGCCATTAGCTTCCTAGACTATTCACATAAGAAATATAGAGGTGGATGAGAGACAGGTGTAGGGCTGGTGCTCCCTTACCCCTGCCAATACAGACTTGGAGACCCACTTTGAAGTCTTTATATTTAAAAACATTACAGGCAGACAGCACGACAGCAGCATCAATTCCCCCCTTTCCCCATAGTGTGTTGAACACCAGGGAATTATGCTCCATTCAACACACAGGATGTGTACTGGTATTTCCATTTTAAAAAGTGCAGCACATCCAGGACAGAATATTGCCCTAGAAATTTGTGTACAACCAGGTTGATCCATGCAGTGGACATTTGATGTCACCCAGGCATAGTGCCACAACCAGGTTTGGACCATTATCACATACAGCCTTCCCTGGCTCCAGGTTCAGTGGAAACAGCCATTGATTAAATTGGGCCTGGATAGTCATCAACAACTCTGCAACTGTGTGACTGTGTTCTCCAATGCATTTTAATTTATGCACTGCCTCATTGCATTCATTCACACAGGATATGGCCTTGCATTTTCATTTTAAAAAATCAACAGATGCATGAGTGACAGGCGTAAGCCTCTTACCCCCAGAACACTGATACTACAGACAAAAGAAAATTTGGAGAGCCTATTTGGAGGCTCCACATTTCCAAAAATTAAGGTCAGGTGTGACGCCCTGGCAAAACCAGGTAGTCACACAGCAGGCCCCAGCACAACACCTTCCCTCACAGGGTTCCATACAGCCGACCTGAAACCCTAGTCACCCCCCTCAGGGCAAGACAGGCACACCAGTGGGTGGGACCAGGTGGTTAGGAAACGCCCACCTAGGGGTCTAGACAGCCCGGGGCGGGAAAACAGTCAGTCTAAAGCGGGCTTTACATGCTGCGATCTCGCTAGCGAGATCGCAAGTGATCGTACCCACCCCCGGCATTTGACAGCAAATCACTGCCCGTGGCGCACAACCTCGCTTAACCCCGTCACACATACTTACCTGCCTAGCGAAGTCGCTCTAGCTGGCGAACCGCCTCCTTTGTAAGGGGGCGGTTTGTGCGGCGTCAAAGCGATGTTACACGGCAGGCGTCCAATAGAAGCAGAGGGGCGGAGATGAGCGGGACGTAACATCCCGCCCACCTCCTTCCTTCCGCATTGCCGGTGGAGGCAGGTAAGGAGATGTGTGGTGCCGCAGGAACGACGAACAACATCACTAATAAGCAGAAAACGATTTTTTGTTTCAGGACGACCTCTCCGCAGCAAACGATTTTGACCGCTTTTGCGATCGTTTAAGGTCACTCATAAGTGTCACACACTGCGATCTTGTTAATGACGCCGGATGTGCGACACAAACACCATGACCCCGATGATAATTCATTAACGATATCGTAGCGTGTAAATCCTGCTTTTGTCTAAGGCAGATTAAGTTAGTAGTTCAAGTTGAGAGGAGTGGAAGCTGGGGGCTAGGTGTAGCTCCAGCAGGAGGAGAAGCTCAAGTTGAATGGTGCCAGATTTGGAGCCCTGGTACCATGGCTAGGTGGCAGACGGTGGTCTCCGTCTCGAGGTGGACCGGGACAGGGTTGGAGCCCGCCGGTACCGACACCAGAGACCTGACCCGGAAACCGTGCACAGAGGGGGTACTCGGACCCTGAAGCCAGGACCGGAACCAACGGCCTAGCTAATTAACCAATTGAGGGCAGGATTATAGGTCCTGTCCCAACCTAAGTCCCGAAAAGTAGACAACCACCCACAGAGAGGGATAGGGCTACTGCCAGGGCCTGTAGATCCCACGGGTCAGCGTCAGACAGGCACGGCTCCTCAGACACTCAACAAGCCGAGAGCGGCCTCCCGTGTTCCATACCGGGAAGTCCAACACAAGCAAACACAGTGCAGAGGGAAAAGACAGCGACCGGGACCAGAGTACAACCGGCCGCGGCGGCCGGCCACCAGCACTTTGGTTTACCAAAAGACTCAGGTGATTCATTTAATTGTGAGTAACCAAACATCCCCTGGTATGTCCGGGTGCGCGAGCCCTTGCCATCGCCAAACCCTGCACAGAGACACTGGGACCCGGGGCAACCATCCCTACCCACGGAGTGGTTAACATCCAGCTGCCACTACATCTCCCCTGGGTGTGCCACAACAGCAGCGATGGTATCCCACTTCACCACACACCATGGGTGGCATCACGAACTGAATACGGCCAACCCCGTACAACTACTATACGTCCCCCTTTTTCATTTGGCATGTCCGCGTGATCCCCAGGTCCGGAGGATCCCTCGAGCCACACAGCGGGTCCAGATCCGAGCAACCTAGCTGCTACAGGCGTGGGGGCGGCACACAGGCAACAGGAAAAGTGGTAACAATTGGCACAGACTGCAAATTGTCCAACAAAGCAACCTGGATGCTTAGGACCGGCCCTGTAACAAAGCCTGAACCAACATTTCTATCTTCACCAGAGACAGCAAGATAAAATACAGGCATAGGGCTTGTGTTCCCATACTCTTAGCAGTGCACCATCACCTAGTCTGCACAGTCTGTGCTTGGGATGGCAAAGTCATTGGACATCCATTACTTGTTCATCTTTATGAAAGTTAGATGGTCTATGTTTTCAGGGGACAGCCAGATGCGCTTAGCCATCAATACACTGCTAGCAGCGCTGAAGACACGTTCTGAGAGAACGCTAGCTGCTGGACATGCAAAACCTCCAAGATATGACTGCCGAGCTCAGGCCACTCTTCCATTTTTGAAGACAAAAATGCAAAAGGGTCCAACTTTCCCCTTTTAGCGTCAATATTGACCTCTACATACTCTTACACCATCCTCTCCAGTAATTCACTATGTGTCAGAATAGAAGAATTGACGGCATGTCCTAATTTTATGGTCTGAACTGGTGCAAACTGAACATAGCGTACATTATCAAAAATAGCAGCTGCACTCAAGTAAAGGGAAGGAGAAAAAACAAAGAGATGTATATGGTGAACATTGGAATGTGAATCTACATTACTACAAAGAAAACATGAAAAAAATTGGGAGAAAAACTGAGTTCATAGTATCATAGTATCATAGTTTTTAAGGTTGAAGGGAGACTCTAAGTCCATCTAGTTCAACCTGTAGCCTAACATGTTGATCCAGAGGAAGTCAAAAAAACCCCAATGTGGCAAACAAGTTCCAATGGGGAAAAAATGTCCTTCCTTCGTCCACATCCGGCAATCAGACTAGTTCCCTGGATCAACACCCTGTCATAAAATCTAATATACATAACTGGTAATATTAAATTTTTCAAGAAAGGCGTCCAGGCTCTGCTTAAATGTTAGTAGTGAATCACTCATTACAACATCATGCGGCAGAGAGTTCCATAGTCTCACTGCTCGTACAGTAAAGAATCCTCGTCTGTGATTATGATTAAACCTTCTTTCCTCAAGACGTAGCGGATGCCCCCGTGTTCCAGTCGCAGGCCTAGGTGTAAAAAGATCTTTGGAAAGGTCTCTGTACTGTCCCCTCATATATTTATACATTGTGATTAGATCCCCCCTAAGCCTTCGTTTTTCCAGACTAAATAACCCCAAGTTATTATAACATTAGCCAAATTTAGCTTAGCCTAGATACCACATCAAGGTATAACTCTCAGCAGGGTCCTAATCTCAATTAGAGGCAGAAATTTAGATTAGGATCAAGTTGAGAGTTATACCTTGGCGTGGTAACTGGGCTCAAGTAAATTTGGCCAATTTTATTTGCAAAATAACTCATTTTTCCTCCAAAATTATTTTTCATGTTTTCTTTGCAGTAATGCATATTTACATTGCAATGTTCACAATATACAGCTCTGTTTTCCTCCTTCCCGCTACTTGAGTGCAATGACTCGCCCACCCCAGGGCTATGGGACACCCAGTGCCGGGCCGGACTAGTCCGGGGGACGTCAGTGGTGGCGGGGCCCGACTCCGTGCCCTGGTGGGGTCAATTAATATGGCTGGTGACTTGGGGTGAATAAAGTTTGTATTTGTCGTGACGCCACCTGTGGTTTGCGGCTATTAAGCCGCCGCTGCTGTATGGGGCCTCCGGGGTGATGGAATGGCAGCTTGGATGGTCCTGCTCCCCACAGGTGGAGCAGTACCCCGGGGCACAGTTGGTGCTCGTGAGTGTCTATGCAGTGATGGAAGTCTATGCAGGTGAAATAACAAAGGCAACACCAGGGACTGCAGTTTCAAGATGTTTACTCACAGTTGGTTATTTGACACGGCAGCTGTCTGGTTGCCCACTGGTGTGCTGGAATCCCCTGTCAGGGACCTCCGCTGATCCCGGGTAGATCTGGGGGTAAATGCCAGTGCACCCCTCTATGTGTTCCTTTCTCAGCTGACTCCTCAAGCCTTGCCCTTGTTGGCTGAAACTGGCTCGGCCTCCACTGCAGCCTCCGAGCTGGGAGTTCGCCTGTCGGTTATTTGCCCCTTTTCTAGAGGTTCTGCTGTGGGCTGTGGTCCGGGGAGCTTGCAGCTTCCCTGGACCTCGGTTTCTAACCTTTGGAGTTGACTTCTCCTCCTCCAGTGACTAGGGACCGTCCCCTGGATGCAGCTTGATCCCTCCACCGATGTTCCTGTGGAACAGGCCACCAGCTCAAAAGCTATCTGTGACCCTGGAATCCTTTCGTTCCCTGCTTGCTGTCACCTGGACCCTCTAAGTCCCAGGGTCTTCACCAGGAAGCGTCACTTTCTTCTCTTGCTCCTGACTGACTAGAGCACTACTCTTCTTTCTCCTTTGCCTCCTGCAGACCTCCTCCTCCTTCTCCCCTCTCTCTCAGACTGCTCAAACTTGACCTCCCTTTCTCTGTCTACTCTCTGGTGGCTCCTCCCACCTCCCCAGTTGCTAAGCTACCACCCAATCGAACGGGGATGGGACTTACCGGCCCTCCGAGGCGAGCCAGCCTCGAGGGTTGCTGCCACAGTCCCCTGTCCCTGTGTGTGCCTACCAATGGGTGTAGTGCAGGTTTACCTGGGAACTGGCATGTACCCCTTTCCTTACCCAGGATGGGACATCACACCTCTGGATGGGGTGCAATGTCTCTGTGGCGACGGAAGCCTCAGGGGCGCCACAGCAACTGCTATTATTGATTCACCATGTGTCAGACTTCTACTCTGCTCTGCTGGTGCATGCGATGGTCTAGAAAATGTGTGCCACAAAACACAGAAATTGCATCTGCCACTTCAACTGCTGCTAATGTTTCTGCGCTGACAACCCAGCGTTCCATGGTTGAAATTCTAGAATGCATGCTGTGTGCCTCGCTGCTGTCTTGTGGGAAACTGCTAACTGCTAAGATGGTCTACAAGCTTGTTTCAATACTCCAGCATTTGCACGTCCCTTTCCAGGGAAGGAAGCATCTTGCAAAATTTAGTCTTGTACTGTTGACCTAACACAGTGGCAAGCCAGTAGTCAGAACTATTTCTAATACTAACTATACGGACATCACGTTGCAGATATTACAGCAAGAAGGCGCTCAAGTGTCAGCCGATTCCATGATGTGGGCTGGCATTTTCATTTTAAAAAATCAAGAGATGCATGAGTGATGGGCATAGGCCTCTCGCTCCGACAATCCTGGCAATGCAGACAAGACAACTTGGAGATCCATATTAGAGTCTTGATATTTAAAAAAACCTTTCAGGCAGACAGCGGGACGGTGGCATCAATTCCCCCCTCCCCATTTTACCATAGTTTGTTTGCATACCAGGGAAGTATGGTCCATTCAACACACAGGATGTGGGCTGGCATTTCATTTCAAAAATCAAAAGATGAATAAGTGATAGGGTAGGCCTCTCGCTCACAGAACCCTGCCACTATAGACAAGACACAACTTGGAGACCTATATTGGAGTCCTGATTAGAGTTGAGCGCGGTTCGCGGTTCGAGGTTCTCCAGTTCGCGGCTCGAGTGATTTTGGGGGCTGTTCTAGATAGAACTAGAACTCGAGCTTTTTGCTAAAGCTCGATAGTTCTAGATACGTTCGAAAGCGGTTCTAGCAGCAAAAGACCAGCTAATTCCTAGCTGGCTTTCCGCTGTAATAGTGTAAGTCACTCTGTGACTCACACTATTATGACATTTCAGTGTATAGTGTGCGTGAACAGCGCCTTCAGATCACTGCTGTTTCTATAATGGCGATCGCCTTTTTTTTTTTTTTTTTCCTTGTCTTCCTTCCCTAAGCGTGCGCGTGTAGTGGGGCGGGCCAGCATGTCAGCCAATCCCAGACACACACACAGCTAAGTGGACTTTTAGCCAGAGAAGCAACGGCATGTGTGATAGGATGTCCATGTCACATGTCCCTGCATTATAAAACCGGACATTTTCCTCCAGGACGCCATTATCTGCCTTCTGCGTCCTTGGTGTCAGACATCACTGTCGCAGCTCCGTCCTTTGTCCTATCGCTGATACAGCTGTATGCGCTCCATACACAGCGCTGGCCAGCTTAGGGAGAGCACTTTCTATCAGTCCTTTTAAGGGCTCATACCGGCAGGGTCAGAGCCATAGGTGACAGGTCCTGAAAACAGAGTTTAACAGCTACACAAGATGACAGCGTCTGTGTAGCTAAGGTCAGGGATTTCCTCGCTGCATTTCCCCATTAGGAGGGAATAGAAAGGCAGGCTTCCTTTCCTCTACCCAGAGCCCCACAACCCTGCCACTGTACCCTCCTGTCCTTTGCACACTCCAACTCATTGTTACTAAGCCATTATACTAGCAAACACTGAGTGAACTTAGTGGCATCCTAAACGTGGCTGTTGGACTTCTGTATCGTCCCACAAGTGCAAAGATATTTGCAGCACCTCTGCCTGCATTGCACACTCAAACTCATTATAACTAAGCCATTATACTAGCAAACACTGCTGCAACTTAGTGGCATACAAGAAGTGGCTGTTGTACTCCATTAGTGTCCCACTGGTGCCAAGCTATTTCTAGCACCTCTACATGACACCCTCATGCACATTTTTCTACGCTAATGTTATAGCAGACTCAGGGAATTCATTGCTGCATTTGATAATTCGGAGGGATATAAAGTGAGGCTTTCTTTAGCTTTTCCTTCTGTTCATAGACAGCATCTCCAAGTCCACATGTGAAGCCCCGCCGGTGCTGTGTCGGTGCATACCTTCAGGGACTCCACGTAGCTGGTGCTGGTCACAGGTAGGGAATCTTCAGTTTTGATCGTGACGCCACTCTCAGATTTGCGGTCAGAGGGGACCGCCACTGCAGATTAGGAGGCACCTGGGGCTGATGGTGAGTGCAGTCGGGTGTAGTAGCCTCCTGAGAGTGAGGCAAGCCCCAGGGCCCTTTGTAAAGCTGTAGTACCACAAGTCGCAGAATGACCACACACAGGCAGAGTGTCTTTCAGGGTTTTTACTCACTTCAGGTGGCAGGGTGAGTAACCCGGGCGTAGCTGGGATGAACCAGGTGGGAACCAGGTATCCTTCCGGCTGACTGTATGAGGGTGACTACAAACTCGCCTTCCTTAGCCCTTGGTGGTTTGGGGTGACCCCGACTTTGAGTCCCTATGGGGGTCACCCAGGGAAGATGCTCCAAGCCTCTCTCCCCTTCTTGTTTTGCCGTGTGCTTGTTCCCCGGGCCAGGCCACTCCAGCCTCTTGCCTCCTGTGACCTATGGGCCCTACTTGCGGTTACGTGGCTGCGGCTTTTGGTTGTTGTGGTGTGGGCTGTAAGAGCCCCACACCGGCAGGTTTAGCAGGGAAAGGTGAATCTATCCTCGCTTCGGGATCTGCCGCCCGGTTGGGCCTGGTGCTCTCTAGAAGTCTCCTTACTTCCCACTCCGTGCACTCTCTAGCTGAAGCTGGCTTTCAGGCAGCACTCCTAGTTGACCGTTCTCCCCCGTCTGTAGTCACTGCGCGGGCGCTGTTAGACAGCATCAGCCCCACAGGTCTGCTCCTCACTGAGCCCTCTGGAGTTCTCTGCTCTAACTGACTCACTGCTCCTCCTCTCCTGTTCTTGCCTACGCCACCTAGCAACCAGATTCTCTTACCACACCCCTTGAGAGGAGATGGAGGCTTTTTAACCCCCTGCCACTATTCCAGTGGAGGTATAGGCTTTGCCCCCTCCTGGGATCCCCAGGGGTCCTCTCATGGGTACATGTGTGAGACCTGATCACTATGCGCCTGTGTTCCACACCCCTGTCAGCCATCTGGATTACCTGTATTGTACTGTCCCCAGCATGGGTGCAGTACTCAGTGGTGCCTGACCAGGTCAGGGGCGCCACACACACCCGAAGAGCAATTTCTCCTCCACGTCTAAGTGTGGAGAGGCAGCTAGTGCGCTTGCGTGTGCCGATTTACCCCAGCTGCAGCCTAACTACAGTGTTTCGCCTAGTGAGTATGCTCAGCCTGACTGTGCCATTCCTGAGGCTAAGTCTTCATTTCGGGCTACAGCGCATGCTCCCACACTTAGTGTGAAAAGCCTCTTTGCACAGGTACTTGCATTCCGTGCCGGGTCTAAGTCCTGTGTTGTGCCTAGACACCATGCTAAAGCTGATAGTCTTTTTTCAGAGACTCTATTTCATGCAACTGAGCATGCTCAGGCACTTACTGCATCAGAGACTAGGTCCGGTAATGAACTCTTTGGCCCTGCCCCTGATGTGGGGGGCCCATATAGACCACAGGGCATCAGGTGTCCTGACGATGTGGCCAGGCCACTCCCAAATGGCTTGCAGAGGCCCGCCCCTATGACTTGTCACCTCATTATTGATGGTCAGACGATGACTGGTGAGGTGTTTGTGTCGTGGCAGCCATGAGGTCATTATTGAAGTTGCGGTTCCAAATAGGACGCTAGTTATGCCACTCATGACGTGTCACTCTGCTTTTGTCTCCAGGAGGTGCATTGTGGTTCACCCTGGTTTGGGGTGGACCCAGGTTATAAAAGGGGCTGGAGCCAACAAGGAGGTGCGCAGTCTTCTATTATGCTCCGAAAGAGCACACCTCCATGTGTTGAACCCATTGCGGCTTTAGGCCAGAGGTAGGCAGGGATAGGGTGTCGATGCAGGCCGCCACCACAGTTGGTAACGCAGAACGGTTAAGACCAGCTCCTGTCCTACAAGTTGTGCAGCCCAGTGGCATTAACAGGCCTGCTGCTGCTGATGCGCCTGCTGTCCACAGGTGTGGCCCCTACGCACTCGGTCAGCGTACTCAATGGCCCCTGTGATGTTAACAGGGAGTTCCTGGGCTGGGTGAGCGTGTGGACCCTGTGACGCTAACAGGGCTCCCAGTCTCCAGATCCGAATGGCGTCTAACTCGGTTCAGGCAACTATTAGATTCATAGCCACACAGATCTGTATCCTCCACCAAACCTTCCAGTTGCCAACCTCTCCTTTTCCAACTGGGAGCACGGTGGACACTGACTGCTGGTGGGGATATATACCTTTCTTTTCTTATTAATTTTCGTTATATAGCGGTAACATAGTATATACCACCTTATCCAAATCTGCCAGACCCACCGTAACAGATGGTGTTTCTTCAGCAAATGTTACAGTTGCTTAACCACCAAACCCACGGACAAAAACTTTTTTCCCCTTTCCAACACACCTGTTCCCCTTTCCACCAGCATCTGTCCTTTTTCAACTCATTTTGTATATGACCAAAAGTGCAACTCTGCAGGGACACCGTACTCAATGCCATCTCAGCACAACAGCCAGCCCTCGGTCCCTCAGATGTGGACAAGTAAAAGACCATTTCCTCCTATCCATGACAAAGCGTTGAGATTCACTCTGTGCAGCACTGGTGTTTAGTGGAAAAGTAGATCTAAGATTGCGTACCACCTTCTGAAGATACTCCTGTATACGTGCGTCCCTTTCTATGGCAGGAGTTATTTCGCCAAATTTTGTCTTGTACCGGGGATCTAACAGTGTGGCAACCCAGTATTCAGGATTACTTTGAATTCGTACAATCCGAGGGTCATGTTGTAGGTAGTGCAGCAAGAAGACGCTCATGTGTCTTGTGCATCCAGGAGGACCAAGTCCTTGGTGGTGTTGGTGGCGGAGAGATGAGAATCGTGCCTCCTTCCTCTGCCCTCTCCCCACAACCTCGCCCAACCGAAATGTGAGCAAGCTCTCACTCATCTGCTGAGTCTTCCATGCCCATCGCCAGTTCGTCCTCCATTTCTTCATGGGCTCCTGCACCTTCCTCAACAATTTTTGCAGATACTATGCGCCCTTGTTAATCCCTCTCCCCCACCGTCCCTTGATTTCCGCCTAGGTGCCGCTCACCGTCTGGACCTTGTAGATCTTATTATCCCTTCTGCATATGACTCCTCCTGTACTTCCTCCCCTTCCTCTTGGACCAACACCTGACTCCGAATAATGCATACAGTGTGCTCCATCTTGTAGATGACCAGAATTGTCACGCTGAGAATGACATTGCCAGTGCTAAACATCTTCGTCGATATTTATAAACTGTGTAGAAGGGTGCATAGGTCCTTGATCTGACACCACTCCAGCAGCATGATCTGCACCACCTCTGGATCAAGTTAGCCCAGGGTATACGTCATACCGTATTTCAGCAGGGTTCGGCGGTGCTGCCACACACGCTGCAACATGTGCAGATTCCAATTCCTGCGTGTCGGAACATCGCATTTCAGGCGTTTAACCGCCAGACCCTAAGACTTCAGGAGCGATGAAAGTTGTTGAGCTGTTGGGTGCGAAGGATGAAAGTGAGCACATAGCAGCGTGCCCGCTGCACAAGGCCATGTAGGCCGGGATGGTATTTTAAAAATTGCTGTAGAATCAGATTCAACACGTGAGCCATACAAGGCACGTGTGTCACATTGCCCTGACGAAGGGCCGCAGACAGGTTTGCATCATTGCCGCACACGGCTGTTAAGTCACCAACGTAGTCCACTCAATCAATTTGTACTCCGGTCGCCAGGTGACAACGTGTTCCTTTCGTGCATAGTGCTGATGATGGGAAAGGAGTCGATGCCTGCGGCGCAGGTGGACGCAGGTTATGGTCACCCACTGGGTTGCGTTACCTTGACAGATACAGAACCACAGGCTGAATGTAGGTGGTGGATATCTCACAGATGAAGTACCATCATTCAGCTACAACCAATGGGAATACACCGCACCCTTTTTTAGGCCCCTCCTGTCTGCAGACCACTACCAGACAAAGCTATGAACCTCTTGTTACTGTTACCCCCAGTTCAGTTTTATGAGTTTGTGTGCTTGTTACCTGACTACGTTTCCTGCTTGCTGTTTATGTACCTCGTTGGCCGATCCGCATTTCACCTCTGCTTGTTTTCTGATTAAGTCCTGGCCGTCCCATTCTGTTCCTCTTCCTCAATTAATGTTTTTTTTTTTTTTTTTTTTTTTTTAACTATATTTTTATTCAAATTTTTCAATAACATAACACTGGCATAAGCGAATTCAGCATTGTAAATTCAACATTACATTGTCATATTTGATCATCCCAAATTCCATACCAATTTTTAAAATCAATACAATTGAACATAGTGCTCACTTGCAATAAAGAGAGTAGTAGTAATAATAATAACTCTGTGTAAAATCTTTGCTACTTCACTTGAATCCAAAATCCCCAAACATTTCAAACATCTCCCTCCCCTCCCCCCCCCAACTATACCATAATACTCAGACTTCACTTTTTTCTGATCATCTTCCAAGCTCAGTCAACCTTATACTTGTATAGCATTTAACCAATATAAAGGAGTGTCCCACCTACAAAGAAAGAGAGAAGGAAAAAAAAAAAAAAGAAAAAAAGGTTCTCTTTCCTTTCCTCCGCCTCAGATTTCTTGAACTTTTTCCACCGCGGCTTCTCCAGCCTAAATCAAAAACAGGTGTCCCACCTTGAACTTCATACATCCGACATTTGTCTATTTGTCTCAGGTTCCCTTAAGTTCCTTGTTTTGTTGTCTCCGGTCCTTCGGGGAAGCTGTAGCGAGCTTCACAGAGCTCCCTTTGGTCACTCTCTGGTTCGGTGAGTCGTTGCGCCCTTGTCCTGGAGAATTCCTGAGGTCACGAGGACTGTTGATCCGCTCAATAAAGGCCTCTGCCTCCTTTGGACTTGAGAAAGAATTGTAGGATCCATCCTGATGTCTGATAATCAACGTTGCCGGGTACTTTAACTGGAAGCGTATATTTCTCTTAAATAAGGCAGAGCATATGTATGAGAATGCCCTCCGCTGCCGTGTGACCTCCGCAGAAAAATCCTCGAAGAGCAAGATGCGCGAGCCTTTCACCTCCAAGGGATGTTTCAATTTCTTGTATGCCTGTAATATTTCCTGTTTATCGGAGAAGTCCAAGTATTTCATTATGACTTGTCTTGGGCGTCTGTTATTTTCACTCTCATCACCTCTCCTTGGCGGACCAATGCGGTGCACCCTTTCCACTTTCCTCCTTCCTGCTACTCCCAGGGTTGTAGGAATAGTGGATTCACACAATGTACGTAGCTCACCAACCGGGTATGTTTCAGGCAGGCCGACAATGCGCAAATTGCTTCTTCTGGAGCGGTTCTCCAGATCGTCCACACGGTCCCTCAGGATCAGATTCTCCTTGGCCAGACGTATGACTGTAGTGTGGTCAGAGCTGAAGTCCTCCTCTAACGTCGACATTTTGGTTTCCATAGCCGCAACCTGTTCAACCGTCTCATCAAGTTGGTTCTGTATGGCACTGAGAGCTTTTGCTATTGATGCTTTAATTGTAGCGGAGATGTCAGGTAGCAAACGATTGGCGACTTCATCAGCCAGACGCTTATAATCCATACCCTCCACTGTTTTGAATACATCCGGGGTCCCCGTGGAATCCTCCATCTCCATCTGATGAGTATTCTCAGGTGACCGAGGGACACTTAATTCTGTATGGGCAGTCACAATCTTTTTTTCACACTGTACGCTGGATGTATGAGGATTTTGTGTTTTGGAGCTGCTACGCAGCAGGTATCTTTCCATCAAATAGTGAATGAAGGGACGCAAGTTTTGACACTGATTTAGTGTGGGTTGTCAGACAAATCTTGATTCTGCTCCCCCTTTTGTTTATTCTTACTTTCACCCCTTTCTCCCCCCTGCCAGAGTTATATGAATTCTCACTGTCCTGAAACTTTGCAGGGATGTATGTTTAAACTTCCCTCCTTCAGCTTCTCTCACTTTCTCCAGAGCTTTGCACTGATTCTGTATGCCTAGAGATTCAGCTCCTGCTTATGCACAGGTCTGGACAAGATGGGGGAAGGGCCCAGGGATTCCCGGCGTTTTAACTCTGCTCATTGCAGAACTTGTCAGTAGTGTTGTTTGCAGCTGATATCTTATCAGGACTCCAGGAGATTTATTATTCTGCTGCCGGTTAACTGTTTAGTGCTGGGGGAGTGAGTGCAAGGTAAGCTGTGTCCTGCTCTCTGTGTACAGATCTGATGTTAGTGCAGGGCAGGCTCCGGCGCCATCTTTATCATGCTGCCAGATCTTGAGAGGGAGGGGGAGAGCGAAGTTCACCGCGCTGTTTCAAGTGATTATCTCCACGGCTCCCCATGAACATCCCTGCATTCAGCAACTTCACTCACCGGTGGCATGGAGCGGGGGAGGCTGGTGGGTTGTCCGGTATATATGTCAGAGCTGCAGGGAATGACAGAGCTCAGGCGTCCTGTGTCCTACATGATCAGCGCAGGAGCCGGAAGTCCTCAATTAATGTTTTGACCCTGCATGACTACTATTCTCTGGAACTGCAGCCTTCCACAGGTATTGATCAACTTGGGCCCTGTGTAATTCCAAATGACTGTATAGGGGTTAAAGGGTTTCAGGGTTCTGGGTGTCCAGCTTGGTGAGTGGCTTCCCTCTAGCCTATCCTTTACAGCCCATCTGAGTGTGTCGATCCAGGCAGGCGTTACACCGTGCCCTCTGCAGAAGGCCATGTAGGCCGGGATAGTGTTTTAAAAATTGCTGGACAACCAGGTTCAACACATGAGCCATACAAGGCACGTGTGTCACATTGCCCTGAAGAAGGGTCGCAGACTGGTTTGCATCATTGTCGCACCCGACCTTCCCTGGCTGCTGGTTGAGTGGAGACAACCATTGATGAAACTCGGTCTCACTCTCCAGAGCTAACCGTCCACAATTCCTCAGCAGTGTCTCACATTTCCCCTACATTTCAAAGTAAACATTTGACCGCCTGATGGCCTTGAGCTCTGCTGCCAGCATAGTAAGGAGGTGTGTGGGATTCCTTGGGCGCAATTACAAGGAAGGGTGGACTGACCACACAGGGTTTGGGCCGAGGTGGAGGACCCACACGAGGTTGAGGAGGCAGAAGGAGTGGAGGAACTTGTACATACAGAGGAAGGATTGACACACAAGTCGTGGGGACGGCAAGACTTGTACAGCAAACCCTTCTCCATCTCTCACCATAGTTACCCAGTGCCCAGTCAGCAACATGTAACTCCCCTGTCCATGCTTACTGGTCCAAGTATCGGTGGTGAAATGCACCCTGTCACACACAGAGTTTCTCAAGGAATTGGTGAGGTTGTGTGCGACCTGCTGTGGTAGCGCGGGCACGCCTTTCTTGGAGAAGGAGTGACGACTGGCCATCGGCTCTTGGGGCACTGCAATGGGCATAAGGTCTCGAAAATCCTCGGTCTCAAAAGGGTGTAAAGGCAGCCTTTCTGTTGCCAACAAGTTGCAGATGATGAAACTCAACCTCTTAGGCATGTCATGCCCTTCGAAAATCATGTAAAACACAGCGAGGGGACTCCAACCACAGTCTCCCTCGTTTCCACTAATTGGGCCACACACACCCCACTTGACTGGCATCACTTGATCCCCCTTTTCAAAATGAAACAGATGCTTTGCATGAAGCACTCTCAAAAATACGCGTGCCTTTCACCTCCCCTGGATAACCCAGGGGAAGAAAAGTCCTCTGAGAGCCATGATTTGTTCATTTTGGTTCTTTTAGAAACACAGCGAGGGGACTCCAACCACAGTCTCCCTCGTTGCCACTAATTGGGCCACATACACCCCACTTGACTGGCATCACTTGATCCCCCTTTTCAAAATAAAACAGATGCTTTGCATGAAGCACTCTCAAAAATATGCGTGCCTTTTGCCTCCCCTAGCTGACCCAGGGGAAGAAAAGTTCTCTGAGAGCCACATTGTCAGTGGACAGACGCGTGCGCTTATCTGCCAGCAGACCCCCAGCAGCACTGAAGACAGGTTCCGAGAGAACGCTGGCTGCAGGACACGACAAGATCCCCAAGGCGTACGTGGCAAGCTCAGGCAATTTATCCAGATTGGAAGCCTAAAATGAGCAGGGCTCAAGTTGCACAATAATGGCATCGACGTTTCCTTGCATATACTCATATATCTGTGTGTCCTCCTCTTTTTCCTTGTCCAGCTCTTTTGTTTTCGCATGAGTATATGTCCTTGTCACTTTCCCATGTGTTTGTGTTGTGTTGTGAGTTGTTTGTCACCTTTTGGACACCTTTGAGGGTGTTTTCTAGGTGTTTTTATGTGTTTGTGATTGCCTGCCATTGTTTCCTATGTGGTTCGAGCTCGGTTCGTCGAACGTTCGACAAACCGAACTCGAACGAGACCTCCGTTCGACGAACCGAACTCGAGCCGAACCACGACCGGTTCGCTCATCTCTAGTCCTGATATTTAAAAACCTGTCAGGCAGACAGAGGGACATCAAGACAGTGGCATCAATTACCCCCCCCCCCCATTTCCACATAGTTTGTTTGTACACCAGGTGAGTATGGTCCATGCAACATGCAATATATGGCCTCTGTGTCTTGCATGGGTTAAAAACACCACTCAAGGTCATTTCCATAACACCTGACGGAGTCTCACTGACACCTACTGTAGTGAGTAAACAAGTGAAGGTTATGTGGTCGGAGACCTGTCTGAAAATAGTTTTGACGGTGACGCAAGAGGAGGAAGAAGCAGTAGACATGGTTTATTAGGCGGCTGGTGAGCGGGTAGGCCCCATAGTACGCATTTTATGCAGTAATGTTCCCACAGTAAGGCATGTTGCTTGCGCATGTGCCGGTTCATGCTTGTAGTACTCAATTTATTTTAATTTTTGCTTCTACTGACTTGTTTTTTACAACGTTGGCAGATAACGAAAGTTGGGTCATCCTTTGAGCTCTCTAAGAATGCCCAGGCTAAGCAACCCTTCCTGCGAACTGCATACCCACAACTGCAGTTGTGGCTGAAGATGCAATGCTTCTCATGGTTGCATCACGACCTCCTCGGCATCCTCCTCATCCTTATCTTCTGAGCTACACAGCTGCGTGCCTCTGGGTTCATATCAAGTGGGATCTACAACTTTATCGTCAGGCTCTGTATTGTCCCGCACTTCTCGTCTTCCTGACCTGATATCACATAACAGTACGCCTATGTGTGGTCCTCCTTACTAAGGCTCTCGGCTTGCTGCCGGAAGCTGCCAGAGTTTTGTCTACTCTGGGTCAGTTCTGTGGTCTCAGCTCCTGCTTATTTTGTTGTGCCCTTTTTTTCTGACCATGGCAGTTTTCTGCCAATTCTTTTGCTTATTGATTTTGTACTTTAAAATCACAGAAGGTATCTTAATCAAATTTTATTCGTTTTTGGGACATACAATTTACAACTACTTACAAATTACATCTAAATGAAGTTGACCCCTCTAGCTAAAATTGTTCATATTCTTTCCCTATATTTCTGGTCCTGCCTGTCTTGTGGGGTTCGGCACCCTATTGGGTCATTGATGATTGGTGCCCCCCACTCCGCGGCGGCTCCATCTGGCTATTAACATCGTCTTGCTATCTACTAAGAGTTATTGAGGGATAGAATATAGGCACCTGTGCAAATAATTAGAAATTGGTGATTAAAAGATGTATTCTAAAGATATATCTTTTCACCTGTTAGAGAGAAATTATAGGACATGTTTGATTGGGGGGCACCAATCATCAACGACCCCATAGGGTGCCGACCCCCACAAGACAGGCAGGACCACAAATATAGGGAAAGAATACGAACAATTTTAGCTAGAGGGGTCAACTTCATGTAGATATAATTTGTATGTATTTGTAAAGTGTATGTCCCGAAAACTAATAAAATTTGATTAAGATACCTTCTGTGATTTAACAATAATTAGGATCTAAGAAAAAATATAAAAATTGTGAATTGATTTTGTACTGTACTGTTGGGACGCCCTGGCCAATCAGGTTATCACAGGACATTGTGCAATCTGCCCTTCTGAATGGTGTCCATCTCCTCCTTGGTTACGGGTCCCTGGCCTTTGGTGTTGCTAAGAACAAGCCAATCAAAAATCCTAGAAACACTCTGCACCACACCCACCAGACACACCAATGGGTAGCCTGAAGGGAATAGGGCCGCCCACTTGGGGGGTTGGTTAGGGAGGGTCAGGAGTGTCAGAAGTAGTCAGTTGAGCGATGACTCTCGAGAGGAGAGGTCACAAGTGAGTTGGAGGAGGTTAGGAGCTGGGTTCCTCAGTTACTAGGTGGCAGGCGTTGGTCTGGGCCTGGTAGGAGCTGGAACCCCGGTCGCAGGGGATCGTGTCAAGGGTCACGGAACTGCCAAGAAGGGCAGCCAGCGGCCTTGAGCTGTCTCCGGGCAGGGGCCAGGGCATGACGGGGTACGTGAACCCTAGGCTGTAAAGTAGCTTCAAGAATCCTGGTAATTTACCCGACGAGGGCGAAGACTTCATGATTCGTCCTCCACCCGCTCCAAAATCGGGGTACTAGCGCAACGAGGGTGATAGGACATTTCCAATACACAGTCCAGAAAATTCCAAGCGTGAACCTTGAGAGCAAGCTCACTCCATTAGCCATACGGGTGAGCGGGTCCTGACTAGTTCTATACTACAGGGGCCAATCAGTAAAGAACGTGCCAAGGAAAAGGTCACAGGCTAACAAGCAACACCATCGGGCACGGGATCCCAGCGTGCTCCCTCCCTGCTACAGCAGTGCTAAGAATTCCGGTTTACAAGTTGTCGGTGTCAGCGTTATTGGACTGAGTGAGTACGTAGTGACCCTTTCCTCCCCAACGGTGCTCCCCTCTCACCATCACTGAGCCCTGGGGCATCCCCCCTACCCACAGAGGGGTTAAACACTCCATTCCATCGCCACCGGGCGCTCCCAACAGCAGCGGTGGTACTCCACCTTACCACACACCGTGGGTGGCGTTACGAACTCTAACCACAAAATCCGCTGTAAATACCCCTTTTATTTTGAGTGTCCACGCGACCCCTCACGGGTCCGGAGACCCCTCGAGCCACCGCGGATCTGGATCCGAGCGTCTGCTGTACACTGTCCTCCTGGTTCTGTCCCAGCTACCCAACTGCTCCTGCCAGCCTGCCCCACTGGACAGCAGCCTGTAGCCATTTTTAGAGCTGTTTGGTGACCACATAACACACTGTCAAGCATCTTTATGATGTCCGTCTGGTATTGTCAGTGCTTTCCATACATTCAAACCTTCGACAAACATTGTAGTAAAGCAAGGTGCACTTTCTTTTTCCTATTGCTGTATGTATTATTGCCTATTAGAGTAACTTCCCACCTTCTTCCCGGTAGATTTATACCTTACTGGAAAAGGATAATGAGATTTTTTTTTAACTTGAAACTATTTTGATATTGCATGTTCCATGTTTTCTTCATCAGGGGCTTTCATTATAAACCTGTTCCGAATGTTCTGCTGGTGAATGATGGTATTTATTGTAAGCCTCTTCTTCCTTGTATCACTTTCTTGTAAATTATCAGTTAAGAAAAATGGAATTCGAAACATATTTGGAATTCTTTCAGATGCACCTAGAATTTCTGCAGGAAATGTTAGAAGTAACAGCAAAGGGAGAGGATACAAATGGCGCGTAATTAGTAAGTTACCTAATATATACAGCTATGATGAAATGATCCTTAAAACGAAAAGTCATTTTCAGTATTGATCAGTAGATTAAAAAACATATTTGTCATTACTTTTTCACACCCTGGCGTCTGTTGTTAGGTGCAAAACTAACATTTTTAGAATAATTACACTGGTCAACACAAAAAATCCTCAGCAGCGGTGATATGTCTGATTGATGGAGTCAGTGTGCTGATTACGAAAATATGTTTAGTTTTGCTCTATCACATAAAGTATTTTTGCTATTACATTATTTCTGCATTGTCAATGTATGGGTTTTTTCCTGTGTTAGGGGCACTTTTCACACTACGACATTGCAAGCCGATTGTAGCGATGCCGAGCGTGATAGTCCCCGCCCCCGTCGCAGCTGCGATATCTTGTGATTGCTGCCATAGCGAACATTATCGCTACGGCAGCTTCACACGCACTTACCTGCCCTGCGACGTCACTCTGGCCGGCGACCCGCCTCCTTCCTAAGGGTGCGGGTCGTGCGGCGTTACAGCGACGTCACACGGCAGGCGGCCAATAGAAGTGGAGGAGCGGAGATGAGCGAGACGTAAACATCCCGCCCACCTCCGTCCTTCCACATAGCCGGTGTGAGCCGCTGGACACAGGTACGCTGATGTTCCTTGCTTCTCACACAGCGATGTGTGCTGCCGCAGGGGAACGAGGAACAACATCGTACCTGTCGCTGCAGCAAAATTATGAAAATGTCAGACACTACACCAATAATACGATTCCGACGCTTTTGCGCTCATTAATCGTATCAAAAAGGATTTACACACTCCGATATCGACAGTGACACCGGATGTGCATCACTTTCGATTTGACCCCACCGACATCGCAGCTGCGATGTCGTAGTGTGCAAAGTACCCCTAATTCCCAGTTCTTTGCTTGTCTTACTTAATTGTGAATTTTCTTACAGGGACAGTAAAGGTTTTAGTGAGTTTTATGGGAAGGAGTATTGACAGTGCAGTCAACCAATGACTGCTTCTCGGAAAGTCACATGTTATGGGGAGGAGCTAACTGTATATATTTGTCTACCAGATTACCGCCAGTAAAATCAGTTCTAAATACAAGCTGTCTCTGTCGTCTCTGGGGAAATATCTACATATAGTCGGTCGGCTCATCGCATTTTTTGTTAGTTTGTCACCACCATTGAACTAAACTTACCCTACTGTTTGATCTGGTTAATAGAAGAAAAATGCCCCGACAGTATATCAATCATCCGGACAGATTCTGCTATGTGTGTGGTTCTTTTAAACCAGAAGGCCAAGTACGTTCAATCACTCATGATATTAAGAAGATGGACCAGATGTACTTTAAGTGTCCACTTGGTGATCAAGGCAATAGCCGGGCCCCTCATGTGATATGCTGTAGTTGTTGAAATGGTCTTCGTGACTGGTTGAATATGAGGAAAGTGGCTATGCCATTTGCTGTTCCCATGAATTGGAAAGAACCCATAAATCCTAGTGATGATGGCTACTGTTGTTTTGTCAAATTAAAGGGCTTTTCTACAAAGAACAAAATAGGATTTATTACCCTGAACTTCAATCTGTGATGAGGCCAGTTCTACATCATGGGAACGTGACAGGTCCTGCACCACTGTTGTCTGGATTGGAGAAAAATGAAGTAGAATATGAAGCTGAAGCTACTGGCGAAAACATGGAGACCTCAAGTCAAGATGAGTATGTATCTGATGGAGCAGCCAGAACGCTTTACTCAACATGAATTAAATGATCTCATCAGAGACCTTTCATTGTCAAAAGATAAAGTTGAACGTCTTGTATCTGGATTGAAACAGAAGAATCTTCTTTATGATGATGTCAAAGTGTGTTATTACCGAAACAGAAGTAACACAACACAATTTTTCACAGTTGATGGAGCAATGGTGTACTGTAACAATGTGAATTGCCTCTTTGAATAAATCAATCAAGAGTATTTTGTTGCAGATTGGAGATTGTTTATTGACTCATCCCAGAGAAGTTTGAAAGCAGTTTTGCTTCACCATGGAAATATGAATCCATCAATCCCTATTGCTCACTCATGTCATCTAAAGGAAAGTTATTGAAATCTGTCAGTTGTTGTGGATGCTATACAATATAAGCATCATCAATGGAATATCTGTGGAGATGTGAAAGTGATTGGTCTGCTAATGGGAATGCAAGGAGGTTCCACAAAATATTGTTGCTTCTTATGTTTATGGGACAGTAGAAATACAGGATAACATTGTGTTCATCGTTTTTGGGGACAGAGAAACATCTATGCTCCAGCTACAGACAATGTTCAGCAGAATTCTTTAGCTGCTCCAACAAAAACCTTTCTTCCTCCAGTACATATAAAGATAGAATTGATTAAAAACTTTGTGAAAGCCAAAGACAAAGGATCCAGTACATATCACAGAAAGTCTCCAGCATTTCACCAGCAAAACTGAAGGAAGAGGTGTTTGTTGGTCCTCAGATCAGAGAGTATGAGAGATGATGTGTGTGAAGGAATCTAAATGATAAGGAATTGAGATCTTGGAAAAGCTTCAAGTGGATCTGTAAAAATGTGTTAGGAAAAAATACATCTCCAGAATATGTTGAAGGTGTGGAGGAACTGCTGAATACAGACCAGAGTCTTGGACGTCGCATGTCTCTGAAAATGCACTTTTTACATTCACATTTAGATTTCTTCCCCCAAATGCTGGGGATGTAAGGGATGAACAAGGTGAGCGGTGTCACCAGGACATTAAAGTAATGGAACAATGACTGTGATGGCAGATTACTGCTGGATATTATACAGTGTGTCCACCCATATCCTGTCCACCACCATTAACTTTAGAACGGCGGCAGCTATAGGCATAGAAGTGGTGTCTAGGTATAGTAAAGTAGCCATGCGCTACGCAATGAAACCTCCTATAGCGCCACCTGGTGGAAAACTACGAAGTTAGAATTTTTATTTCGAAAACGGAACGAGATAGAGAAAAAAAGTGAATTACAAAGTTTTGGGCATCATCAATTCAATACGAATCCACACCTTGCACAGAAATGCTATGATTAGAACGTGTAAAACTCACAAGGCTGCGGACGTGAAGCGATACCTCATGGAGACCTTCCTACAAGTCATTGGGTATGGTGGCTGTGTGGAGTGACCTCCACGCTCACCTGACCTGACCCCATTGGACTTCTTTCTGTGAGGTGACATCAAACAGCACGTGTATGCGACCCCTCCCCCAACATTGCAGGACCTACCACCACGTATCACAGATGCTTGTGCAAACGTGTCACCTACCATATTGCACAACGTGCAGCAAGATACAGTATGCTGTGCAGAGGCCAGATGTGCATTGCAGCAAGATACAGTATGCTGTGCAGAGGCCAGATGTGCATTGCAGCAAGATACAGTATGCTGTGCAGAGGCCAGATGTGCATTGCAGCTGACGGGGGACACTTTTAGCATCAAAGTTAAATGAGCGCCATATGCGTGACCAGCATTCAATGTTTTGGGGGGGTCATGGGTTTCATATCATAGCATTTCTGTATGCAAGGTGTCGATTCGTATTGAATTGATGAGGCCCTACAACTTTGTAATTCACTTTTTTTCTCTATCTCGTTCCGTTTTCGAGATAAAAATGCTAACTCCGTTGTTTTCCACCAGGTGGTGCTATAGGTGGTTTCATTGCGTAGTGCATGGTTCCTTTACTATACCTAGACACCACTTCTATGCCTATAGCTGCCGCCGTTCTCCCATTAATGGCGGTGGACAGGATATGGGTGCACACACTGTATAGGGACAATCCTGAAAAATCGTATCAGCCACCGTCTAATGTCAGCACTTTTCATTTCTGCTCATATTTTGGTTTCTATTTTGCAGGTGAAATTATTTTGGTTCAATATAAACCGTTTTGTGGTGTATTGTATTGTGATCTGTAGATCACTGTTTTCTTAATGTCGCCAGTATATTTCCTATATAATAATGATGCTGCTCCATGGACACTATACGTGCTACAGAAAAACTATATACAGGACAAAAAGAGGATTCAGAAAAGTACAAAGTCACCGGCGGTGATTACAACGAATATTTTTTGTAGACCTGTGTTATCATTTGAACAAAAATGGTTTATTTTATAGAGACTTTTATGTGTTACTAATCAGTGGTGATCAAAACTGATTGGTGCAGACACCACTGCGAGGAGAAGAGACCCCACGTGAGCAGTGGTGCGCGTGGTCAATGACAAGTCTACATTGCTTGTCTGAAGTTCGACTTCACCAGTTTGTGACGATTTTGTCAGAGAATTCATTTTGCAGCGCAATTATTGGATGTAAATGTAATGTTTCTCTGGTCTCTCCAGTGCATAATAAACATAAAAAGTAAAAGAAAAAATAAACCGATACCCCACAGCCCACCAGGCCACCCTGGAGATCAGGGCCTCTTCTGTCAGCTAACATATGTCTCATTTATCTGTTCTGCCCTATCCTCTAAAACTTCTGGCCACGAACAGTCCTCGGGTTTCATTGCATGTTGTAAGGTTATGAGGTCTAAGAGGAAACATTTCTCCTTGTGTAGAGTAACATGCCAGTGTAAGGAGGCTTATATGCCAAGAAATACTTATCTGGGAAATTAATTATTGCCTCTTCAGAGAGGAATAAGACTTGACCTCTAACTCCACCTATTGGAAGAAATCCTACAAGTCAATATCGACCCATTAACAAGCTATCACTTTAGGTATGGGGAAGTACCAAGCGAGCAATGAAAGGGAAGGGAAGGGAGAGATGGTGACCCTTGACCAAATCTACTGCTAGTCCCTGGGGTTCCTCACCAACCTAGATAGGTTTCACACCTATGCGCCGAGCCAGATACCTGACCCTAGGTATCGCTAGTGCTGGCCTCTAAATAGGGAATGGGGGGGATGAGCTCTTCATCAACCCCACTATACACTAAAGTAAGACACAAGGTGGAACATGCATGAAATACTTATCGACAGATGACTTAGGCAGAATTTCAGCAAAGCTTCAGCAATGATACCACAGAGGAGTACAAGCCACCTGCTTGCAACCAGAGCTTGAATGAACTAAATAATATCACCAGCACCAGTCCAGGGAAGATGGGAGTATTTACAGTAATCAGAAGGGAAATACCAATAATCAGCAGCTGGATAGATGTTTAGCTCCCCTGGGTCCTAAAGGGGAATAGATGAAAATCCAGTAGGAAAGCTACCCAGCACAATGAATACTAACAGCAGGAACAACGGAAAGTCAGGGAGCATTTTGTGCAGCCAAATGTTGTGACCTTCTACTGCCAGAAACCACATGGTTGTCTGTCACCCGTAACACACCTGTGACACAAGCCTTGTCATATGACTTAGGATAAAAACAAACCATAATATCAATTTGAAACTTTAGAGAATTTTTGCAACAAATTTAGATTCTGCTTTGGTTTTTATCCTTAGTTATATGACAAGGCTTGTGTCACGGGTGTGTTCCGGGTGACAGACAATCATGTGGTTACTGGCAGTTGAAGTTCACAACATTCGTGACAAGACTCAATGATGGGTTGATATTGACTTTTATGATTGTTACTTCCAATACATGGCACTAAAATCAAACCCTCTCCCTCTCCAAAGAGGCAATTTGCATATACAGCTCCGGCATAAATTAAGAGACCACTTAAAATTGTCAGTTTTTCTGATTTTTCTCTTCATATTTGTGAGTAAAATGTAAATTGTTCTTTATTCTATAAACTACTGACGACGTCTCCGAATTTCCAGCAAAAAATTCTGTATTTTCTGAAAATGAGAAATGGTGATAATAACAGAACAATGCACGGCTTTCACCTCAAATAATGCAAAGAAAACAAGGTCATCATCATTCAGACACAACAATATAATAATGTCACCTCAGGAAGATTCAGAAATCAATATTTTGTGGAATAATCATGATTATTAATCCCAGCTTTCCTGCGTCTTGGCCGCTTTCCACCAGTCTTCACACTGCTTTTGGTTGACCTTATGCCATTCCTGGTGCAAATGTGTAAGCAGCTGTTCTTTGTTTGATGGCTTGTGACTATCCATCTTCCTCTTGATTACATTCCAGATGATTTCAATGGGGTTCAGGTCTGGAGATTGGACTGGCCATGACAGGGTTTTGATGTGGTGGTCCTTCATCCACACATTGATTGACCTAGCTGTGTGGCATGGCACATTGTCCTGTTGGAAAAAACAGTCCTCAGAGTTGGGGAACATTGCCTGAGCAGAAGGAAGCCACTGTTTTTCCAGGATAACCTTGAATGCGGCTTGAGTCATACGTCCTTCGCAAAGATTAACCTGCCCAATTCCAGCCTTGCTGAATAATCCCCAGATCATTAACGATCCGCCACCAAATTTCACAATAAGTGCAAAACACTGTGGCTTGTACGCCTCTCCACATCTCCATCTAACCATTAGAAGACCAGGTTTTTGGCAAAGCTGAAAATTAAATAAAGAAATTTCAACAAATATCTTTGCAAAGGACTCAAGTTGCAGAATCTGCTCATCCCGTTGCCCTGGTGCGGTGGCAAGCAGGGTAATATATGGGGTTGATACCAGCTGTGTAATCTCACCTGTCAGTAATAAAAAAAACTAAAAAAAGGCAATAAAAAAATGTAATGGAAAAATCACTCCCCAAAACATTCCCTCTTGAACCAATTTATTGAAAAGAAAAACAAATCTGGGTCTGATGTAATCCAATTAGGGGGTCCCACGACGATCCATACTCACTGTACCAGTTAATGAAGAACAGAATGCTCCCCATTGGCTGGGAGAGCAATGCAGTGACCTGAGCTAACATCGTTAGGTCAAGTCAGATCACTGCAGGGCATAACGAGCGCTGACGTCATGAACTCATGATGTCACCGCTAGTTACAGTCTTGGTCCGTCCGCGAGACTTGATGTGAGAATGCGGCGTCATGGAAGTCAGTGACGAGCGCCGATGTCGAGCGCTGGGGTCACAAGTTCAGCGGAGATCATTACATCCGGTAATGATCTAATCAAACCTCTTGATGTCGGCGCTCGTCATCCCACAGCTGCTTGTATATGGCTGTATGAGTCACTGCGGGGCTCGCTAGAGAAGTGTGATATACACTGCAGGCACACCGATAGACTGAAGCCACGTGGAACTTTTTCCGTGTGGCTTAGGGGATTCCAGAAAACCCCTGTAAATCAGAAATGCATGGAGGCATCTTCTCCAGGGTCTCCCCGTTCAGTTTCATCACTTTTCTATCTATTGCAGCCTTTTCCTCAGGCCCCCAGTCCTCTTTCTTGGGTCCAGCAAAAAATTACTCGCATTTCTCATTGACTTGCATTGTACTCGCTATTCAGAAAAACTACACGAATATTACAAAATAGTCGTTACGGGTATAGCGATTACGAATATTATGGTACTCGCTCATCTCTAATAAAGGGTCCAAACCAGCGAGTAATGAAGATGGGTGGTTTATTGCTACGCTTTTCAAAGGGTATCCTCATTTCTTTCCCAATTATTTCTCTGCGCCCTTTTAATTCGTCCTAAATTACCCCCTTATTAATCTGTATATTTTCTTACTAATATAGCTAGAAAACAGAAGCGCTGATAAGGTTTTACCAGATAAACAACGAGGTAGTGTATAATATAATACACTCACCAATTGTGGTTGTGAAGGGTCACAACCGCCATAGATAGAGATAATGGCGGCTGCCGTGGCCCCACGTGGAGATGTCTTCAAAGTAGGAGGAGAAAAAGGGGTTAATCCGCCAGAATGAGATATAGAAATGTTGATAAATTAATAACTCTTTTATTCCATAGGTCTACGCGTTTCGAGGTGTAAAAACCTCTTCCTCAGGACCAAAATATCATATCAATAATGCATGAGCAGAGACAGATGACACACTCATATACATATGGTAAATAACAAAGACCACCTACTGGCAATTTGAAAAAAAATCGGCGGGTAAAGAAAAAAACACACATCTGTTTACATTATCAAAACTTTAAAAAAAATATATATATGTTTATGTGTATATGTATACACCTACCGGTATTCAAGGAACATATAAAAAAGAACATATAAAATGACAATGTATAAGAAGATAAAAGACGTCATATGTTAAAAACAGGTACGGATTAGACCAGGAATAAAAAAAATTTTTGTTGTTAAAAAAAGTGTTTGAATTTTTATTTAATTTTATAAAAATAGTAGATAATTAAAAACAATGGATACACTTTGTTATAGTAAAAAAGGGATATTTCATAATATAAAGATAGGTAAAAATAGGTAAAATAACGTTATTTTACCTATCTTTATACTATGAAATATCCATTTTTACTATAACCAAGTGTATCCATTGTTTTTAATGATCTACTATTTTTATAAAATTAAATAAAAATTCAAACACTTTTTTAACAACAAATATTTTTTTATTCCTGGTCTAATCAGTACCTGTTTTTAACATATGACGTCTTTTATCTTCTTATACATTGTCATTTTATATGTTCTTTTTTATATGTTCCTTGAATACCGGTAGGTGTATACATATACACATAAACATATATATCTATATTTTTTCAAAGTTTTGATAATATATTTAACACCATAATGAGAATGAAAGGAGTTTTTTTCACACCAGATTTTTTATTTATTTAGGCATACATCGAAATTTATTGACAAAAATAAAAATAACTCTGGTGGCGTCAGTCATTGATGTGATGATGCCTCTTCATAGACATATTCACCACCTTGGGGTTCTAGCCACCTCAAGGACACGTACAGATATATTTTTCTTTTTTTTTGTTTCGTTTCCTCTTTTAATTTTTCATTTCTTTTTTCCTCAATTTTGATGCATTCGGATGTATTTATCACTGTACGACAGACTGACAAAGTTTTGTAACGTTTCTGGGAAGTGCTTTCTCATGTAAACAGATGTGTGTTTTTTTCTTTACCCGCCGATTTTTATCACATTGCCAGTAGGCGGTCTTTGTTATTTACCATATGTATATGAGTGTGTCATCTGTCTCTGCTCATGCATTGTTGATATTTTGGTCCCGAGGAAGATGTTTTACACCTCGAAACGCGTAGACCTATGGAATAAAAGAGTTATTAATTTATCAACATTTCTACATCTCATTCTGGCGGATTGCGCGGGATTAACCCAGTTTTCTCCTCCTACTTTGAAGATATATTTTCTTACTAACAGTGGGTATTGTACCAACCCAGGTAGCCCTCTGATGTACCGGTGGTGGCTCCGAGTGGCAATGTGGCTGTACCGGGCGTGAGCGACAGGCTTTTGTGATGGGTATTAAAAATAATATTAAAAAGGGGAAGAGAAAAATAATAAAATAAATAAATAAATAGTTTGTGCCGCCAGTTGGGATGTTCAGCTTTGGTATGACCAGGCACTGCTGAAAGTCCCCAGGAATTAGGTGGTGATGCACAGTGCCAGAGGGTTGTCTTCTCGTCCCCCGAACTAGGGCTGGTTCCAGGGGATGTTGAGGTAGGGAAGGAGCTTTGCAGAACAGTCCGGAATATTCCTTACATCCTTCACAATGATGGCGGTCTGACCTGCACCGATAAGAGTTTGGCTTCTCTGCTGTGTGTTGATATTGTATTCCTCCTGCTGCTAGTTCCCTACCTGGGAATAGGTGACTTGAAATCCTGGGATTTTCAAGACATGAAAACTCTGGATCTTTAATCCCTTCCAGCGAGCAGGCGACTTGACTCCTGAGGGAAAACTCACTGTTCTTCTAGAAGTTTTCTGACTCAATCACATCACTGAGCTCCTGGGCAATTTCACTGCTTCTTATGAAACGGTTAATAGCAGTCTAGCAGTTTGCCACTGACCTTGATAGTAGTGGTGGCCTAGGGACTGATACATGCCAATGTGTAGATGGCCCCTCCAGAGGTTTCAGCAGTCACCTCAGGACAGGAGCGTCTCCATGTTACACTCCTTACTTCACCTCACACCGACTCCAACTGTCACTGTCTGTATTTACCTCACACCTCAGCTCATCCCCTTTCACCTTCTAGGGTGCACACACAAGCTCCCCCCTTTCACCTTCTAGGGCGCACACACAAGCTCCCCCTTTCACCTTCTAGGGCGCACACACAAGCTCCCCCCTTTCACCTTCTAGGGCGCACACACAAGCTCATCCCCTTTCACCTTCTAGGGTGCACACACAAGCTCCCCCTTTCACCTTCTAAGGCGCACACACAAGCTCATCCCCTTTCACCTTCTAGGGCGCACACACAAGCTCATCCCCTTTCACCTTCTAGGGTGCACACACAAGCTCCCCCCTTTCTCCTTCTAGGGCGCACACACAAGCTCCCCCCTTTCTCCTTCTAGGGCGCACACACAAGCTCATCCCCTTTCACCTTCTAGGGTGCACACACAAGCTCCCCCCTTTCTCCTTCTAGGGCGCACACACAAGCTCATCCCCTTTCACCTTCTAGGGTGCACACACAAGCTCCCCCCTTTCTCCTTCTAGGGCACACACACAAGCTCATCCCCTTTCACCTTCTAGGGCGCACACACAAGCTCCCCCTTTCACCTTCTAGGGCGCACACACAAGCTCCCCCCTTTCTCCTTCTAGGGTGCACACACAAGCTCATCCCCTTTCACCTTCTAGGGTGCACACACAAGCTCCCTTCTTTCACCTTCTAGGGCGCACACACAAGCTCATCCCCTTTCACCTTCTCGGGCGCACACACAAGCTCATCCCCTTTCACCTTCTCGGGCGCACACACAAGCTCCCCCTATCACCTTCTAGGGCGCACACACAAGCTCCCCCTTTCACCTTCTAGGGCGCACACACAAGCTCATCCCCTTTCACCTTCTAGGGCGCACACACAAGCTCACCCCCTTTCACCTTCTAGGGCGCACACACAAGCTCATCCCCTTTCACCTTCTAGGGCGCACACACAAGCTCCCCCCTTTCTCCTTCTAGGGCACACACACAAGCTCCCCCTTTCACCTTCTAGGGCGCACACACAAGCTCCCCCCTTTCTCCTTCTAGGGTGCACACACAAGCTCATCCCCTTTCACCTTCTAGGGTGCACACACAAGCTCCCTTCTTTCACCTTCTAGGGCGCACACACAAGCTCATCCCCTTTCACCTTCTCGGGCGCACACACAAGCTCATCCCCTTTCACCTTCTAGGGCGCACACACAAGCTCATCCCCTTTCACCTTCTAGGGCGCACACACAAACTCATCCCCTTTCACCTTCTAGGGCACACACAAGCTCATCCCCTTTCACCTTCTAGGGCGCACACACAAGCTCATCCCCTTTCACCTTCTAGGGCGCACACACAAGCTCACCCCCTTTCACCTTCTAGGGTGCACACACAAGCTCATCCCCTTTCACCTTCTAGGGCGCACACACAAGCTCATCCCCTTTCACCTTCTAGGGTGCACACACAAGCTCATCCCCTTTCACCTTCTAGGGCGCACACACAAGCTCATCCCCTTTCACCTTCTAGGGCACACACACAAGCTCATCCCCTTTCACCTTCTAGGGCACACACAAGCTCATCCCCTTTCACCTTCTAGGGCGCACACACAAGCTCACCCCCTTTCACCTTCTAGGGCGCACACACAAGCTCATCCCCTTTCACCTTCTAGGGTGCACACACAAGCTCATCCCCTTTCACCTTCTAGGGCGCACACACAAGCTTTGTTAACAGCCCCAGTAAGGGAGTGTAGACAAGTGTGTGTATGTGGTGAACAACAAAGAAAACCGAATCTCATTAAAGCTGGCAATACAGGTTATATAGATTGAAATACACATGCAGCCATTCTTTGTGGTGACTAGGCACAGGGAGCCACAGTATCACTGCCCTCTTTTTATGCCCTTACTGTTATATATCTATCATCCCTTCATGTCATTGGTCTTCCTTTTAATCTAACAATTCTAATTGATTGATAAAAGTTATAATTTAAGCTTTTCTAATGTAAATAACTCTCAGAACCCTTTGTGCTATCTAAACAATATATACATTTTTGCTTGAGTTTACATAAGCAAGTGATCAAGAATCACATTTTAATGCAATCTACATTAGGAATTTTGTATCTTATATTAAAATAATTTTTTCTAACCAACTCACGAAAATGACAACATCACGTGTTCTGGAAACAGCAATTATCATGTTTATTTGAACAAACCGAATCCAGAAAGATATAGGTGATTAGAAAGGGGCATATGGGCGCTGTGACCGTGATAAATCAGGGATAGTACCTTAGTTGCATGTGTGGAATATAGAGCAGATGGATCCTACCGACTCTGCTGTATCTCTGTAAGGCTAAAGTAAATGCGTGATAAGGAGAGTGTATGGGCACTAAGCAGATGGGTAGTGAGGGCAAGATATTGAGCATGAAGCAGACAGATGGCTGCTATAAGAATCAATAAGAGCAATGGAAAACAGATTTTTATCAGCTATTAACATTAATATGGTATTAAATTAAGGAAAAGCATAGACTTAATTAGTTTATAAATTGGGTGTCGTCATTTACTCAGCCTGGTTACATTGAGCTACACTGTTGTAAGTAATCATTCTATTTTCCAAAAAAGACATAAAACTGATCTGATTCTGGTTCAGGGTTCCTTCAGAGAATGTATGTGTAATGATCGTCGCTTTAAATGTTAGGGCAGTGAGCAGAAGTGGACAACAGGGGGGACCCGGGCCTAAACTGTAGTGGGTGGCCTTGACCAAGCACCCACCACGAGGCAGACGCCAGGTGCAACTCCCAGGGCAGTGACTAGGACTGTAGCAGCTGTCCCCCAGGGCAGGGGTGGCAGAGGCAGATAGCATGGCTAGGACCGGCATGTGGAGTCAATATTATAGACAGTGACCACCGGGATGGCTAAGGCAGATAGCAAGGTCAGTACGGATATGACACGCCCACAAGGTCGGGGGCTAGTCGTTACCGGGTCACTGTTGTTCTCCTGGGTTGCCGCGGTAGCCTTACCTGGTTTCGTAACCCCGGTGGTGTCAATAATGATGGGGATGGGGAGATGATGGGAGTTGTTGTTCGGGACACCACCTGTGGTGTGCGGCCAGTATCAGCCGCCGCTGCGGGACTTTTCTGCTGGGGCAGATGACAACGCAGCTCTGATAGTTCAGCTCTCCACAGGCAGAGCTATGCCTCAGGGAGGACGATGGTGCTAGTAGTCGCCTATGGCGCTGGGGTGCGATGCTGGGAGCGCTGGTGTCGCGGGCGGAGGAGGGGACGCTGCGCTCACCCACTGCTCGGGTCCGGCTGCTGCTGCTGCTGCTCAGTGGTGGCTCGAGCGGTGGGCCGGATCCCGGGGACTCAAGCGGCGCTCCTCGCCCGTGAGTGAACGGGGGTGGTTTGGGTTTAGGGATATTGTCCGTGACGCCACCCACGGTTGTGGTGAGATTGGTGACACCACCGCTGCTCTGGACGGGGATCCCGGGAGCGATGACAGGGAGCAGCTTGGATGTTGGTTCTCCCCTCCGTGGGTAGGGGGTTGGTTGTCCCGGGGACCGGTGAGGGGTAGGGGTGTATGGCAGGCGAGTTACGGGGCCTGGTGAGGTGCAGGGTCGCGGGGGCAGCGCTGTGCCGCACGGCACGGTGGTACTCACTCAGCCAATGATGATTGCAAAGTCTCCGGTAAAACAAACGGCTGGATGGACGGGTCCCACAGACGGCTGCGGTGTTTCTCCTCCCGGCAGGTTGATGGTGACTGCCTTTCCCTGCACCTGTGTAGTGTGTACGGTTCCAATGGGTTCCCACCAGTAACCCGCTCTCCAGCTTGGATGGGTGCTGAAGGAGCCCCTTTTGCCCGCAGGCTCTGGCCCTGGGAACTGTAGCCTTGGCGGTGACTGTGTTTCCCTTCACGGTTTGAGCTGTTGCCTTCAATCGGGACTTGGCTGCTGGGAAACCCCGGAGGTTCCCTTCGCTAACGGATTTGACAATTTCACGGCGACTCCTAGCCTTGTCGGGGTCCGTAAGCCCTGCCGGATGGTGCTGGCTTCTCTTTGCTCACCGGTCCAGTACCGCCGGGCCACCGCCTGTCCACGGTCCTTACGGTTTGCTCCAATAGGCCTCTCCTGCAGACAGTCACCACCATCTGCCAACCTTGCTGTACCGTCCGGGCCACACACCCGGACGCTGTCAGTCTGCTCCTTTACCACTTCACTCCAAAACTGATCAGAACTCACTGCACTGTTTTCCCGCCTCAAGGACTGTGAACTCCTCGGTGGGCGGGACCAACCGCCTGGCCCACCCCTTGGTGTGGACATCAGCCCCTGGAGGAAGGCAACAAGGGTTTTGTGTTTGACTTCGGTGTGCCTGACCGGGGTGTGGGGTGTGTTGGTGTAGTACCTGTGACGTCCTGGCTTGTCACACTGGCAGTAATGGGACAACACAGATGGTGCAGTTCAAGTTCTTTTTCTCACTGGTCATTCACTGCCGTTGGAGTGCCGGGCTGCGCTGTGATGGGCTTCAGCTGATCCCGGATACCTCGGAGGTCGAGGCCAAAGTTTCCTTCTGTGCGTCGTCTTTCGATGGTTTCCCTCCACCCCAGTCCCTGGGCCATAGAATGGGTTACAGATGCCTTCTGCACTCCCAGCAAACCCTGGGATCCCACTTCTTTCTGAAGAACCTGGGTCGAGCCTCCTGCTCCAGACCACAGGCCACGAACTGTCCATGTCTTTGCTCATCCTTGAGTCACTCCCGATCTGCGTCCTGACACTTGCTGTGCCCAGAGTTGACTAACTGTTGTGTGAATGATGGCTCCTCACTCCCCTGTTGGTGCCCCGCCTCCCGGATTCCTGAACAAGTGGACAAGAGATCCCATACCTCGTGATGGCCACCACAGCACCAACCCTAGCCCAGTCTCAGTGGAAGAGCTCCCTTGTTTATGTGTTGGTTGAATGTGTTTGTGGTTGTTACAGGCAACAACCGCCTCCATCTCCTGAGATGAATACTGCACCTCGGCTGAGGTGCAGTACCCTGTGGTGCCTGAAGCCGGAGGGGCGCGGTGCATCGGGGATACCAACAGGACCTAGAAACAGGAAAAGGAAAATGTACACTGGCACGTACACAGACAGTGGACAAGGGGACCTTCCAACTAGCTAGCTAGGGAACAGACCACATACTAACTAACCACAAGGAAAGGGTCACTGCGTACTCACTCAGTCCAATAACGCTGACACCGACAACTTGTAAACCAGAATTCGTAGCACCGCTGCAGCAGGGAGGGAGCACGCCGGGATCCCGTGCCCAATGGTGTTGTTGCCTGTTAACCTGTGACCTTGACCTTGGCACCTTGTCTTCTAGTTGGTCCTTCTCAGCTTGAAACTGAACGGGCCCCACTCACCCATAGGGCTAATGGAGTGAGCTTGCTCTCAAGGTTCACGCTTGGGATTTTCTGGACTATATTTTGGGAGAATCCTATCCCCCTCGTTGCACTAGTACCCTAATTTTGGAGCGGGTGGAGGACGAATCGTGAAGTCTTCGCCCTCATCGGGTAAATTACCAGGATGCATGAAGCTACTTCCCGGCCTAGGGTCCAGGTACCCCGTCATGCCCTTACCCCTTAGCCGCCGGCTGCCCTGCTCGACAGTTCCGTGCCCCTTGACGCGATCCCCTGCGACCGGGGTTCCAGCTCCTTCCAGGCCCAGACCAACGTCTGCCACCTAGTAACTGAGGAGCCCAGCTCCCTGACCTCTCCACTCGAGAGTCACCACTCAACGATTCACTACTCCAACTGTCTCCTAACACTCTTGACCTCCCCCACCAACCCCCCCAAATGTCCAGCCCTATTCCCTTCAGGCTGTCCACAGGTGTGTCTGGTGGGTGGGGTGCAGAGATTTTTTAGGATTTTGATTAGCTTGTTCTTAGCAACACCAACGGTCAGGGACCCGTAACCAAGGAGGATTGGATATCATGCATAAGGGCAGATTGCACAATACACTTCGACGACCTAATAGGCCAAGGCGTCACATATGCACCTTCAAAAGGTATGCAGGGCAAAATATATAAAACAATTGAAATATAATTTAAAGCAGGTAAAAAAAATAAAAATGCTACAGTCAATCCAAATCACTGTTAACAGCCCTGATCTTGTAAAACAAAAGTATACGTTGTGTAAAATTGAAATGATTGTTCCAGAATGGTGAATGTGACACCCCTGCGGTAACCAGGTGTCACAAAAATAAGGTAACAACAAGGTAACAGCTCGGGTTCTACATGATTTTGCCAGTCATCACACACACACTAGCACACCAGGGCATTTACACTCACAACCAGGGTGGGAGACCCCCCTTAGAGCCAGATGACAGGTCTGGGCACTGTTAGATAACAGGCAGCCAACAACTGGGGAGGAAGGGACCAGACCTGGGGGAGGAGAGAGTGATCTGAGAAGTGTGGGTAGACAGCGGGAGGAGTTAGCTAGTTAAGAGGAGAGGAGTGAGAAGAGAGAGGAAGGAGTAAAAGGACAGGTGTCAAGACAGACTACAGACTCTTGAGACACAAGGAAAGTAGCAAAGAATCCGCAAAGACCTGAGTAGTAAGAACAGCCACTCAGAGGAGAAAAGTAGCTGGAGAGTGAGAGAGCAAGCTTCAAGGACAGAGGGATCCTGTGGGGTGGACATCCAGGGCTCATAGTACTTTGCACGCACGGGGTGCAGATCCCAGAACAGACTAGGACTTCAAGCCATCTGTTAACTCTGCCAGGCGGGTGGGTTTTCAGGACTCATCTGCCACCGCTAACATCCGAGACATCAGCAGCAAAGAGGGGACCTGGAGAAATTCCCTTAAATAGTCCAAGCTGCCTGCGGCAGGATCCAGACATTAGGAGGACCTCCAAGTGCTCCACGCAATGGAGGACTGACAAATACACCAGAGTGCATCGGAGGTAGAGTGGCACCACGTTGGCTGGCACAGCTATAAGGACATGGGCGCGACTGGGATCCAACACGTCCCCAGGGCGCAAATCCAGTAAGTAAAGACAACCAGACTGCACTCTCTGTCTGGACTGACTTATTGCTGCGCCTCCACGGTAACCCTTCACCTACCCCTGGGAAAAAGCCCTGCTCGCGGAGGGCTCCACCATCCACGCTGCCCCCAGCCATTATCCCCAGTGGGAACCCGCAATGGCGGTCCTACCATCCCTGGGTGGAAGCGCCCTCAGTGGTGCGAAACGGTGCCATCATCCAGCGTGCCCCCTCCCCCGCACCTCCCCCTTTTTGCCTGTTTGATGTATACACTTCTGCAATAAAGCAACGTTGGATCAAGTGAGTGCCGCCAGCTCTATTCATTGATGAACTTTTGGATCTTTTCCTATGGCAAGAGCACCCTGGATCTTTCCAATCCTCCTAGCGGTTAATCAAATGTGAGTGGGAAGCAGAGGAATACAAGTGATTCCTTTCAAGTAAAGACAGACTTTTCCTCAGTGATAATACATTGGCGTTACACGTGGTAAGCAGTGCCCGGTATTCATCCTTATCTTATTTGCGACCATCCCTGGCCACAAACTGCGACTGACATAGTCGGACTTTATTATTTTATTTTCTTCTCATTTAAAACTGGTCGATGGTGTCCCCGTATCCGGGACCCCTCGATCCACAGACCGTCCGGATCCGAGCACCTGGAGTACTTAGACTATCCCTCAAAATAGGGATACTATGTTGTCCCTCATCCCAGAGGTACACCTGATGGTGGTAAGGTCTGGACCGAAAACGTAGCCCTGACTCCTGTGTAGCCCTGGTCTAATACTCCCTCTCGCTCACCCCAGGGGAGGGCCGGGATAGGAGACATGAACCCCACAAAACTAACAGACAGGGGATAACTAAAGCTCAAGCTCACTGCATACACACAGAGGAAAAGACAATAAATGTTCAGGGTGAAAAAAAGTACAGGGAGGAAATAAACAACAAGGATATTTCCACCACACAGCCAATAATATATAACTGTTCACTAGTAACTAGATCACGACACAGAAGGTCCGGTACTGCTGGAGCAAAGCTAGAACTATAATCAGCATAGTAGCCCAAGTTCCACTATTTTTTTTATATGACAGAGGTGGCTATGATAGGACATCAGCAACCCGTGACCCCAACAGCAATCTACCAGCCAACAGGAATTAACTCCTTCTATACTGATGACCAATGAGCACTAAACAGTCAATGCCCAACTCTGGCTGAGCAACTAGGAAGCATCAGGTTGCCTGCCAGACTCTACAATGTGGATAAAAAGATTTCTGGAAGAAATAAAGGTGCAGATGGTGGAACCAGAATAAAAAGCATGGAAACACTCACCTAGGGAAGTTGTAAGGGTCACAACTACCATGTAAGTGGAATAGATCACTACGTTGGCTGCCGCAGACCCAGAGGAGGAATTGGTATACATAGAGTAGAGGAAAGGGTTAACCCGCTGCTGTATACATCATGGATTTTGTATCCTGAAGAAGGAGTTGTATAGATTCTGAAATGCGTTGAATAATAAAATCACGAAGATTATTAGTGATTTCTCCTGTTAACATTGCAGCGTGGGTTAACCCTTTCCTCTACTCTACGTATACAGATTCTACAATGTGAACAGAGTCTGGAGTCACCTTGACACCTGGGGAGTGAGGAGCAGAACACCTCATAAAACCTGCAGTCATAAAAACACCTGAAAAAATGGGAAAAACAGGCAGTTGTTTTCCTTATTTTTACACTGATAACGCCCAATATCAGCATAAAAAGACAGAGTTTGGACACACCTTCTCATTCAAAGAGTTTTCTTTATTTTCATGACTCTGAGAATTGTAGATTCCCATTGAAGGCATCAAAACTATGAATTACCACATGTGGAATGAAATACTTAACAAAAAAGTGTCAAACAACTGAAAATATGTCTTATATTCTAGGTTCTTTTGCTTTGATTACTGCTTTGCGCACTCTTGGCATTCTCTTGATGAGCTTCAAGAGGTAGTCACCGGAAATGGTCTTCCCTTCGCAGGTGCGCCCTGTCAGATTTAATAAGTGGTATTTCTTGCCTTATAAATGGGTTTGGGACCATCAGTTGTGTTGTACAGAAGTCTGGTGGATACACAGCTGATAGTCCTACTGAATAGACTGTTAGCTGCTTTTTTCTTGCCATAATACAAATTCTAAGTAAAGAAAAATGAGTGGCCATCATTACTTTAAGAAATGAAGGTCAGTCAGTCCGAAAAATTGGAAAAACTTTGAAAGTGTCCCCAAGTGCAGTGGCAAAAACCATCAAACGCTACAAAGAAACTGTCTCACATGAGGACCGCCCCAGGAAAGGAAGACCAAGAGTCACCTCTGCTGCGGAGGATAAGTTTATACGAGTCACCAGCCACAGAAATCGCAGGTCAATAGCAGCTCAAATTAGAGACCAGGTCAATGCCACACAGAGTTCTAGCAGCAGACACATCTCTAGAATAACTGTTAAGAGGAGACTTTGTGCAGCAGCCTTCATGGTAAAATAGCTGCTGGGAAGCCACTGCTAAGGACAGGCAACAAGCAGAAGAGACTTGTTTGGGCTAAAGAACACAAGGAATGGACATTAAACCAGTGGAAATCTGTGCTTTGCTCTGATGAGTCCAAATTTGAGATCTTTGGATCCAACCACCGTGTCTTTGTGCGACTCAGAAAAGGTGAACGGATGGACTCTACATGCCTGGTTCCGACTGTGAAGCATGGAGGAGGAGGTGTGATGGTGGGGGGGGGGATTGCTGGTGACAGTGTTGGGGATTTATTCAAAATTGAAGGCATACTAAACCAGCATGGCTACCACAGCATCTTGCAGCGGCATGCTATTCCATCCGGTTTGTGTTTAGTTGAACCATCATTTATTTTTCAACAGGACAATTACCCCAAACACACCTCCAGGCTGTGTAAGGGCTATTTGACTAAGAAGGAGAGTGATGGGATGCTACGCCAGATGACCTGTCCTCCACAGTCACCAGACCTGAACCCAATCGAGATGGTTTGGGGTGAGCTGGACCGCAGAGTGAAGGCAAAAGGGCCAACAAGTGCTAAGCATCTCTGGGAACTCCTTCAAGACTGTTGGAAGACCATTTCCAGTGACTACCTCTTGAAGCTCATCAAGAGAATGCCAAGAGTGTGCAAAGCAGTAATCAAAGCAAAAGGTGGCTACTTTGAAGAACCTACAATATAAGACATATCTTCAGTTGTTTCACACTTTTTTGTTAAGTATTTCATTCCACATGTGTTAATTCCTAGTTTTGATGCCTTCAATGTGAATCTACAATTTTCAGAGTTATTAAAATAAAGAATACTCTTTGAATGAGAAGGTGTGTCCAAACCTTTGGTCTGTACTGTGTAATGTATGAAATATATATATATATATATATATGTATATATATATATATATATATATATATATATATATATATATATATATATACATATATATATATATGTATATATATATATATATACATATATATATATATATATATATATATAAAATGGCCATGATTGTTGCACTTGTTTTTTATGTATACCCTTTTCACTTGTAAAGCACCATGGAATAAATGTCGAAATAATAAATAAATAATAGTAATAATAACAATTTATATATATATATAGCGATGTGGCTGGTCAGGATCATGGGTAAATGGCTAGGTCTTGAGCTGGTTGAGAAAAATGAAAAACATTTCTGTGCTGAAAATCTAAACAGAAGCATTTCACAAAAATTACAAAAACCTTTAGAACAAAAAGTCTAACTGCTAATATATAAGAAAAATATAGAGAAAGGTTGTGTCTTATGGGGAAGTTATCAACATTTTTTTTTTTTTTTGCTGCAAAGACCACTCCTTCGTGTCATTCACATGACAAGTGCACCTTTGGAAACTTCCCCTATAAAACCATGTTGCATATCTGAGTGTTGGGTTCATATTACCTGCATATTTCTCCTGTTTCTTTGCTGTTTGTTTTTAGTGATATTATGTGTTATGGACTTTGTAGCATAAGACTTTCTGACTGCATATGTCTATAAGCTTGTTTGCCAGGACAAAGATAGAGTTTATTGTGTCAGCTAAGTATATGGCACGGAAGACTTTTCTATGTTTAACATTCGGGTTGGGGAGACAAGATTACCATTATTGTAATGATGAAGCTCCAGATATGGTGATATATAATATACACACTGACATTAACAATATAGTTAATCTGTGAAGTGCACAGGTAAATTTGGCATTAATGACCAGATATAGTTTTAGGATTTTAAATGGATATAACTAGAGATGAGTAAATAAGTTTAAGTGGAATTGAATTCTACTTGAATTTTACAAATATTCCACATTCCCCAAAATGCATATTTTTTGTAATTTGCTTCTGTCTTGTTTTTTTTCCCCATTTTTCTTTTTTTTGTTTTGTTTTTCTAAAGCATAAAAGGCCTTCAAAACATCAAAATGTTTTAAAAAATAGTAGCCCTTCTGCGTCTCACCACTACTCGTCCAGTATAGGTTGCATTTTGGGATCGGCATAGGCCGCGCTGAAATCTCCGGACGATAGCCAAGGCTTCCTGTTCTGCATACACAAGTGTGAATGTCCTGACTCATGTAATCCCACTGTGCTCAGTAACTCTTTTGGGCGCATGCACACAACCTGCTTCTTTCCAACAAGCCCGAGAGCTACTGTGACGCCCTAGACTAGCCAGGTAGTCACATACATAGCAACACACACACCCCCACCCTAAGCAGTCACACCAGCCAAACCAAAAACCCTTGTTGCCTCCCTCCAGAGTCTTATGTCCACACCAGGTGGGACGGAGTCAGGTGGTTGGCCCCAGCCACCGAGGAGTTCACAGGCCTGGAGGCGGGAAAAGTGACAGTTCAGTCTTAGAGGTGAAAGTGAGAGGAGCAAAAGGTCTGCGTGTGCCTGGGTAGGAGCCCAGGCACTGACAGCAAGGTTGGCAGATGGTGGTGGCTGTCTGCAGGAATTAGCGGAACTCTGCAGAGCCGTAGGACTGGGGTCGGGTGTTGGCCCACCGGTACCGAACCGGGGAGCGGAGTGAAGCTAAGCACACACAGGCAGGGCCATCAAACCCCAACCAGGCTTGGAGCCGCCGTCAATAGTCAAATCCGAGTGTGACAGGAACCCCAGGGGTTTCCCAACAACCAAGTCCCAACAGAAGGCAACTGCTCACACCGTGAGGATATACAGTCACCGCCACAGGCTAAAGATCCAAGGGCCAGCGCCTGCGGGCAAAACGGGCTCCTACGGCACCTATACGCCGGGGAGCGGACTACCGGTGGGCAACCACAGGAGTCAGAACATTCTAAAAGGTGCAGGGAAAGACAGCCACCATCAGCTGTCCGGGGAGAGCACAACAACAACACTGCAGCCAGCTGCGGGACCCGTCCATCCGGCCGTTTTGGTTTACCAGAGACTCTGTCAGTGATTGTCTGAGTGAGTACACCAGTGCCGTCTGGCACCGCGCCGCACTGTCCCTGCAACCCTGCACCCCAGCCATCCAGCCTCCCCGTTACACCACCGGGCCCCGGGATCACCAACCCCCTACCCACAGAGGGGACAACATCCTAGCTGCTCCCTACCATCTCTCCCGGGATCCCCGTTACCAGCAGCGGTGGTGCCATCATAACCACGTCCCGTGGGTGGCGTCACGAACAATCTCCCAAAACATACCTTTTCACTCACGGGCAAATAGCGCTGCTCGAGTCCCCGGGTCCGGCCCACCGCTCGAGCCACCAAGCAGCAGCAGCAGAAGCCCCGGACCCGAGCGTGGCGAGCGCGTCCCCTCCGCCCGGAACAACTTGGCGCCACGAACAGGATAGAACCGATCTACTTAAAAGTAGAAGTGCACCTTGTGGTCTCCGCCGGCGGTATCCGGCCGAAAAATTTGAAGCGCCGCCATCTTTGGCGCGAAGTTTTCCCGCTCGAGCGTCTTCCCCGAGCAGGGAGGGCGCGAAAGTGAAGCTCCACCCCAAAGAGGAAGTGCCAGAAAGAACCAAAGGGTGGCGGGTGAAGGCCTGCCTAATGTAGCCGAGGGCATAAAAAGCGGGGACGCCAGGACTCTGCAACATATCCGATTCCTGGAAGCCTGCAAGCAGCATGTCCGTCCCGTCCGGTGATGCCAAAATTCCCGAGCCCACGCCAGGAACAGCGGCGTGGGTGGAAGCCCGGACTGCACAAATGTGCTGCCGCCTGCAAACCCAGGTCCGGTTCTTGATGGAGCGCTGGGTGGCCGAGATGGAGGAAGTGGTGGCGGCCGTGCGGAGATGCGAGGTGGAGGCAGTGTTGGAAGGGTGGGTAAGCGACCCACGCCCCTGTGTCCGAGAAGGACCGGAAGCTGCGGCTGAGGGGTCCGATCTGCGTCCGCTCACCCTCCTGCCTCCCCCACCATAGCCGGCATGGGGGCAATCCAGCGGGACCCGACCCAAGCGCAGGGGTATGCCAACGCCCCGTACTGGGACAAACAGCCGAACCCGTTGGGCCAGGAGATAGCCACCAGGGAGTGGGAGAAAGCCGACGTGGTGGCCCGTACCATACGGGAGAAAGACCACCTCCAGAACGCCACCTTCCGGGTGCGGGGCCCACTCTATGAAGGCCAAGTCAGGAAGTTTGACTCGCGAAGGGGGTTCGGCTTTATCTACGAACCGGGCCTGGAGGCCGAAGTGTTTGTGGCCCGCCGCGACGTGAACTCACATCTCCCAACGGGCCACCCAGGTCGCGATCTGTTGCCGGGCGACCTGGTGACCTACACCCGACATTGCGGGGAGAGGGGCTGGCATGCCCTGGACGTGAAACAAAGGGAAAGCCGCGGTGTGCAGATGCGGCCCCAGCCCCCTCCCCCACTGTGCCGTCCGGATGTCGAGATGGAGGAGGTCCTTGATGAGTGTGACCTCAAGTAAAGGCAGCGGCTTACCGTTGTCACCAAAGTTGTCCCCGTTGGGACCCTCAGCACTTTGAATGAACACTAAATCAAACCGAGTTTCACCTGATTGTCTACAGCGATTATCCCGGCCGTTGCTGGCAAATTGTCCCCGGAGGGACTCTCTGTGTTTACCACCCACATGAGAAACTGCTAATGAACATGGCCGAGAACTGGCAGGCCACCCACAAACTTGTGGGCCTGTAAATAGTGTTGTGGGCTGGTTTCCGTCCGTGCCGCCTCCGGAGAGGCAGATTGGAGAACGGGCCTGCAGCAGAACAGGCTGGGGCCCGGCCACCACCTGGTCCGGTGGCCATCCTCCGGGGGTCAGGGGTCCCCCTGGACGTGGGGTCCCCTGAAGTGATAGCTGGGTGCGAGACACCGTACCCGTTCCCGCTCGGGTAACCTGGACCAGGACTGGGGTAAAGGGGTGCTGCCCATTTCTTAGGGGCAGCATCAAGGATCAGGTTAGTTTGGTGGGAGAGCGGATGACCATGAACCCATCCATCAGTAATAAAAATGTTTGAAACGTTAAAAGTAATGCACCTCCCGTAAGGGAAGACTTGAAAGTATGCTTATGTTTTATGCTTTACCGTTTTACCAGGTTATTTATCTTTTTACAGTTTTGAAAAATAAAACCGGCGATGGACGGGCAGCCCACGGACGGTCTGCATTTTACCAAGGGGGAATGTGACGCCCTGGACTAGCCAGGTAGTCACATACATAGCAACACACACTCCCCCACCTTAGGCAGTCACAGCAGCCAAACCAAAAACCCTTGTTGCCTCCCTCCAGAGTCTGATGTCCACACCAGGTGGGGCGGAGCCAGGCGGTTGGCCCCAGCCACCGAAGAGTTCACAGGCCTGGAGGCGGGAAAAGTGACAGTTCAGTCTTAGAGGTGAAAGTGAGAGGAGCAAAAGGTCTGCGTGTGCCTGGGTAGGAGCCCAGGCACTGACAGCAAGGTTGGCAGACGGTGGTGGCCGTCTGCAGGAGTTAGCGGAACTCTGCAGAGCCGTAGGACCGGGGTCAGGCATTGGCCCACCGGTACCGAACCGGGGAGCAGAGTGAAGCAAGCACAAACCGGCAGGGCCGTCGGACCCCGACCAGGCTTGGAGCCGCCGTCAATAGTCAAATCCGAGTGTGACAGGAACCCCAGGGGTTTCCCAACAACCAAGTCCCGACAGAAGGCAACCGCTCACACCATGAGGATATACAGTCACCGCCACAGGCTAGAGATCCAAGGGCCAGCGCCTGCGGGCAAAACGGGCTCCTATGGCACCTATACGCCGGGGAGCGGACTACCGGTGGGCAACCACAGGAGTCAAAACATTCTAAAAGGTGCAGGGAAAGACAGCCACCATCAGCCGTTCGGGGAGAGCACAACAACAACACTGCAGCCGGCTGCAGGACCCGATCATCCGGCCGTTTTGGTTTACCAGAGACTCTGTCAGTGATTGTCTGAGTGAGTACACCAGTGCCGTCCGGAACCGCGCCGCGCTGTCCCTGCAACCCTGCACCCCAGCCATCCAGCCTCCCCGTTACACCACCGGGCCCCGGGATCACCAACCCCCTACCCACGGAGGGGACAACATCCTAGCTGCTCCCTACCATCTCTCCCGGGATCCCCGTTACCAGCAGCGGTGGTGCCATCATCCCCACGTCCCGTGGGTGGCGTCACGAACAATCTCCCTAAACATACCACCCCTTTTCACTCACGGGCGAGGAGCGCTGCTCGAGTCCCTGGGTCCGGTCCACTGCTTGAGCCACCGAGCAGCAGCAGGAGAAGCCCCGGACCTGAGCATGGCGAGCGCGTCCCCTCCGCCCGCGACACTACGAACTGCTGACACCAACCTGAAAATGCAACGAGGACCAGATGGATGGTGCGGAGGGACCGGAGAGATGAGCGGTGAGCTGACTACAAGGATTTTTATTATTTTTTTTTTTACATATTACAGTTATTTTGCTTTGGGTCCTGAAAAAAACCCCAGAGCATAAAAAGAGACATTAAACTTGCAGAGAATAACTTCTACGCAAATTGAATTTACCGGGAATATACACACAGATTAGGATTTTGCTGATGCACTCATCTCTATATAACCTTTTTATAAGGTTATAAGACTACATTCACAAGACAATATTTTGGTCAGTATTTTTCATCAGTAGTTACTCTAAAATAATAAGTGAGTCCTATACACACAAGTGGTACAGGTGATCCATTATACTGTTTCTCGGTGTGGTTTTTCCACTCTTAGGAAAGCTTATACAGGCATCATTTTTTTTTCTTGTTCTCCAAAAATGGTACAAGTTTTATCATTGCCTTTTAACAAAGTGTCATCAGAGTTCAGGTAGCGGTGGTAGTTTTTAAAAATATGAGTTTGGTCAGAGTTTCATCAGTTTTTCTTAGATGGCAAAGAGATATTTTCTCAACCTTGTCACATTAAACCGTCAGTGAAAAATGGAGTGTAAACAGAGGGGATATGAGTAGAGGTGGGGGAATGTTTTTAATTTGCTGACTTCGAGGAATTTTCCCCCCAAAATTCAATTCACTTCAAACAAATTTGAACAAATTTCAATCCTGGAAATCTTGTAATTACAAGGAAAATAAACGTGGAGGAGAGCAGAAAATGAGAGAGAACCTTGCTGACCATAAGAGCGTACAGAAGAGAGAGAACCTGCTCACTGAATGACTCTGGAGATGGATAACGACGTACAATCTGTGCTACCCTGGGAACTGCTGATCCGTGATATCCCAGGAACTGACCACCACTGTATAAGGTATAATTATCTGTAAAATGCCATGGCTGCAGGGTTCAATGGGGAGGAAAGCGCTGTAACAAATGGTGCCAGACAGGTTGTTGTTTGGTTTGTTTTTTTTGGGGGGAGCCACAAATTGAATCTAAGAGATTTGCAAATTTTCATGGTGTAACACCTATACCGGCTTCCCGGCTCTGTCCTACCCCCATCCCCTGGCAGAGACACTGGCAATCTCCCTTCCCGGCCTCCCAGCGGTGGCTGTTCCATCCCTGGTCCATGCTGCTGTCTCCCGGGGCCTGCGCATGCAGTACCGGCCTGATGGGAATACCTGAAGGATGCACGTACAGACACAACCCTTCTCTTAAAGGTTTATATACTAGTCATTTTTTTCTCTAATTGAAATGTTTTTATATAACCTTTTTTTAAGGGCCCAGTATGCTCAGACCTGGAAGTTCTCTCAGCTTTGCTGAGAGGCATCAGGTATTTAAGACACCTTCCCCTTTAAGTAGGTGCATGGGCAATGAATTCTATACGTTGCTAGTTCTCAGGTCTCTTTGTGCTGCTGCTGTTAATTTACTGTGCTGCTGCTGCTTCAAATATCCACGTTGGTCACCTACTACAATATCCACTAACACTGCTGCATCCATCCATCCTGGCCAAATCCACAACAGCAGTTCCTGCTGCTTCTACAACCAGAGACTGTTTGTGTCCATGGTGCCAGCTGAGGTACCGTTGATCCCTTAGGGTTGCCCTCTATCGATTACCCTTTAGCATACATGCCTATCACCACCTCCAGTGTCTTTAGTCAAGACTCGGTGGCTGATTCAGTTTGCTCCTCCAGGCCAGTTATCGGTACCTTCGGTCCAGTGGATCCACTAACCCCGTGCTCACCTGATGAGAACAACATGTGGAACACCAAATTTGAGTAAATTTGACTTATACTTAAAATGTGTTGCAGGAACTGTCACAGTCATCTGAATATGGTTTTGGTGTCCTGACCAATAAAAGAACCTTATTCAGATGAAAGAAGAACATACCCTTCAGGCTCCATCACACATATGCTAATTGTTCCGTGTTTTTAAAGACTTCTAAAAGCCCCATAATATCAAGCCATCCCTGACCGAGGACTTGAAGTAGATCCAAAAAGGGGCTTGAGATAGTTACAAACCAATACATTATATAGAGAGTATATACAGTATGCATACACATACACAATGGGGGGGGGAGTATTTGATATACTGCCGATTTTGCAAGTTTTCCCACTTACAAAGAATTGAGAGTTTTGTAATTTTTTACACATCAACTGTGATGAATGAAAAAAAATCCAGAAAATCACATTATGATTTTTAAATAAATTGCATTTTATTGCATTTTATTGCATGATCTTCTCCAGATCTCCTCCAGATCTTTCAGGTCACTCCTCCATACAAATCTTCACCAGATTTTTTAGGTTTCGGGGCTGTCGCTGAGCAACATTGAATTTCAGCCCTCTCCAAAGATCTTCTATTGGGTTCAGGTCTGCAGACTGGCTAGGTCACTCCAAAATCTTCAAATGCTTCTTACGAAGTCGATCCTTAGTGACCCTGGCTGTGTGTTTCCAATCATTCTCATGATGGAAAACCCAGCCACGACTTATTTTCAATGCTCTTACTGAGGGAAGGAGGTTGTTGGCCAAAGAGCAGATTAATTATTTAAAAATTATACAATGGGAAGTTCTGTGTTTTTTCTTATTCTGTCTGACAGAGTTGACGTTACCTATGATAAGATTTACAGACCTCACCATTGTTTGTAGATGAGAAAACTTGCAAAATCAACAGTATATCAAATACTTATTTTCCTCACTGTGTGTATATGTATATAAAGTATAAAGTGTAAATATAATAGATCAATGAATTTATGCATTTTCAGACTGAGTTGCAATTGTTCCATAGTAGCAATAAACTGAACTGTAGCATTAGAATACTGCAAATAATGGCTTCCACACTCTTCCCGACTTAGTTAAAAAAAGACATAAAAATATTTTTTCATATATGTTAAAAAGACTCAAAAAGAAAAGCGATCAGCACCTGGGAATCGCAACCAACAGTAAGAAACCAGTTATAGTCAGAACCGATGAAAAGAGACATACTGGTTTACAAAAAGGACGCGAAAGTTTGTCTTTCATTCAATCCGTTGGGTGCTACTGTATCAAGGAGAAAAATCCATCGACACTCTGCCCTTGCCAACACCCTATGGATATCTCCACCTCTAAGTCCAAGGTGCACCCGGTCGATCCCCCTCACCTTAAGCCCTGAGGGGTCCGACCGGTGATGCAGCCTGAAGTGGCGGGGGATAGTCTTAAGGGTGTCAACATCATCAGGTTTGGCCTGCTTCGCGGCAATAATGTCTCTTTTATGCTCCCTCGTCCGGACTCTAAGTTCATAACTAGTGAGACCGACGTATATTAGATTGCATTCACATGTGGCGCAATAAATTACGCCCATGCTACTGCAAGAAATATACTGTCGTATCTCAAATGTCCTGGAGCCGTTAGAGGAAGCAAAAGAGGTTGCCCGGATGATGTTACCATGGCGGCACACGAGGCATGATCCACAGGGGAAAGAACCACAAACAGGGCATCCAGTAGAAAAAGGTAATTTGTTTCTTGTTACATAATGGCTGTGGACCAGCATTTCACGCAGACTGCGGCCCCGACGGGCCGTCATGAGAGGACGTTCGGGCAGGGTATCCCTCAACACAGGCTCTGTTTGTAAAACAGGCTAGTGTTTATTAAGGATACCTCTAATATGGTCCCACTGGCGGTTGACTGATGAGACAAAACGAATCTTGGTTTCCATGCAGCGTTTCTTATCGGGATTGAATCTTAAGAGGAGTTGGTCTCGAGGAGCTGACCTGGCACGTCTGTATGCCTTCTTTATAGATCTCGTACTGTAGCCCCTCTACTTGAACCTATCATGCATCTCTCCGGCCCAATCCTCAAATACACCAGTATCGGAACAAATCTATTTCAGACGGATAAATTGTCCCGTGGGAATGGCGTTAATGGTGGATTTCGGATGGCCGGAGGATGCGTGAAGAAGAGCGTTCACGGAGGAAGGCTTACGGTAGATGTCAGTAGACAGGAAGCCCTGGTCACTAATAGATATACTGATATCCAGGAAGTCCACCCTGGCCAAGTCAGCATAAAATGTAAGGTAGATGTTAAAAGAGTTGGAGTTCAAGTGACGCACAAAGCCCTCAAGCTCTGATGCGGTTCCCCCACAGATGACAGAAATGTCATCGATGTAGCGGAGCCAGCACTGCACATGGGAGCTAGCCGGCACGCCACCGCCGAAAACCTCCCTCTCCCAGTAGCCCAGGAAGAAGTTTGCGTACGATGGCGCACAAGCTGCCCCCCATTGCAGTGCCGCGCTGCTGGAGGTAGAACCGCTCACCGAAGGTGAAGGCATTGTGCATCAGTATGAACTCCAATAACTCCAGAATCGGGTGTTGTGGGGGGGTGCCCAGTTGCTCATACTCAAAAAATACTCTACTGCCTGCAGGCCATGTTCATGGCAAATATTGGTGTATAATGTCTCAACATCCAAGGTCACCAGTGACACACCCACGTCCGCCGTCAAGCCATTAAGCCTCCTGAGGACGTCTGAAGTGTTTCTGACATGAGAGGGCAGCGTTTCAACCAAAGATTGGAGTTAGAAATCTATAAATTTGCAAGCTGCATCGAACAGCCCTCCCATGCCAGAGACAATCGGATGCCTAGGGGGAACCCGAGGGTTCTTGTGTATTTTAGGCAATAGGTAGAACGTGGGCGTCACTGGCAGTCTTGGAAGGAGACCATCATAGATCTTTTTAGTAATAGCACCCAAGGCGAGAGCATTTTTGAATATGAGAGTCAACTGGGCTAACTGACGTCACTAAGTTAGTTTCCCTAACCCTGGCGACGCTGGAGTAGCCGCCAACACCGCCGCTGCGCCTCCCTGCCCCACGGAACTGCGACATGTGCTGCTGATTCCATATCATCACGGCAGGTATTTTAAGTTCACTTCTTTCCCTGTTGTCCACAGTCCCCTGAAGAAGTCATCACACGAAACACGTGTTGGGACTATCCCCATGTGTGCCTGCATGCTCCTCTACGTTAAGTTGGTAAGCTCCTTGCTGGTTTTTGGTTTTGTGCTGTGCTTACTTTATATTCCCCTGTAGTTGGGATGCTGACTTACCCAGTGGTATACCCACTCCCGGTTTTTACCTGGGGGTATTTATTTACTCTAATCTTCAGCACTTACCACACCAGAGTGCTATTGATATTTATTCCTAACATCTTCTTGAATGCAGCAGCATATGGGGAACTATTCACCCTCGCTGTCTTGGAAACCTATTTGTATACCTTTTCTACTATGCATGCCCTGTACCATATATTCTTGTCTGATCAATTAAAAATATACTTTTTATCTGCACATTGGTGCTTATGATTGTTTATTGATTCTGACTATGGGGCATGTGGTTATTTTGACAAAATGAAAGACTTCCATTCCTCTTGTATATATATATACAGTCAGGGCCAGAAATATTTGGACAGTGACACAAATTTTGTTATTTTAGCTGTTTACAAAAACATGTTCAGAAATACAATTATATATATAATATGGGCTGAAAGTGCACACTCCCAGCTGCAATATGAGAGTTTTCACATCCAAATCGGAGAAAGGGTTTAGGAATCATAGCTCTGTAATGCATAGCCTCCTCTTTTTCAAGGGACCAAAAGTAATTGGACAAGGGACTCTAAGGGCTGCAATTAACTCTGAAGGCGTCTCCCTCGTTAACCTGTAATCAATGAAGTAGTTAAAAGGTCTGGGGTTGATTACAGGTGTGTGGTTTTGCATTTGGAAGCTGTTGCTGTGACCAGACAACATGCGGTCTAAGGAACTCTCAATTGAGGTGAAGTAGAACATCCTGAGGCTGAAAAAAAAGAAAAAATCCATCAGAGAGATAGCAGACATGCTTGGAGTAGCAAAATAAACAGTCGGGTACATTCTGAGAAAAAAGGAATTGACTGGTGAGCTTGGGAACTCAAAAAGGCCTGGGCGTCCACGGATGACAACAGTGGTGGATGATCGCCGCATACTTTCTTTGGTGAAGAAGAACCCGTTCACAACATTAACTGAAGTCCAGAACACTCTCAGGGAAGTAGGTGTATCTGCTTCTAAGTCAACAGTAAAGATAAGACTCCATGAAAGTAAATACAAAGGGTTCACATCTAGATGCAAACCATTCATCAATTCCAAAAATAGACAGGCCAGAGTTACATTTGCTGAAAAACACCTCATGAAGAGCCAGCTCAGTTCTGGAAAAGTATTCTATGGACAGATGAGACAAAGATCAACCTGTACCAGAATGATGGGAAGAAAAAAGTTTGGAGAAGAAAGGGAACGGCACATGATCCAAGGCACACCACATCCTCTGTAAAACATGGTGGAGGCAACGTGATGGCATGGGCATGCATGGCTTTCAATGGCACTGGGTCACTTGTGTTTATTGATGACATAACAGCAGACAAGAGTAGCCGGATGAATTCTGAAGTGTACCAGGATATACTTTCAGCCCAGATTCAGCCAAATGCCGCAAAGTTGATCGGACGGCGCTTCTTAGTACAGATGGACAATGACCCCAAGCATACAGCCAAAGCTACCCAGGAGTTCATGAGTGCAAAAAAGTGGAACATTCTGCAATGGCCAAGTCAATCACCAGATCTTAACCCAATTGAGCATGCATTTCACTTGCTCAAATCCAGACTTAAGACGGAAAGACCCACAAACAAGCAAGACCTGAAGGCTGCGGCTGTAAAGGCCTGGCAAAGCATTAAGAAGGAGGAAACCCAGCGTTTGGTGATGTCCATGGGTTCCAGACTTAAGGCAGTGATTGCCTCCAAAGGATTCGCAACAAAATATTGAAAATAAAAATATTTTGTTTGGGTTTGGTTTATTTGTCCAATTACTTTTGGCCTCCTAAAATGTGGAGTGTTTGTAAAGAAATGTGACAATTCCTACAATTTCTATCAGATATTTTTGTTCAAACCTTCAAATTAAACGTTACAATCTGCACTTGAATTCTGTTGTAGAGGTTTCATTTCAAATCCAATGTGGTGGCATGCAGAGCCCAACTCGCGAAAATTGTGTCACTGGCCAAATATTTCTGGACCTAACTGTATGTCCCTTGAAGTTGTTGCCTTTCACCATTAATGAAATCCAGTTATACTGTTCTGTGTTTTTCAACTAGATTTCCCTAAGCAGTAATGCATATCTATATTATTGCCTTCATTCTTTGCATGATTTAGCATTTCAGAGGGCAACTGTGAGAAGTGTGGAGACAGTGTTTGGCCAGCAGAAAACGGGTACTTAGAGAGTGAGAAGGTCGCCCTGCTGAAGGACAGTGGCACGAGGGCAGCGGCTCCATGAGCAACCCTAAAAAGTAGCAATGCAGAGCTAAATTGGAGCAGTCATAGCATTACACCTGGATCCGTATGATTAATTACCATTAGGATACGGTTCCACCAAATACCCCCTAATTCTGTGGTGGCTTCTGTGATTGAGAATATGAAAATGCCTGATATCCTTGTTGAAGAATCGATCTGTGTTAGAGTGAAAAATGGACAAGACACTTGTTATTCTGATGGTGCGTAGATGCCTGCATACAAGTAAGTTAAATTTGTTGAAATCTGTGTGAGACTCTTTAATATGAATGCAAGACACAGCAGTACGGCAGACGCAGTGGTACTGCACCATGTGCAACAGAAGATAAAGAGAAGGCCTCTGGCTAAGAGGTACCGGTCCAACGAGGGAATGCTTACACACACACGACCATTATCTGTAGCGTGTCGGGTGAGGAAAGCAAAGCCCTACTCCATGACTATCATCCTGGGTATGTTACAAAGTGGCATAGTCGGTAGAATACAGCAACCGTTATGGACAGGAATGTGGGAACCAATTTGCCAGCACCGCGGCTCATTGAACAGTCCAAAGTGCCCCAGCACAGCAGGGCCAACTTGTCTCAGTACAATTAGTCACAATACCCAGAATCACCAAAGCAGCATATCTCCACTGTATCTGTCCAGTAGAGTACCTTCCGGCGGGTACCCTGCTTCATCACTTGTTCAATTTGTTCAAGTTTGATGGTAACAATATGGACCTTAAGGATTGGATAGAGTTAGGAATGTAGTTAAGATGTGTAACCTGGCTCCAGAGTTACAAGCAGAGCTAGTTTGGGATGCACTAGAGGGTGACACCAGGCGGTTCCATTTACAGTGAAAAGAAGAGTAAACCCTACCATTCCAGTCCATGAAAGAGAGACAGTAGATACTGGATATGCCTCGTGGAACCTCCACATAACATGTTGGGATGCTACATTTTTAAAGAACCTAAAGCCATGTAGGAGGGGCCTACTCCCACCTGGAGTACAATGGAAACCCCCTTATATGAGGGATGGTGGGTAGTCCCTATTGCGGCCATAAGGGTAACTCCAATTGTCCAAGTCTCGCCACTTAGGGAGAGAGTTGCTCAGCCAGTGACCCCTTTCGGAATTAATGTGCCTGCCATTCCCAAGCCTACGACTCTGCATAGGACGACCAGTTCTAATGCCGGTGTACCCCCATAGAGCTATGCACAAGTCGAATTTATATGGGAGGTGTACCGTACTTGGGATCTCAGTGGGTCGCATAAGCTGGAAAACCCTATCCCCCTCGTTGTGTTGATGCCTTCAATCTCTGAGCTCTTGGGGAAAGTTCAAGGTGCGTGAGAGCTACTCCTTGATCTAGGGTCCTGTATCCCGCAGTGCTAGGTACCGGTCCGGTTACTGAACTTGCTGGTGCCGACTGTTCTCCAAAACTAAATCTAGGCACTCCTTCCCAATACCCTGCGACCGGGTCTCCGACTCCTCTGGTCTCAGACCACCATCTGTGACCCAACCAAGGTCACTCCAGGGAGCTACAACTCCCTAGCTACTCACTCTCTGAGGGCTACTACTGAACTCTGACTAAGTCCCTCCCACCAGTCTGCCTGACCCCTAGGCGGGTGGCCCTTTTCCAGCTAGACTAACTCACTGGTGTGTCTGACAGGGTGTGGTGTGAGGTGTGGTTGGGATTTGGGTGCTGATGTCAGTGATACCAATGTTTAGGAACCCAGAACCATAGGGGGTGGGTCATGTACCACAGAAAGAAGAGAGTGCAGTTCCCTGTGACACTCTATGATAGAGTCAGGGGCGTCACAGAAGTGTTGCACAAGACGACAACCTCTCATGGGGTGGCATGTGAGGTGATCCTCTGTGGTGGAATATATGTACTGGCTCACGAGCATGATACAGATGTGCCTGGCTGTGTTCATATAAATGTAATGCTGTGCCAGTGTTATGTCAATTTTATTTTCATGCAGTAATGTTGTTATTGAGCCACCAGGGGCCACTGTTTTATAGGGAAACCAGGAGACTGTATACAGATGAGATTTATACTGATGGTTGTTAAATACAGGAAGGGGAAGTGTGGCACCCTGGACAAGCCAGGGGCCACAGAGAACAACACCAACACACCCCACACTCCCGGTCAGGCACACCGAAGTCAGACAAAAACCCTTGTTGCCTTCCTCCAGGGGCTGATGATCACACCAGGGGGTGGGCCAGGCAGTTGGCCCCGCCCACCGAGGAGTTCACAGTCCTGGAGGCGGGAAAAGCAGGCAGATGAGTTGAGGAGTGGAGAGAGATCAGTTAGGGAAGTGGAAGTGGAAGGAGGAAAGTGGCAGTTAAGCAGCCTGAAGTTGGTCCGGGTGTGTGGCCCGGACGGATCAGCAAGGTTGACAGACGGTGGTGACCGTCTGCAGGAGTGGCCTATCGGAGTTTACCGTAAGGACCGTGGACGGGCAGTGGCCCGGCGGTACCGGACCAGTACACAAAGAGAAGTCAGCACCATCTGGCAGGGGCTTACGGACCCCTTCAAGGCTAGGAGTCGCCGTGAATTTGCCAAATCCATCAGCGAAGGGAACCTCCTGGGTTTCCCAGCAGCCAAGTCCCGACAGAAGGCAACCGTCCAACCGAGAGAGGGAAACACAGTCACCGCCAAGGCTAAAGTTCCCAGGGCCAGAGCCTGCGGGCAAAAGGGGCTCCTCCAGCCCATATCCAAGCTGGGGAGCGGGTTACCAGTGGGAACCCATTGGAACCGTTTACAGTACATAGGTGCAGGGAAAGGCAGTCACCATCACCCTGCTGGGAGAAACAACACCGCAGCCGTCTCTGGGACCCGTCCATCCAGCCGTGTGTTTTACCGAGAACTGTGTCCTCATCATTGGCTGAGTGAGTACCACCGTGCCGTACGGCACAGCGCTGCCCCCGCGACCCTGCACCTCACCAGGCCCCGTAACCCGCCTGCCATCCATCCCTACCCCATCACCGGGCCCCGGGACAACCAACCCCCTACCCACGGAGGGGAGAACTAACATCAAAGCTGCTCCCTGTCAACGCTCCCGGGATCCCCGTCCAGAGCAGCGGTGGTGTCACAACTTCACCACAACCGTGGGTGGCGTCACGGACAATATCAAATCCCCACAATCAAAACCCCTTTTCACTCACGGGCGAGTAACGCCGCTCGAGTCCCCGGGATCCGGCCCACCGCTCGAGCCACCACCGAGCAGTAGCCGCAGCAGCCGGACCCGAGCAGTGGGAGAGCGCAGCGTCCCCTCCTCCGCCCGTGACAGAAGTTCAGCGATTTTAGGTGCAGTCTGCAGTTACCTAGGGAAGAGACAGGACATGCTGGACAGCAATCCAGTGCTATCGGCATAGAGAAGTATCCCTACAAAACCAGAGCTGTGGCTGAGTGCAACTGATTGTGTTTGTGACCAGATCCTTATCAGACGGGAGAAGAATTGCTGCCAGGGACACTGTTGTAAGACGGTAAAAGACCATGGCCCAGTGTGAGCCGCATTAGACAGTGTGAGAATGCTATATCCTTGCCATCTGTGCCACAGTTCACCTGCCAGAGGGGATTCTCGTCCATCCGCATACATCTTTTAACTATCTCGAACAGACCTGGGTTGTTAAAACAATTTAGGCTTACTGTGGCGTCGGATTGAGTAACCATGCACGCAAAACAATACGTTTTTACACCAAAACACTCAAGACTAACACCAAACCTGTAGTTAGTTAGATATATTGATTGATTGTATATTGATTGGTTCAGCCTAAAGTTTATTACAAGATCAGCAACCCGATCCTCCAGTGCCGCTATAATAGGTTGACTCGCCCACCCAGGGCGTTGGGACACCCGGTGTCGGGCCGGACTAGTCCGGGGGTAGTCAGTGGTGGCGGGGCCAGACTCCGTGGCAGTTGTGGGGGTGGTAACTTTAATTAAAGTTTGTAGAATTAATTGTGACGCCACCTGTGGATTGCGGCTATGGAGCCGCCGCTGTTGGATGAGACCTCCGGGGCTGATGGACTAGCAGCTGGGATGGTTCTGCTCCCCACAGGTGGAGCGGTACCCCGGGGCAACCGTCGGTGCTTATTAAAGTCTATAGTGCTTTGGAAATGGTGCAGGGCTAATCAGGACAGTGAAAAGAACCGACACAAACAACAGTCTCTTTACCTTCTTTTCTTTTTCTTTGTAACAGTCCAGTCCTGGGAGACCATCACAGGTGGTGAAGGGGATCCGGTCAGCCTGGAAGTACCTGGGGTGATCTCCTTGGCCAGTCGAGTATTGAGGCCTACTCCCTGTTCTTCCTTTGCTTCTGCAGGACCCTGCACTCTGGGTTTAGCAGTGGCCCTCTTCCTGCTGGGACCGGTGGTATGTCCCTTTCTCGTAGGATAGGCTGCGCAGGCCCTCTCTGATGCTTCCCTTCTGTAGTCCACACCGGGCCCAGGTAATGCAGCTATACCTTCGGGTTGTTTTGGGGGCCAGGAGACCTACAGTCCTCCTGCCCTTCGGATTCGGTTACTGGGGGATCTAACACCCTGGCAACCACAGACTCCGATGTCTAATGTTTAGTCTGTTCTTCTGAGGCGAACCGGTTCTGACCAGTTCTCCCCTAGAATCTTATCTCTGTGCCTCGCTACGGCTCCTGCTTTCCCTGGGTTGAGCTAGCCTAGCTCCAAACCCCAGCTCACAAGACCGCACTACTCAGCTCCTCTCTCCTTGAACTTCCCTAACAGACTACCTAACTCCTCCCTCAGGTCAGAGCTTAAGGAAGTGCTCCCTGGAACTACAGGTTTAGAGCTCCCTCTGCTGGCCTGAGGGAGAACGGTGTTGAATGTTGGTACTTACTGGCCAATAGACTTCCCCAATTACCTCCAGGCTCAGCATTAACCCTTTGGAGGGGCAACACTGTTGTGGCAACCAGATCCTGGGGCACCACAGTTGCTTATTTCTTTGCTGTTATCAAGGGACGTAATACCAACACTTAGGTCCTGTCACTGCAGCAAGAGGACATCTGGCCGCATCTAAACTTTTACAGGAGCAAGATTCTGAATGACATATTAGTGTGAGATAATTGATTATGCTGTTAAACCTTATTTTCAGCATAGCAGCTGCTTCTTTTGTATCAGCATTTAGGTATATTAGATGTAATTGAGAAAGGATTATTTTTTTTCAATCTTTTTGGAACTCATCCTGTGTTGAGAACATATTTGATTGAGGTAAATAGATAGCAATATAAGTTTGTGAACTGTTGTTCTGCACCACAGGTAGCACACACTTTCCACTCATATAATTTTTCCAGAACTTAGGGGGTTAATAGGTAACCAACAGCTAGTTTAGACAGCCATGACAGTAGGTAAAATTATAATACATATAGATGGTGCATACTGCAGGGGTGCTCAGTTGTGCAGCACAAGGGTCTCAGCTTCCTAGATGAGCCAAAAGCAAAAGTGGAACAATCAGAGGAAAAGTATGCATCACTTCTATATTTTTTACCCTGGTTTTCGCTTACAAATGTTGAGGCTAGAAACTCATCATATACTCAATGTGTGCAGGTGGGGCCTAAGTGTTCTCACAAATAAATAATAAAAAGATATAGAGTTAATTTTATACCATAGAATGTATCTATTAATATACCTATTTACAGTATTTACTGTGTTGATGATCAACATCCAAATAACTAATTGTTTGCACTATAAATGCGCTCTATTGTGTTTGCAATAAATACATATACTGCCACTAGATATCCCTTCCACTATCTTCCATATTAATAGAGAATTCTTATTTTTCCTCTGTAGGTTAAATGAAACATTCTAAAAAAGAAATTCAGTGCGTTTTATCAGTCACAAAAAAAAAACCAGACCATTGTTGATCAGATTTGAATTAGGATCTGCTCAATGTTCAGTTTTTACCATCGGTGTGCCATCATGTTCCTCAAAAAAAAGACAAATAAAAATATGCAGTTAGCTATAAGTTTAGTAGTGCGGGAAAAAAGACACATGTCCGTCACGCTCAACCAAGGAATAGTTCAAGCATAATTCAATTAATTCAGTGACCATTCTCCGCTAAAAGAGCAAGAACGTTTCCCATTTGCATTAGCATTTGTGATTTTCGTCTAATAAACCAACTAAGGATCTTTTTAAAACCATTAAAGTATCTAGGTAGCCTAAGCCACATATTAATAATACTTATGGCAAAGAAGCCATGTTTCCTCTGATGATTGACCCTTTTTTCTCCAGATGCAGGGAGTGCCCTCTTCTTTTTGATAGGGGTTCTCTATGATACTTCTTTTGACCAGTTTTTTTATAGTCCATTTGTGCAGTTGTATAAGTTAATCATATCTCTCCATTAGACGTCTCCTTTGAAGACTAAATAAATGCAATTTTTTTAATCTTTTTTTTTTTTATAAGATCCCATGCCTCTTATTAGGTTTGTGTCTCTTCTTTGTACTTTTCTAACTCCAGGGCATCCGCTGTATGACCTCCTGCCCAGTGCTGAGCTGCATATCCCAGATAGCCGCACTAAAGCTTTGTAAATTGGTAGTACTACATCCTAACCTGCGAGTCCATTCATCTTCTGATACATAATATCCTTCAGGTCTTTTAAAGTCTTTACAAGCTGTTATTTAGTCTGTTTTCATCAGATCTTTCTCTACAAATGACTATTCTAGTTTTACTCCCCCTAAAACATACAGTGCCTATGTGCTCAGATGTACTTCATCACTTTTTCTCTCCCTACTATCTGACCAGTAACCTCTAATCTCCTCAAGGCTCGCTCCCTGGTGGTTACTACTAGAGATGAGCGAACCGATCGCGGTTCGGCTCGAGGTCGGTTCGCCGAACGGAGGTCCCGTTCGAGTTCGGTTCGTCGAACGTTCAACAAACCGAACTCGAACCGCATAGAAAACAATGGCAGGCATTCACAAACACATAAAAACACCTAGAAAACACCCTCAAAGGTGTCCAAAAGTTGACAAACAACTCACAACACAACACAAACAAATGGGAAAGTGACAAGGACAAATTCTCATGCGAAAACAAAAGAGCGTAACGAGGAAAAAGAGGACGAGACACAGATATAGGCATGGCACGCCCTTCTAAAATCATGTAAAACACCGCAAAGTTACTCCAAGCGGAGTCTCCCTTTTTTCCAAAAAAATTGGGCCCCACACACACCCACCCCTTCAGTGGCAGCACTTGTGCCCTAGTTGTACAATTCACAGCTAGATTTGCATCAAGCACATTCAAAAATACGCCATTCTTAACTGTCCCCAGGATGACCCCGGGGTAGGTAGCAAAGTCTTTCCTGATCCCAGCTCTGTTCATCTTGGATCATTTTTAGAAAACACAGCAAGCAAGGGTTACTCC